>NC_136071.1:25293000-25680500 GCF_964261635.1 Lissotriton helveticus | reverse complement strand
CTGAAGAGAAGCATATTGAGCTTCGAAACGCGTCGGGCAGATCCCGTACGGAGCGGCGTCTACGAGTGGATCCCCGTCCTCACCTATACATAAACCAAGCTGCTGTTCGCGTGCTACTCAAAGGTGGACACCTTCGAGCATTGATTTATACGCGGCCGTCCAGCCGCGGAGTATGCACCACCCCGGTACCCTGGGGGTCACGAAAGTGAAGCAGCAGTCGTACTTGGAATCGAGGACGGGCCCACTTGTGGAGTCCATACAGGACTTGATTGTGTGCTTCCAGGACCACACTTCCCAGAATGCACAGTCTCATTTGAGCCTCCCATCGGTGGGTGTGCTATATATAAAATGTGGAAGTGGGTCGGCGGTTGCGCACACCGCTTCCGTTAAAGCCCCTGAAGAGAAGCATATGGAGCTTCGAAACGCGTCGGGCAGATCCCGTACGGAGCGGCGTCTACGAGTGGATCCCCGTCCTCACCTATACATAAACCAAGCTGCTGGAGGGACAAACAATGCAAAAAATAGAACTGTCGGTCTGCTGCTTTGTGTAAGGTTGTGAACATGGAACCACAAGTCCCAGCGTGCCTGCAGGCTGCACACGTGAGTCAGTCCACCTGGGGGCAGGTAGCGCGGTGAAATGCGGAACTTGTAACGCAGCAGTAGCCCTAATTAGTTCCGGTCCGTGACCAAGAGGCAGGAGCCTCGAAACGCGTAGGACCTAGGATGTTTGAACTTGGGAAACAGCAGGTTTCTGATGAAATTAAAGGACCTCTTATTCAATGCAGAAGAGTTTGCTGCCTGTGTTTTTGTGTGCGCCCCAAGCTACACGGCAACTTTTTGAGAAATAAATTACGGCCTGCCAGGGTCGTGGGAGAAGCACCGCCATGAAATTGAATCAGGGACTGCAGCGGGACACCAAAGCCTCGCAAAGCGGAAAAACCAAGTATTCTACGAAACCTGCTGATTTTTCATAAACCCACTGGAGGGACAAACAATGCAAAAAATAGAACTGTCGGTCTGCTGCTTTGTGTAAGGTTGTGAACATGGAACCACAAGTCCCAGCGTGCCTGCAGGCTGCACACGTGAGTCAGTCCACCTGGGGGCAGGTAGCGCGGTGAAAAGCGGAACTTGTAACGCAGCAGTAGCCCTAATTAGTTCCGGTCCGTGACCAAGAGGCAGGAGCCTCGAAACGCGTAGGACCTAGGATGTTTGAACTTGGGAAACAGCAGGTTTCTGATGAAATTAAAGGACCTCTTATTCAATGCAGAAGAGTTTCCTGCCTGTGTTTTTGTGTGCGCCCCAAGCTACACGGCAACTTTTTGAGAAATATATATATATCTGCACATAATATATGTTTACAGCAAAAAACCTTCCAAAGGAAGACGCCGCACACCACTTCGTTTCTAAATCCTTATTTTATTTTCTGTAGGTTCCCCACCTACGCGTTTCGGACAGCAAGTGTCCCTGATCACGGTACAAACAATTGTCCTTCATTACTGTTTACTATTTAACTGATGACACCACGTAACATATTAGGATGCATTGTGGGCTCAGTAGTTGATGTGTGCATTACACACAATCTGGCTATTTGTTTCAACGGACTGTTGCAGTTTTCAACACAAACGGATATGTGATTGTTTATGTTTAGTCATATACAGATGAATGCGCAAATTGAAGACAGGTACGTCCTTGTCGACTTTTATATTATTTAAATAGCGCGCATTTCATGTTATTTATGGACCGAGTGTCCGAAGTTTAAATTTGCGGCTAAGTGCCTCGGTAATTCGATTGTGTCGTCGGTGCCCCAGTCACAGTATAAACAATGCCAGATAGGTGTTATATAACAATTTGTATATTAATCGCATAAGTTTCATTCTTCTATTTTAGTTTTTCACCACTCATATCCTAACCAGATAGCATGAATACATTTAATTTCAATTGTCATTGGATTCAGTCATAAGTTCAGAGTTCATTAATTTTACCAGAGTTTCATAAATGTACATAAGATAATAAGATTTAAAACAATAAGCCCGTGGGGATTGAACGCAGATGAAGAGCTATATGTTCATTTATGAAACTCTGGTAAAATTATATATATATATACAACTTTGTACAGCACTACACAAATGTGAGCAGCCTAAAGAAAAGCTAAAACTGGACACATTTAATTTAATGTTCATTTAACAAAGAGGTCTATTACATAAAATAAGTTGCTGAAATAAAAGTGACAGTATTTCAGAAACTTCTTATTAAACAGAAAAGGGTATGTGTGACATTGTTAGTCCATAGGCTATGATGCAAAGCATAGGAGAAAAAAACTGCCATTGTGCATTTAAGAACCCCACAGTGCATTCTGCATCCCATGATGCCCCAGAGGTGACAGCTAGTTAAGGTCATTTTTTTACAGATATCAGAGGATCCTTGGTGAAACACTGCCGAAAGCCATAGTACTTTTTGGGGAGGTGGTAGGGTTGCATATGACTTTGTGAGGATTCGCCTGGTAGAGAACTAGGATTACAGGTGAGTAACCTTTCCTTCCCTTCCAGGGGATCCTCATCAAGTCATGGGCACTGAAAAGAACAGCAAGCAAATCCCATAAATAAGCGGACAAGAAAGCAGCTTCAGCAATCATCTGAAAAGGTTTTTCAAAGAAGCCTGCCCTACAAGAGTGTCCGCTCTGGAGTGTGAATCCAGGCAATACTGTCTAGTGAAAGCATGAAAAGATCTCCAAGTAGCGGCCTTACAAATGGGAATATTTCGAAGAAGAGCTATAATAGCTAGCAGCTTCTGCCCATGTGGAATGAGCTTTAGGTCTACCAGGTAGGGATTTTTAAGCTAGCTGGTATGAAAGTAGTATACAGGAAACTATCAATCTAGAAATGGACCGCTTTGATGAAGGCCAGCCTGTTCTTACTGGGCCGTAATTTATGAAAAGGTGACCTGTTTGTCTAACAGCCTATGTTCTCATTACCACTCTATTAATATGAAATACTGTGTATGGTTCATTGGCGCATAAACCCTTAATCTCACGGACTTTGGGTGCAGAGGAAATATAAACTAAGAAAGCTGCTTTCCATGTAAGATGTAGTAAATAGACTTTGTGTTTGGGTTCAGGGGGGCGGGGGGTGGGGGGGCTGAGGGATCACTAATTTAGAAAGAACAATGTTTAGCCCACAAGGAGGAGAAGACTGGGGGACTTAACAGGAGGAAATACCTTTTAATACCTTCTAGAAAATCTTTTTTCCGATGGGCATTCTAAAGAAAAAGGTTTGTGATAAAGATCTTATTTCCTATAGGCAGTTAACAGCTGCAAGGCGTACTTTAAAAGAAGAAAATTGTAAACCAGACCTTGCCAGATGAAGTAGGTAAGGCATTAATACAGCTTCTTGACATGAGAATAGATTGTGGCTGCTCTAAATACACCAAATTTATTTATTTATTTAGTGTATTTTGGTATCGCGCACAGCTACCCCAACGGGGTGTCCCGGCGCTTCTATGTAACTTCATGCTGCATGGGAAGGTTTGTTAAAAGAATGACAATCAACAGAACAGGTGAGTTTTTAGGGCTCTCCGGAAAGGTTGTTCATCCTTGCTCAACCGGATGGCATTGGGTAGTTTATTCCAGAGAGCCGCCGTCAATACTGGAAAAGATTTTCCACCGGAACGAGTTTTCCTAAATCTAGGGACAGTAAGGAGGTTTTTTGAAGAGGAGCGTAGGGTCCTGGAATTGTTATAAGGAATCAGGCACGTGGCAAGATAGGCAGAGCCCTTGCCTCGCAAGGCTCGGTGAGCTAGGATCAAAGCTTTGAATTCTGCCCTTTTGTGAATCGGTAGCCAATGAAGTTCACGACGGTGAGGAGCTATGTGCTCACGTAGGGGGATAAAAAAAAACTCTTCATTTTAAAGGCATAAGAGTATCTGGTGGAAGGTCGTTCAGCTTCTCGTATATTGTTTTTCTAGTCTTATGGAAGACCTAGATGACCATATTGCAGAAATTCAGGAGCCAGGCCCCTAAGTTCAAAGATGAGTGGTTGGGGTGCAAGATCTGGCCCCTGAACCTGTACAGGAGAACCTGTCTGCATGGCAGTCTGTTGTGTTGATGTTCGTATAGGTGAAAGAGACCCATGAACCACCACTGACAAGGCCATTCGGGTGCTATCATTGTCATTCTGGTCTTGGACTAGTAAAACTTGATCAGAACTGCCTGTATTGTATCTCTGACCAGTCTATCAAAAAATCATTATCGTTCAACATTAGCTGGTAGAATCTGGAGGCATAATCATGACTTTTATTTGTGTCAGCAAATAAATCTATTTGAGGATCTCGTCAGTCTTGGATTTTTTATTCTATGACTGTTGTTTAGAATGCAGTCATGATTTTATTGGAAAGTTAAACTGAGGGAGTCCACTTCTATGTTTTGAACACCTGCGAGATGGACAGCTGTCACTGTTAAGTTCCTTGCAATGAAGCATTTCTCTATGTCTTGTGATTCGAGGTACAGAGGTCTTGAATTAGTCCCTCGCTGCTTGTTCAGATAGTACCTTGAAGTTGAATTGACTGTCTGAACAAGCAGAGAGCTGTTTTGATTGAAGGAAGAAAGGATTTAAAAGTGAGATGAACTGCTCTCAGCTCTTGAAAGTTGATATGGTAGGTTTTCTTTTTGCCTGAGCTTAATCCTTGGGTTCTTAAATGGCCCAGTTGAGTTCCTTATCCTTGGAGAGACACGTCTGTGACTAGAGTTTGTACTGAAAGATCCTGGTGCAATGATGTCCCTTTCATTAGATTTTTCAGTCTGGTCCACCATGAAAGTGCCTGAGTAGCCAACAGTGAAAGAGTTAATTTATTTTCCCAGCAGTCCAAGAACTGGTTCCACTGGTCCTCTCAGCATTGCTCTAAAGGCCGCATAGGAAGTCTGGCATGAAAGACCAGAAAAATGTAAGAGGCCCTTGATCCCAGTAGGGATATTTGTCATGTCGTTGGATGAGTTGTTTGCAATGGGTTGTGACACTTCAATTGGATTGATGATAGTCTCTCCTCCAAGTGATACACTTTTATGGACTGGGTATCATTTATAGGTCCAAGGTAGTATATTCTCTGCAGATGGTGGACCTCCTGCGGTTTGTTTATCTTAAAACTCAATTTGGACAGTGTTGATACATAATTGAAAATGCTTCAATGTCTCCTCTGAAGATGTTCCTTTTATTAACCAGTTGTCTAGACACAGGTAGATAAAAATCTTTTGTCTCTTATGATGCGCTGCAACGACAGCCATACTCTTCGCAACTTTTCGAGAAGCTGACTTTAGTCCAAGAGGTATGTTTTTGCACTGAAAATGTTTTGAGCCTACTATAAATCTTATGAACTTTCAATGTTTTGGAACTATCACGATGTAGAAGTAGGGATCTTGAAGATCTATTGCACACATCCAGTATCCTTGATGTAGTTGAAGATAGATGTAGTGTAATACAATCTTCCTGAATTTTTCTTTTCCTATGTAATTGTTCAGTACTCTGAGGTCGACGATGGGTTTGAGCTCTACTTTTGGTCCTTTTTTTTTTATCCAGAAAGTACCAGGAATAAATTCACAATCCTTTTTGATAAGAAAGGAATGTCATCCACTTCATTTTCCTGTTGCTAGTCCGATGTTTTGGCTGGAGGCACACAAGGGGATTTAAAACGAAAATAATATCCATTTTATTCTAGACCCATTTGAATACGGTTATAAGAAGCCACTCTGTAAAGTGTTACAATGCCTTCATCCACCAGAGTGAATAAAGGAGTTGGGGGAAGAAGTGATTCATTGTTCCGTAGACTTCCCTTGTTTGTAGGCTGTTGATGTTGTCCTTCTCTCCCTCTAGAGTTCATATGCTGGTGGTAAAATTGACTTTGTTGTTGCGGTTGATGAGACCAATGAGGGGTTTGAACCTTCTTGGAGTAGTATTGTCTGTAACAGGGTCTGGAGCTCCTTCTATATTTCTTCCCATTTGATAAACTCACAGCTTTCAAAGTGTATAACTCGTTTTCATACATGACATTTCATCATCAGCATGTGAGTCAAAGTGTATATTCCATGAGAATGATAAGTTCAGGATTCTTTGTTGTGCCTTAGGTTTAAGAACTGTTAGCCTAAGCCAAGATTTTTTTCTAACGCAACTACCATGGCAGTAGCCAAGAGTGGCCAGATGTGATACTTCAGCTGCTGAGACAATTTTTTGGTTTCAGACAAGCATGCTTTCATTGAGAACTTCTTGAAAGTTCGATTTGTGATGTGATATTGATTCGCAGAGCGCGACTAATCCCCCATAGGGGGATGCAGGCGACTGAGCAGGTGAGTGGGTGGATGGTCTGCGCAGTTATTTAAAGAGTCAGGTCTACAGCTTCTTCCGGGACCTCAAGAAGTGAAGAGGAGACTCTAATGTGCTGGGGGAGTGACCTCCTGCTCTATTTTGGTGGATGCAGGAAGGGGGTGCCAATTAGAGAGAGTAGGTGCCTGGCCAGCTGGTGAAAGTGTATGAGGCTGTTGTAAGTAAGGAGCTTGAATTGGCTGTGTTTGTGAATGGGGAGCCAGTGGAGCTCTTTGAGGTAGGGTCTGTGGTGGGTGCGGCGTGGGGGGTCCGTTATGAGTCTTGCATCAGCATTCTGGTTGGTTTGGAGTCTTTGTAGGAGTTGCTTGGATATTCTGGCATAGAGTACGTTGGAGTAGTCAAGCTTGCTTGTAAGGCGTGCTTGAGTCACGGTAAGTCTGCTGTTCTGTGGCAGTGACTTCTAGTTCATACGTAGCATTTGTAGGATGTGGAAGCAGGAGGAGTTTACTGTGTTGACTTGTGCAATCATGCAGAGTTTGTCATCTAGCATGATCCCTATGTTTCTTGTGTGGTGAGTGGGAGTTGCTTGTCCAAGCTCTGACCAGCTTGAGTCCCAGGAGATGGTCTTGTTTCCAAAGATCAGCACTTCTGTCTAAACAGAGTTGAGCACCAAGCAGTTTGTTCTCATTCAGTTTGAGACTATGGTTATGCAGTTTATGAACCTGGTTCTGGAGGTGGTTGTCTTGTCCATCAGGGAGAGGATGAGTTAAGTGCTGTTGGCATAGGAGTTGATGGAGATGCCTTGGGTTTAGATGAGGTCTGCTAGTGGGGTCATGTATATGCTGAAATTGGGTGGCGCTGAGGGAATGATCCCAGGGGGACTCCACAGGTCAGTCCCACTGACTTTGATGTGTATGGTGGCATTTTAAATCTTTTGGGTTCTTTCCATGACGAAGGAGCAGATCCCCTGGAGTATAGGTCCTTGGATGACTAGGTCATGTAATCTTTTGATCAGAGTGCTGTGGAAGACCGTGTTGAACACGGCGGACAGGCTGAGGTCGATTAGGGCTGCTATTACTCCATGGTCCAGGATGGTCCTGATGTCGGTGGCTGCGATTAATGTTGTTTCGGTGCTGTGATTCTTTCTGAAACCCGACTGGGTGTTGTCCAGTAGGTGGTGAAACTTGAGGTGGGCTGAGAGTTGCTTGTTGGTGGCCTCCTCCCTCACTTTGGCTGGGTACAGGAGTAGGGATATTGTACAGTAGTTCCACAGTTGGTTCGCGTTAGCTGAAGGTTTTTTTGAGAAGGGCATTGACTTCTGCAGGTTTCCAGTCATCAAGGAATGTGGCAGATGCAATGGAGGTGTTGATGATGTGGGAGAGGGCAGTGCTCACAGGTGACATTCCCAGGTTGTAGATGTGTGTGAAGAGGTCATGTGTGATGCATTGCCTAAACCCATTTGTGGTTGTTTTTGTAAAATTGGCTGAGGAAATTGGCTTGTTGATTTTGTGCTCCCAGAATTGCACAGCCTTCAGTGTCAGACCTCTTGCTAACGCCCAGTACCAAATCGCTTGAGTCTTCAGTGAAAGAATCTTTGATGTTGTCCCTCTCTGTTAATTCAGGTAGTGCATCATTGTGGTGTTGTCAGTCTAAATCAAGGTGTTGTCTGATGCAGTGATGGCAGAAAAGATTGGAGTCGACAGACAGCTCCTCTAGATGCGCTCCTCACCCTACCACTGATGTATATGTGACAACAGTCTTTTGTGGTAGCTCTTGTTGGAAAGGTACTCCTTGTAAAAGATTCCTCTGGCTGCACCACCCCTCTAGAGAGCCTCACCTACACTAGCAGTGGCATGCTTTATCATCTTGTTCACCCTGACTCCTAAAGGTAGGGTGGACTCAACCGTGTTCCAGGGAGCTCTTTGTATATTAGTAGTTGGGAGAGCTACAAGTAAATAACAATTTCTCATCCACTCCCAAAGTATCCCTTTATTATCGGGGTGGATGGGAAATGATTAAAATAACATATTTAATGGGCAAAAGGGTTGCAATGGCCCAATGATCCTTACAGTGGCAACATGTTTTAGCCCTACACTAATGGCCATATGAGGTCTCCAGCATTCGTCACAGCGGGTTCGCTTTTCTAATACTACGTCTCTGTTCTCCGAGGTTTCTTCATAAAACATGCATAATAAAGGATTTTTAGGCATGCATAGGCAGTTAATACATGCCAGTACAGTGGTACCCAGGTAGTGGGTATTTTAAAGCCCCACAGGGAAGAAAGGGAGGTTGGCCCTGTAGTCAAAATTCTGTTAAGGGTCCCTACTGCGGTTCGCTTGTGGTATGCTCTTTTATTTATATCAACCTAGGAGAACACATCTCCAGCATCGCTTGGCGTACAAGATCTCCAAGGCCTTCCAGTTGGAAGGTATCCCGACCCTCCACACCATTGTCTTATGGTAGATATTAAAGAGCCTGGCTGAGCAGCATGGTCCCTGCTGCACTCTGCGATCATCTTTTAACACACTTTGGCACTCCAAAGATATTTATAGAAGAAGACAGCTGTGTTTGATTATGGATATAGGGCCGACCACATTTCCAAATAAATGGTGTGTCATTCCCGTAAAGGGCCCAATGCATTGCGTTTAAAGTTATATGCAAAATGTGTTTCCCCTATTAGGAGGCACTTCAAAAACACACAGTTGCAGCTGTATGTAAGTAAGAGGGGCAGTTAGAACCCAGTGAATCGTCCACAGGTCTGGCCGGGGGGTGGAGACCATGGCCTCTGCTGCGCTAGAGGGGGACTGTCTATCCTTTTCAGATATCCTACCTCTCTGGCCGGGGAGTGGAGACCATGGCCTCTGCTGCTTGGAGGGGGACTGTCTATCCTATTCAGATATCCTGCCTCTCTGGCCGGGGAGTGGAGACCATGGCCTCTGCTGCTTGGAGGGGGACTGTCTATCACATTCAGATATCCAACCTCTCTGGCCGGGGAGTGGAGACCATGGCCTCTGCTGCGCTAGAGGGGGACTGTCTATCCTATTCAGATATCCTTTAAACGCTCAAGAAAGAGTATTAAACAAAATGCAGATTATCCAAAATGCAGCCGCCAGGCTTCTGGGAAGAATTCCTAAACACCACAAACCATTAGAGATCTACACTGGCTCCCAATTAGAAACAGAATGAAATTTAAAACACTCTGTATAGTCTACAAGGCCCTGATCAACATGGGACCAGCCTTTTTCACTAAAAATCTTATCCCCTACTGTCCCTCCAGAACTCTACGCTCCTCTAGTTCACATGAACTTGTGGTACCCCGTACCAAAACTGTGTTATGGGGAGACAGAAGATTTCTTGTATCAGCGCCCAAGCTTTGGAATACTTTACCGCAATCGATTAAAACATGCCCTTCACTTTGGTCCTTCCGCAAGCAATTTAATACCTGGCTTTTTAATCTGTAATCCCAGCTTCCCCTTCTCTGGTTAGACAGTGCAGATATTTTTAGCGCCGAGATGCCCTAGGGCCTTCGTTCGCGCTTTATAAAAGCTGTTAATAAATAAATAAATAAATACCTCTCTGGCCGGGGAGTGGAGACCATGGCCTCTGCTGCGCTAGAGGGGGGGCTGTCTATCACATTCAGATATCCTGCCTCTCTGGCCGGTGAGTGGAGACCATGGCCTCTGCTGCTTGGAGGGGGACTTCAGATATCCTGCCTCTCTGGCTGGGGTCTCAGGACTGTTAAGGGGGGCTCTGCTGCACCACCGTCCCTTATAGCTCTGCAGGTTTGCCGAGCCGGCACCATATTTACTGTATGCGCTCAGCTAGCTTTTGTGTTTAGAGAAAACAAATACCCAAAGCAGGAGTTTGTTTTATCCAAACAGAATGGCCCAAATGCATGGAGGTTTGTTTTTGGGCTCGTATTCTCCCAGGCTGTGTAGGTCCCCAACAGGGAAAGTCAGTGAAAGTTGCCCCACTCACGATACGACCTAGCTGTCCAGAGGAAGTCGGACCACTGAGTCAGGAGTTAGCATAGGCAGAGCCAGCTGAGGCCCCAGGGATGGCACCCTAGAAGTTACCCCATCTCTAAATGGGGGCAGAGAACAAGTGAATATGACGGACAGGGGGGATTGGCTTTGTGGATTATTAGTCCTGCTCACCAAACTATATATGAGGCCCTAAATTTGCTGGTGCTAATCATGAGGTAAGCTGCCAGGGGATGCAGACCTTGAGTTAGCATACTACAACTGTGAGCCAATAATGGCTAGGATAGCCGATCTCTTTAACTTATTATTTCAAAAAGTTACTAAAAAAAATCTCAAGCAAAATGTGCTTGCAGAAACTAAAGCAAATACTACTCAATGCAGGCTTAGAGTACCAGTACTGCAGATTAGGAGAAGAGCAATGATACCAAACCATGCTTATTCCACCTCTTCTCTCCTCTTCACCCAGTGGGTTTGTCTCGCCTTGTTTCTTGTTCTATTCATCACACCCTGTCCCCCTTTACAGTTGGAAGTTTCCTAGGCCGTAAGTAACCTACTATTTGCCTCACAAGGCTCCTCCTCGCGCATTAGCTCTTTACTCCCTTCACAAAGGCTGCCAAAATTATTAATTCCCAAATACTTCCAAGGGGCATTTCAGATCATTCTCCTATAGAATTACACGTGCACAAATCGGCAGGTGGGGAAAGAGGACAATACCGATCAAAAGTCTGGTGGCTACTGGATGATTCCTACAGTGACTTTCTTGTAGACAACATAGCAGAATATTTCAAACTTAATAATGGCTCGGTTTCTTCTCCAAGCGCACTTTCTAAGCCTTCAAAACAGTCACAAGGGGTCCATGTCATTTATTGAGGGTAAACCTAAGGATGCTAAAATTAAAGAGGGATATCTCAGACTTAGAATATAAAGATAATGCCAACCCCAATGAAAACATCTGGCGAACAGTGAGCCTAGCTAGGGTACCTCTAAGTAGATGCTGCTTGATACCGCTCACCTGGGCAGGTGCCACTCACAAGTGAGAGTGTATAAAAAGGGCGAAAAGTCAGGGATATTGATTCATTGGCTTGCAAACACAGTGTTACTAGGATAGTTTGAAATCTATACTACAAGAGGCGTAATAGTACAGAGGTTGACATAGCTGTTGAAGTCGCCTCCTACTAGAAAGCACTGAATACCCATTAGCCACTGCTCACAGTCGAAATAGATTACCCTCTTGTACATGATTAGTGCACATGAGGACGTTGGCAGAACGCAATGCTCTAGACCTCCCCATCACCAAAGAAGAAATACAACAAGATATCACTTTTATGCCATGGTGTAAAAACCCCGGCCCAATGGTTTCCCACTGCAGCACTTCAAGAAACACTTCTCCCTATTCATTTAAAAGCTCTGTACGAAGATGTTTACGAACAAAGCTCATTACCCTATGATCTGAGAGGGGCAACGATAATGGTTATCCTCCAACCAGGTAAATCCCCAGAGGACTATGCTTCTTATCGCCCAATTTCATTAATATTGAATCGAAAATGCTTGCTAAGTTAATGGCCACTCACCTAGTTAAAATGGTGTGCCTCCTTGTCCCTGAAGACAACAGAAGCACTGGGCATGTTGTATGACACCTGAACGTGTCTCTAGCATGTGCAGTGTGTTAACGGGGGGCAGTGTTCTCATGTTGGTGATCCTAGAATGTGCTTTGGATAAAGTGCATTGGCCATTCATCCTGGCAGTCCTGTGCAAGATGCCATTTGACCCCTGTTTCTTTCACTAATTGAAACATTGTATGCTGACTTATGGCTCGAGTTAGATTCAATGGTGTATAGTGCACCTCCTTTTCTATATAGAGGGGCACACGTCAAGACTGCGCGCTCTCACCTTTGCTATTCACCCGAGCCATGGAGGCAATTGCAGAATTGATAGGGATTCATTCCCTAGTACAGGGGTTCGATTGGTAAGGAGGACACAAAGATAGAATCTCCATATATGCTGACGATATGCTTTTATACATACAACAGCCCTTCACAACAATTCCTCATCTTACGGAATTGATACATAGGGTGTGGCTGAACTGACAATCATCAGCACCAGCTAAAGTCTGGCGATGCACGAATGGGACACTTCAGTGCTTGTAATTATTGATGTGGATTTCCCTGAGGAAAAAGTGAAGTTTCAACGTCACGAGGACCAGTCCTCAACATCCAAGCTGTTCTGAATGGTTGAGGCGTGCATAATTAATGTGGTTGTAGAAGAAGGTAGGTCGCAAAGATGGGTAAATATTTTCCCAATCAAGGAAGCAACTGATTAACAAAAAAAGTAAACTAAAGTGGTAGACTAGTATCCCCCTTACACAGGGTTTCGGTTAGGAGGTGTGTTCCCCATTATCTAAGAGACTTTTAGAATTGGTTGACCTGAGCCTCAGGAGAGCTGACTCAGGGCAAAGAGTCGGAGATCCCACCAGGACGAGGCCTTTGCCTACTTATGCTATGACTTCCGGGTGCTTTATTTGCCTGGCGCAGATCCCTATGCCTTCCTGCTGGACTTCACAGAGCATACATCTTCAATCACAGTTCTTACAAGGGTGCTGGAAGAAAGCCGACTCATAAAAAAGAGACAACAGAATAGTGGAGTCAGCATGTTCTTATCAACAGGGCCTGCACAACACAAAACTAGACAGAACTGAGGGAGCCGTCCTGCATGACTGAGCGGCATTGTCATGCTTCAGGCAGAAGGATCACTTCCGCCCTCGGAAGTCATCTCCCGAAGGCCTTCTCCTCGTTTGAAGGATTGCCAAGTTACCTGTGGGAACAGGTCTCCGCAGCTGTCTCCGTGCCGCGTTCTAGGCCCTGAAGACCAGCTCCTTTCCATGCAGTGCTGAGTTTAGCTGCAAGATCAGTGCCAATAATTAACACCAAAGGCCTTGCACCCGAATACGTCTACAGTACAAACGTGCACTGAGCTTCTCGGTCCCTTCCAAGGCCAAGGGAGGATCAAAACCTCTTCTACTTGGGTGTAGGTGTTGGCTATCATTGACTGAGAAGATGACACTGAACCGATCACAGCAACAAACTATTGTGTTAAAAATGTGACGATGCATTTTAAGTTCCTACCGCGAGCTTGATAACATAAGCAACAAGGTTCAAACATGGCTGCCACCGGCACTCCAGCCTATCTGCAGCCATCTGCCTGTTACCATCATCAGGGAATGCTGCACTGTCTGCAAGTCCCTGGGCATTCCTACTGATGGCTGGCTCTCCTTCGCACACACATAAAAAAATGTGCTTTTAACACTGACGACTTCGAAAACAAATGCACAGTCCCTTTCAGATTAACTATTGAGGCCCATTAACTCTCAAATATTGTAACTTTCGGTGACTGTTTACCATTTATAAAAACCCAACCGCCAGGTGCTGGTCAAAAATAAGGCACAAATCTCGTATTTACAATGGAATTGTCAATGTTTCTGGCTGGAATGCATTTTCTGAATTCACCTACAATCAATCAGTCTGGAAGAGTGCTTCCCAAACTTTTTTGAACCATGACCCAATTTTTAGAACATTGCAAAAAACACAGTTGATGGACAAAATGTAGAACAATGTCATACGTTCACCCCAGTACAAGGATCTGGGCCTAAATCCATCGTTTTTTTGCACTCCACACCACCCTGGGTTAGACACTGGCTATATGCAAATCAGCTCTGACCCTGTGCCTCATGGGAACAGTCCAGTCCGAACTACCAAGCCATGTCTTTCCCAGACCAGAATCAAGCATCCAAGGAACCGGTTTCTGGCTATCAGCCTTCATTCAGCCTGGATAGCTTGACTCCAGTGGTGTGGAGAGCCTGGGACTCACGTCTGAGCATACCCAGCCCACTCGCGCTGATAGCTAAAAACCGGTACTTGGATACTTGATAAATTAGCAGTCACATGTAAGTTTGGCACCTTACACGATGAATTCATCAAAGACCAAATAGTCATGCACACCACAAACACTGCAATACAAGACAAGCTGTGAGTAAAGGGAGATGCGACCCTGAAGGAAGTCATAGCCATGGTGAAGAAAGCAGAATTATCCAAAAGGTGCGCGGATGCTGCAAAAAGGAAAACCGCCACGAGGCCCATGGTTAACAGGGTTTCCAAAGCAGAACCACCGGAGAGGGGCAAATCAGCAGCTGGGGATGTGAAGACACAAGCCAAGTGGACACCCAGACCAGCACAGGTGAAGAAACCCACCAATGAGAGCAAGAACGCGTGCTAAAGGTGTGGCAGCCCATCCCATGCGGCCTATGACAAACGTTGCCCGGCCTTCCGTGCCAAATGCATGTTCTGTGGAATCGTGGGGCACTTTGAGAAAGTGTGTCGCCGCAAGCAGAAGAGACCGGCAGTCAAGTACATAGCACAGGAGTCAGAAGCAGAAGGAAAGGGCGAAGAAGAAGAGGATAACGTGTTGTGCATAGAAGAACACATACTGGGCATCGACTGCACCCGCTCCAAGAAACCACAATGTGGCCTCATTATAGGAGGAGTACAGATAAAGATGGTGGAGGATTCAGGGTCCCCGTATACCATAATACAACACATGGTGTGGGATGAACGCTTCAAATACTACCTAGGACCTCACCTGGAACCTCCAGATATTCGACCAGTCACATTCACTGGAGAGCCCATCCCTATGGTAGGGTATCGAGTCCTGAAATTTGAGTTTAAGGATCGTAGTGCAGAATGCAAGTTATACGTGGCTGAAAAAGGTCCTTCAGTTCTAGGATGGGTCGACCAGGGCGACATAGGCATACAGCTGAATCCAGGAGGCACCACACAAGTTCTGATGACCAGCCCGGAACAACAGCCTGACGTCACCAGATTGAAGGAAGATTTTCCCACAGTGTTCGGGGGCAGAGTTGGAAAATTGACAAAATTCACGCACAAGTTTGACCTCAAGGCCGATGCCAAACCTTTGTGCCACAAAGTGAGAAACATACCGTTGGCAATCAGAGAGATGGTGCAACAAGAATTACAGAGGCTGGAAGACAATGGCATCATTGAGCCGATAAATAGTGCTGAGTGGTTGGCACCGCTGGTGGTGGCAATGAAACCCAACGGCAAGGTCCGCCTGTGCGTAGACTTGAAGGAATTGAATAAGAACATAATAGTTGAAAAGTTCCTGCTACCAAGAATAGACGAAATGCTGGCAAAAACGAAGGGAGTAAAATGGTTTTCCACCATCGACCTCACCTCGGCATACCACCAAATAGCGGACATCTTTCATAACGCCGTTTGGGTGCTACCAGTTCTGCCGGATGCCGTTTGGACTAGCATCGGCGGCTGCCGTATTTCAGAAGCTTATGCACAAGCTGTTCAAGAACATGGACGGAGTACAGTGCTTCCAAGATGACATCTTGGTGATCGGAAAGAATCAAGCAGACCACGACAGAAAGCTGTCCGATGTATTGCATGTCTTGGAACGTAATGGGCTCACAGCAGAATGGGAGAAGTGCAGATTCGGAATGTCGTCTGTCACCTACTTGGGCCATGAGATCAGTGATCACGGCATCACGCCAAAACATGCCAACGTCAAAGCTATATGTGATGCACCCCCACCGAAAAGCAATGAAGAAGTAAGATCGTTCTTATGGATGGCCGAATTTTATAGTAAATTTGTGCAGCACTTCGCCACCAAGACACACCACTTGCGCCACCTCCTACGAGACAAAGCATCCTTCGGGTGACCGGAAGAGACACAAGAAGAATTTCAGAGGATCAATGAGGACATTAGCATGGCAGTCCTCTACAGGGGTTTGAGCAACAAGGAAAATCTATACTAACAACAGATGCAAGTGAAAAGGGACTGGGAGCAGTCCTAATGCAGGAGATGAAGAACGGAGAAATGGCCACCATCAGCTTCGCGTCCAAGTCCTTGTCACCCACGGAGCAGAAGTTCAGCGTAGAAGAAAAAGAGATGTTAGCAGCAGTCTGGGCCATGGAGAAGTTCTGCCAATTCCTCAGGGGCACGAGATTCAGGCTCAGGACAGACCACAAGCCACTGGTCAAAGTACTCACCTCCAGTGGACATGCGAATGCAACCCCACGCATTGCTAAGATGACACTGAAATTGTTGGACTACAGGTACGACATTGAATACATCCCGGGAACAAGAAACAAAGTATTCGACTATCTCAGCCGAGCTTCAGCCATGGAGGAGGCTCCACACTACTCCGAAGAAGATTATGTTAGCGTCGCGTTCATGGAGGATCATTAAAAAATAATAAGCGTACAAGAGTGGAAGGAAGCCTATGAGAACGATTCAGACATCATGGAGGTCAAGCGATTCATACTACAAGGATGGCCGGAAAAGAGACACTTGAAAGCAGAGCACAGGAAGTTCTTTGAGGTGCGGGATGAATTGTCCATTGGAGACCAGGGGACCTTCCTACTAAGAGGAGATGAAGTAGTCCCCCCCACTTCCTTGGTGTCGCACTTACTCGCCATCCTACATGAAGGGCACCTAGGCATCGTGAAAACGAAGCGGAGGGCGAAACAGATGTACTAGATGCAATGGATTGCCAGATTGAAAAGCATGGTCGTGAATGTGAACAATGCCAAAATGCAGATAAGTCACAAACTTTGATGCGCCCATCATTGGGGAAGTTCGACAACCCCTCTAACCCGTGGGAAGAGTTGTCGATAGACATCCTTGGTCCAGTGCTGGATGCACAGGGAGTTCCGAAATATGTAGTGGTACTCATGGACGGGTATTCTAAGTGGCCAGAGATAGACATCCAAGAGGAAATGGACACGGAGAATGTGCTGAAGTTCCTTACCACCACCTTCCTCCGGGAAGGTATTCCATGCTCCATTCTAAGTGACAATGGGCCCCAGTTCACGTCGGAAAAATGGAACAATTACATGGGAAGGAATGGCATCAAGATTAAGCACACTTCAATATATCACCCGGCAGGCAATGGCTTAGCCGAAAGATTTAATAGAGTCATCATGGGCTCCGTACAATCTGCGATAGGAGCAGGAGAGAACTGGGAAAAGGAATTGAGGAGCACATTGTGGGCCTACAGGATCACCCCTACCTGCACAGGATACAGTCCTTTCAAGATCCTAAGAGGTCGTGAGCCTTTCACTAGGGACAATCTCGCGTGGAAGGAACGTACCATCACGAGCAAATGGTCCCCTGCGGTAGTCTACCACAATTTGGAAAGAGCACAGAGAATATACACAGAACACTTCAACAAAAGGCGTAACTTGAGGGAGACAGAGTTAGAGAGAGGAGAGTGGGTCCGAGTCAAACTGGCCCAGTTGAGAAGAAAAGGAGACAGCAAGTTCAGTGCGCCCTTGCAAGTAAAGGAAGTATATACCAGAGCCACTTGTTGAGCGATGGGAAAATTTGGTCCCAGGATCGGATGTCCAAGTGCAACAAGATACTGCAGTGGACCAAAGAAGAAGACTCGCAGGCTGAACACCATTATGATCAACAAAATGACATCAACCCGGCGAGGGAAGAAGAGGCGAACTCTGGAGAAGGTGAGAGAGAAGAAGAGTTGGAGATAGCGGGTAGTCAAGTCGATCGGGAACATCCGGGAAGCCCAGGCGAAACACTTCGGAGGGGAAATCCCATGGGTGCTGGAAGAATGGGATTAAGAACTTCTGGGGAAAGTACGGAGAGTCCCTCCATTACTCCGGTGAGACGTACCCGTGCTGGTAGAACTGTGATAAGACCTGCGAAGTACAGAGACTATGAGATGGGTGATGTGAATGGGCTGGCAAGCAGATAAGACTTTGAGACTTTAATTTCCTTTGTTGTCAATCTATAAAGAGGGGAGATATGTAGTGTTGCGCTCTAGTCGTGACGTAGCGACATAGAGAGTAACCGCCATTTTGCGGACAGAGCGCTCAGCCTGAGAAGCGCGGGGACGTGTTTCGGGCGCTCTCCTAGCGTATTTGAATAAAAGTAATTACTCACCTGCAACCTGTTTCGAGCAAGTCATTTAGAGGAAACAGCATCATTACACATGCGTTAATGGACATGAGGATGACAATTTTTTTATTTAACTAAAGTATTGTGTGGTAGCCCCCTTGTAGTGTACAGACCGAACATATTAAAGTGAATTAGGCATTACATTTTCACAGGAAAAACAAATGGGAGAGCTACAACCATGACCGGGTTTAATATTTGACAGCGTGCAACTGAATTTCCAGGCCTCACTTTTTCGGAGGAGGTTGTTAATGATATCCTGGAAGCAGCACCCTTGCTGGCTGACCTTAACATCTCAAAAACAATAGCCCAAAGCACAGATTGGGAGACTTTACCGTAAATGAAACACATCTATATCAGAACAATATTACATGGAGGTATTCCAACCGAATTCCTTAGGAGCAATACAACACCTAGAGGGCTCATTGTGACCAATGTCCCTAGAATGCTTCCGGACGATGCCGCATTCCGGAGGGACTGGGCAAAGATTGCCTGGCACTGTACCAAAGATTGGATCGTATTGCTAATTCAAACAGCCAAGAGACTCTCAGATGCCATTTTAATAGAGATCCAGATTACGGAAAAATAATTCAGTACCACCCTGACAACATTCAAAAAGAAATTGGATGAAATTAATAAGGACATACAAGAATACACGGAAAACTTGACGCAGTCCAAGTACCCGAAAATTCCAAAAGGACCTCAAAAGATTTTCTTATTTAAAAACGTACCCATATGCTGAGGCAGATTACCAACCACCGAAACGCAATGACTCCTCAGGCGGCTCAAAAGAAGACTCCTCTGTAAGCAGCGGGTCCAGCTCAGAAAGTTACTGCAATAGACAAAGAGGCAGAGGAAGGCCAAACAACTGGCAACAACCATGGCAACAAGGACCGTCAGGAAACCCAATGCAGTTCCCACAGGCATTTTCCCAGATGCCCCCACACATGATGTCTGGCAGGAATCCACCCCATGCCCCACTACAGACACAATTTATGAATCAGACCCAGCGTCTTCCTTTTTAAGGGAATGGACGCAGAGGACGAGGAAAATGGAGAAGACAGCCCCAAATACACTGGGAGGACGATCAAAACCAAGGAGCGCACACCAGGAGCAAGACAAAAGACCAAAAGGCAAGAACGAACTCCAGCAGGACCTAGTGACCAACAACTCAGGACACGTCCTAACCCAGATGGAAAAGGACCTACTTAACAAGGGCTTAGGTTTTGTACCTACGGCCCGCCTTGATAAGTTTCGTCTCCACTGAGAAATGGCGGAATTTTTTATGAAACAAAAATTAAAGCCATTTTTCTTGAGCCAACCAGCGGTGGATAATACACAAGAAACAGGCAATAAGGGTTTCAAAACAAAATCGAATTTTGTACCACCACCAAATACTATACCAGTGGAGGTTGCAGCCTTTGAGCAGGCAGGTTTCAAGGATATTGAGACCCTCCAAGAAAAGAAGACATTCAAGAATACCAACAAAAAAGAGTTTGAGGCTCAATTCACACTTAAAAACTATGAAAACATAGTGATCAAGCCAGCAGGGGAGGAATAGTGCTCCAGGACAAGACTGCTTATAAAAACGAATGCCTACGTCTTCTGAGCGATAGACTAAATGATCTACCCTTACAGGAGGACCCTACTACAAGATTGAAGACAACGATCCAAGAAATGATGAGTGATGCAGAAAGCAGTGGACACATCAGCAACAAAGAGGGACAATTCCTCACTACCACCACGGTAAAAGTACCATACTTCTATACCATCCCTAAAATACATAAAAATAAAGTGCCACCAACTGGTCGCCCCATAGTATAGAGTATAGGTTCAGTGCGTGAACCGTTTTTCGTTTTAAAATTCTGTGACTTTTACCTACAACCGATAGTATAGGCCACAACCACCTATCTCAGAGACACAAAAGATCTCTTAGGACAGATCAAAAATCTAACATTTGATCCTAACATGTCCTTCTTGATAAGTCTAGATATAGAGAGTCAATACACTAGTCTGCCCAATACAACACTCTGAGGGTTCTGGAAGCGTCACTTAATGCCAATACCTGGGAATATAAAACACCAAAATTGTTTATCCTAAGATGTGCGGAGTTGGCAATAAAAGAAAACTACTTGAAGTTGAGGGACAACTGTACCTCCAAACATATGGAACATCCATGGGCAGCACCTTTGCCCCGAGTGTGGCTGGATTGTATGTTTATAATTTTGAACAAACACATTTGTTCGATCCCAACACCTCACTGATAACAAACATACGGTTCTATAAAAGGTACATCGATGATTTGGGAAGACTCAGAAGAGTCACTCGAGTCCTTTTTCACTTGGATAAATGGGTGTGACCCTAACCTCAAATACCACAAGTAGGAAGACCATCACGTTGCTTGATTTAGACATAGCTCACTTTAATGGGAAACTTGAAACAAAGACCCACTTTAAAGCCACTGCAAGGAACTCCCTACTTCATTATACCAGCTTTCACCTGCGGACACTCAGAGAAAACCTTCCCTACGTGCAGTATTTGAGGTTACGCAGGAATTGCAGCAATCTACAAGATTTCAAAGAACAGGCACAGATGCTATATTCAAAACTGAAACGAAGAGGCTATCCAATAAGGATCACCGAAAACGAAAAGAAAAGGGCACGTAACCAAAACAGAGAGGCATTACTGGAACAAAAGCCACCAACAAAACCTACTATCCGGCTCACTTGGGTGACCACTTACAATCCAGTGTCCAACCAAGTGTCTCACATTATTCAGAAACACTGGAAGATACTGAACACTGGTAACCAATAATGGGAAAAACCCTTGTTCTCGTACCGCAAGGGGAGAAGCCTGAAGGACAATTTGGTGTCTATCAGACCACATCAGCATACCAAACAAATCAACACCATACACAATGCTTCGGGACTCCCGAAAGTGACCGGGAACTACCCATGCGGTGATTGTAGTGTATGTCACTTGACGAAGACGACTAAATCCCTAAATCTGGAACCAGGGAAGGTTTGGGAGATACGCAAACACACAAATTGCAATACTACCCATGCCATATACCTCATCACATGTCCTTGTGGCTTAAGGTATATAGACATGACCGGCCGCAGAGTCAAGACACGCATCTGTGAACACAGAAGCAACATTCAGTGTAAATGTAAAACAACACGCAAAACAAACCACTTTTTGGAGAAAGGACGCACATAAACGACATGGAATGGTTTGTTATTGAACAGCTGGAATGCAACACCAACAATGTACAACAACAGCTTCTGGAAAAAGAACAGCGATGGATATATCGCTTGCCCACCCACCTCCATGGTCTAAACGACAATAGACCGTGGAACAGGCTGAACAGATGACCTAGTCATCCTTACTTCGAGTTAATTTTCATTAACATCCTTTCATACTAATCAGCCATCTCCAAAAGATAACTAAAATAAATGTAAATTGTACAGTTTGTATATTCACGGCATATGAAAATATGTGGCTATCTCCTAATTTCACTGCGGGGTCAACATCTGTCCATTTTAACAGACAAACCTGATATTATGCACCTGTATTTCCTTTCAAAACGACCATTTGAAAACAAACATTAAAATTTTTTTTTTTTTTTGCTCATGACACTGAATATGTCCATTTTCTTTTAAAGCCATATTGTTCGGATTATTAAACTGCTACGATTGAAGCACATTGAGATCTGTGCAGTTTCCGTGTGTCTAAAAACAACACCTTAGCCATGAGGTAAACACTCACAAGACACTCTTACTTCACCGCCTAACTCTCAATGCGATTGATGGAGGCAGTCTAGTCTTTCAACGCCGACGTCCGGAAGGCATCCGGACGTGTCACGTTGACACCAGGAAGTCTTCCCCACGGACAGACAACTCAAATAGCAGCTCTGGTCACCACTACGGGAAACATCATGTTCCCGACGAGACCAGAGTAGGTGGCATTGAGGGAGAGCACCTTGACGAAGTAAGATCTTTCAAGTATTGGTTACATGCGTAAACCCCTTTCTTTGCAATTCCCCATACTATGTTACAGTACACTGTCAGTAACGGAGTTCAGGTCTAATGTTTTTCTTCTTTCTATTTTTTACTCCCCCCTAGTGTGTGACGATAGGGGCTCACCCCTCCCGGGTTCAGATCAGTATCGATTTTTTGTAAATAGTGTAAATATTGCAATTGTCTTTACTATGGGCAATTTAACCATTGCATTTCCCAAATAAACCCACAGACTCTAACTATCACCAAATAAGAGTGATACAGCTATGTTTGCATGGCGCGTCTCAACCGGCCCGCGCGATTTCTTGACCACGGTTAAAGGTGACTATCACACAGTAAATTGCTAGTCCACGTGTTTTTCTGCACCTCACTTGTCACGCAGTCTAGCACTTATCGATAAAAATTCAACTAAGCGCCTTGATTAGTCCTGTCACATGCATGTTACTTCACTTATTGTATTTGTGTGCATGACATGTGTACGAATGGGGCTACACGTTTATCTGACACCGAGTGCTTTAGCAACCAACACAACGATATATGAAGATAGTCAAGGATGTAATATACAATGTATTTCAGGTTGCATATTTTATGTGTTATGTTGTATTGTCTCACTTTCTTCGACAGGTACATGCACAGTAGTGGACCCAAATTACGGTTAGTCCACGAAGCATATACAGCACATCTTAGCGTTTGTGCCTAAAATGCATATACACGTAGCTTACACTTTTTACCACTCTTTTCACTTTTTAACTTTTGTGAGAGGTCCTGAAGAAAGCCCTATTAAATCTTGCAAAGGGCTGAAACATGTAGACCAGAGGTAACTAAGACACAATCACTAGTCTTAAAACATTATCCACTCATTGATTTTAAACACACCTTGGGCCACTGGGAATAAAGTAATCATCAGTTAAATCCCAGAAGTATTTTTATATTACACCACTTCATCATATTCACAAAAAAATCCCAAAAAAACAGCTCCACTGTAACCGGGTGTTGCAGCACAGCTGAGTAGCATTCAGCTACTCAGCTGGGAACCCGATGATGAAGCATGACAGCCAACTAGGTTGGTGTGTGAGGGTTCTTTTAACAAACCCTTGTGGTGCCAGGCACTGCAGTGTTTGATAGCCGATTAGATTGGTCCGTCCAGATTACATTTTCACAGACATACTGTTTACTGATAAAACTATAATGCACACAAATGATTTATGGAAATCTGGTTTCAGTGAATATTTATTATTTGTGCATCACCAATTAAAATCTCTGATTAGTTTTGATACGATCAAAACCTTTGTTTCCCTCACACTTCAGAATTACAAAAAATTGCTTTATTTTTGCTTTACTAACTGCTGCATGTGTACAGTTCATTTACAGATATTTACATGTTGTGTGTTTTAAAAATTGACACTTTCCAGCCTTTCCTTTCACACTCCATGTACACCAGCAAGATGGTCATATAATTCACTTTACCTTTCCTTCTCTGACTGCAAAGTGAGAGGGTTTGTAAACACCAATCACCATGCTGAAAACAATAAGCAGCAATTTGTGAAGACTGTGAGAGCTCGCTTCCTTTTCTCGTTTTAAATGCATTAGAAACTGGGGGTGTTCGACAAAATCTGAGTTTACATTGTTTTCCATCTTGATCTTTGTCTTAGTATACCATGCAATGACTTGTACTACTGTTTCTTGTTCTAAATAAAGAAGTGCAGGCTTACTCTAACAATAAATGAACATTCCCAGAGACTTCTCACAGCATTGGGCTTAACCAAGGACATTCAAACTGGTCCAGGCTATTGGCATACAATGTATCAACTAGTATGCTTGAATTGACTGTGAGAACGACTAAATCCAATGTAATACAACGAGAGAATCACAGAATGCATTCTATAGTAAATGTTTCCTCTTGCTTGGCTTTTTTGGACATATCCTGAGAACCGTGTACTCGTATAGAAAAGTAAGAAAGTATTTATCTAAAGTCCTATAAAAGGAAGTGCATTTCTCTGTATCCCGTAACCTCCTATTACTGATTACTGAGCTTGAGCTCAAATGTATCTTTGACGGGTCCACTCAAGAGGCGTCAAAATCCATATTAGGACTACACTGCTCCCGGTCCTACCCGTTGCCGTGCTTTTGGCATGATCCTTTAAGATAGGTTTGTGCACCGCCAAGAGATAGTCTGACATTTGACCTCTGTCTTTAAAGAGCAAAAAAAGGGTCAAGTTAAATATATAATTTGAAGGCTTCTGTATTTATTGCTTGGACTTTCACGGCCCAAGACGATTTTTGGTGGGTCGTGTGAGAGGAAAGGCTGTAGGATGTCAATCTTTTGTACCAAGCAACACAATGTAAATACCTGTATGTGAACTGTACACATTCAGCAGTTAGGAAAGCAAAAATGAAGCTCATTGTTTGTAATTCTGAAGTGTGAAGGAAACAAAGATTTTAATAGGATCAAAACAAATCAAGACATTTTACATGGTTATACACAGATGATAAATATTCACAGAAACCAGATTTGGGCATATTATCATTTGTATGTAGTATAGTTTTATCAGTTAAACTGTATGACTGCGCAAATGTAGTGGTTATTTCAATGGAGAATGTGTGGTCTGTAAATGACAGTGTGCTACCACACAATGCTATAGTTACATAACAAAATTGCCCGCCTCCTCCATTAAAGCTAGGTGGATTGCAAAAGTTTGTTGATCTAAAAATTGCGCGGTGGTTCTAAAACATTTGGGAAGCAGTGCTGTAGAAAAACATATATATATCTAGACTACATGGGTCAGTTCACCAAAAGCTGCAGCAACTTGATGCCCCGCAAAAGCCACAAGTGGGTTGGAGGGCACCTGTTCCGCATTCCGGAGCAAGACACCAGCACTCTTTTCTCTGTACAGTAGAAACATACCAGACCTCCTAGAACTCATGAACGAGCCAAAATCTATTCCTCTTCTCCCATATGTTGGGGGCTACTTATGACAAGTTCATTGTATTTATCTTTGTTCTCAAGGAAAGTTTTGTTTAAATGATTTTGTCAAAAGGATGATAGTCACAGCTCCAAGAAAACAAAAAGTGTTACCCTCTCTAGTGTGTCAAGTAAAAACCTTGCAAAGCCCTCCACATAGCCTGCCCAGTTTTAAGGTCCCGACTAGGAGTCTTTCAGCTGAGGAAATGCAAAAACCTTAAACCAGCAGAGTTAGTTGAAACTGCAAAGAATTATTTTCCACCTAATGGAAGGCTCACCAAATTCTTTGCTCCAAAGTGGGGTTAGATGAATGCAGTTATTATTTGCTGAGTCCACTGACATACGTGTCTTCTACAAGGGCAAGAACAAGACTATGTTATGTTATGTTATGTTATTTATATTTTTATAGCGCACAGCTGCCCCAGCAAAGGGGCGTCCTGGCGCTTTGACAGACACTATAACATAACACACAATAAAAGAAGGGGCAACTATTCAGATACGGGAAACAAGAAGGTTTTAATTGCCTGCCGGAAAGCGAGCAGGTCATCAAGAGCTCGGATGCGCACCGGGAGCGAGTTCCATAACCCTGCCGCAAGCACCCGGAAGGAGCGACCACCCATTCTGCTCAGTTTAAAACGGGGGCAAACTGCCAAATGTAGCGCCTCCGATCTCAAGGATCTTGACGGGATATAGGGAGTGAGTAGGTTGGCAAGTGCCGGCGGCGAGGAAGATTTCAAAATTTTAAAGGCCATACACAGCGCCTTGAACTTAATTCGCTGTCTGACCGGAAGCCAATGTAGGGCCACGATACTACCAGACACTGAGCAATGTCTGGGGAGGCCCACAATGGCCCGTGCCGCGGCGTTTTGAACCCTATGGAGCAAATATAGGGTCTTAAGTCTGGAACCTACCAAGCTTCCAAAAATTCATTTAAAAGTTTAGGAGCCTGTTAGTGAGCAAGGTGTCTAGGGTTTCAAGAAATACTGGTGTATGAAGATTGTACATGTGGTATATGCTAGGTCTTGAGTGGTGCCCTGAGGGAGGAATCTGGTGGTACAAGGGGAGTAGAACTTATCGCTCACTGGGGTGCCAATACAAAGCATGTTTTTGAAGTAGCTACACCATCTCTTGAGATAATGTCTAAGCATCTCTTCCAGCATTACTAGGGTCCAGCAGACTACAGATTGTCTCCATGAGCATTCTTAGCCTGCTGCAGACAACACTGGATCACTGTCTGTACACTCTGAATCTTCTACAGTGATCCTAGTGTCATCTCTCTGTGTACTCTTAGGCTGCTCAAGTCAACATATTGTTACCTCTCTGTGAACTCTTAGGGTACTTCAGTCAATGTAGTGTCGCCTATATGTGCTCTCTGGCTACTCCAGTCAACATAGTGTCACCTCTCTTTGCACTCTTAGGTTACTTCAGTCAATGTAGTGTCACCACTCTGTGCGCTCTCTGGCTGTTCCAGGCAACATTGTGTTACCTCTCTGGGCACTCTTAGGCTCCTCCAAACAACATAACATCACCTATTTATGCATTCTTAGTTTGCAGCACACAACCAAGCGTCATTGTTGTCCACATTCCTGTGATGCAGCAGATAACATCATCTGGACTCCTATAATCATGTGGACTACGCATCGCAGGCCAAGAATGAAATGAAAAAACAGCAGAGAATGAAAAAATAAGCAGCCAGACTGTTTCAATTTAAAGAAATCTTTTCATAACACATTTGTTATAAAATAATTCTACTTGCTTCAATCCGTGCAGAGAATGCGGTTTAACATCCTTAGGGCTGTTTTCAAGCATTAACAAGAACAAGACGAACTATCTCCAGTCACTGTTCATGAACTTGAGAGCAACAATACAACTAGTTCTTGCCATGTTCCACTGAAAGGCCCACTCTGGGGAATATCATCCATAGTGCGAGCCCAGATCTGGACCACTCTGTGCCCAAACCTGAAACATTAACCCAACTTGGCAAATTTAAAAACATTGAGAACAATTCTCTTCAGAGAAGACTTCCGAAATATCTATGAAAACTCACCAAGAAGGAATAAGACTCCTTTGCATGCAATTTTACCCTTGCCAAGGCTCAGATATGATCATCCATCCGAACGACCCAAAACCCTGCATCCTTAGTCAATTGACATTTAAGAAAGGAGATGATTTGTAGCCAGAAACTACAACCTATATTGCTATCAACATCGCAAAGTAGCTATATGTCCTTCACATATTACACTGTAGCAGATAAAATAGCATGAGCTCTCTGGACATATTCAGATCTGTAACCACAAGCACCAGAGTTCATCTGCCATAGAGGTTTTTTGAAAACTTCCTTCACACTTTTCAATGTTATCACTGTGACAGTTGCTAATGAAGAACAGGTCTTCAGCTATTACAAAAACACAATGCCCCCCCCCCAGGAATTGTTTCACAATATTTCAATAAATTTGATTTAGTCACAAAGCAGTGATCTTAAGTCTACAGATGCAAGGAAATACGATTTGTCGTGTTATTTATTCACAATTTAAAAATGAAACATGGCAACATACATACTACTCATATATTAACACCTAATTGTCAGTAGTATAAAACACTTTTCGCTCCTATATATGGACCAGTAAAAAGACCATACATCACATTCTCTTTAGAATATCAATGAACCCATTTTAAGGTCATAACCATGATTCTTATATTTGCGAAACAGTGTTTGGCTGTCGAGGTTTCGGTCCCTCGTTGGTCTATACAATCCCTGGGACCATCATCAGGACGGACAAGTCGCACATCAATATCAATCACTTCCAGCCGGATTGAAACTGGCAGTAGACGAATACAGAACGCGGAGAGCATAAACTTTAAAGTGATTTAAACGCTATTGTGGAGTCTCGTTATTAAATTCAAGATATTGGTGATTTTGTACGATAGGATCTTGAGTCGCGTGGAGAATTTCAACTTCCGGCTGGAAGTGATTGATATTGATGTGCAACTTGTCCGTCCTGATGATGGTCCCAGGGTTTGTATAGACCAACGAGGGACTGAAACGTCGACAGCCAAACACTGTTTCGCAAATATAAGAATCATGGTTAGGACCTTAAAATGGGTTCATTGATATTCTAAAGAGAATATGATGTATGGTCTTTTTACTGGTCCATATATAGGAGCGAAAAGTGTTTTATACTACTGACAATTAGGTGTTAATATATGAGTAGTATGTATGTTGCCATGTTTCATTTTTAAATTGTGAATAAATAACACGACAAATCGTATTTCCTTGCATCTGTAGACTTAAGATCACTGCTTTGTGACTAAATCAAATTTATTGAAATATTGTGAAACAATTCCTGGGGGGGCATTGTGTTTTTGTAATTGATAATACTCAGTCCTCGCGGGAATATTGGGTGGCTCTGTCTTGTTCAGAAAGTTGCAGCTACTCAGGTGTCTGTAAGATGTGCATGATCTGTGCCATCATCAATGAGTGACTGGAGCCAGAACTGTAGTTTCTGCGAGAAGGTGAGCAGGGGCTACATATGGGTGCTATAAACCACATTCTATCCTGGGGTGCCTCGTTAGGAACATCCAAAGAGGAAGCAATGGGTGCATAGCACCATAGGGCCAGCCACTCAGTGCAGGGATCAGGAATCTAGAGTCATTGTTGTTCATCATATTCACCTCACTTATTTCCCTCAAGATGAAGTCAGAGACATCCTAGGAAGGAGAAGCCATTGGTAAGCCTCAAATCCTCAGAGAATGTGATTCTGTAAAATCCTCAACTGAGCGAAGGCCATGCTTGTCCCGAAGAGACCCAAAGATATAATTTGGAGGGGATCCTGTAAATAAGGGGACTAAAGATCCATTATGGCCTTGTGGGAGGCCAAAGTTGTTGGCCTTTCTTTCCAGGCATGCATGTCTGATCCAAAACAGAATCAACTCACACGTTCATGGATTGCGGGTGTGATGTGAATCAGCAGAGGGAGTGCAACAGATCACACTTGTATAGTGTAACTGTTTCCTTTACGACTTCCAGCATTTGTTGGTACTAGCAGACTAAGCTGCGCATTGTGGGATTTGCAGTACTCAATGGCTGAGAGAAAAGGTTACTACCCAAATAGGTCATTGGTGACTCAAGACATGTTTGGTGCCTTTCGTACCAGTACCTTTAGAGGAGGCAGATTGGATCCTTCTGCTGCTCAATGATGGGAAAAGACAGGCGTGTGTAATGGTGCCAAGAGTCTGTATTGCACATGATTGGAATTAAGGCCTTTTAGCAGATGACTGGTTTCTGGGTATTCTAGAGCCTTGGATCTCCGCCATTATTAGCTAGGGTACCTGGGTTTGATAAACCTCAGTTATATCCTGCAAATAAAAGGCCCTATATAGCGTCGGCTGTGGAGGCCACAAGGTCCTATTTAAGAGACTCTTCTACAATGGAGCAGCCAGGACCATAAAGTAGAAATATGGATTTAAGGCCCTCAATCTCATGTATATCTTCATTTATGATAATGATGCATGCATTGTCCAATGTTTGCTATTACTTTAATTGCAAGAAAACAAAGGATGAAATGTATATTTTTTTTAAATCTACAACCTCTAGATAAAATAGTTGCAAATTACTGGAAACTTTGTGAAAGGATTGAGAGAGTTGGCTGAAACCACAAGGGCACCATGGATGTCTGCAGTATCTAGCAGGTATAAGTCATTCACTATAGGGCAGTATAAGGTATTCATGCTTTTGGTCATGTGGGCTGATCTATGCGATATCTGGGACATATGTACGCATCACCTTCGGGCTCTGAAAAAAATACCAATTGGTCATACTCGACTACCCCTTACTTACTCTGCCATTCACGGCTAGAATAAACTTCAAAATGGCACGCTGCACCTGCAAAAACCGTCAAGGGCCAGCAACAATCTACCTACTGGACTAAAGGGCAGGCGAGCAACCGGCCACCTTCTCGGGGTTGCCCTGGACAAAGTTCTCACTACTATCTCTACAACACAACTTATACACGGCTCAGCTGTTTGGTTGGGTGCGCGATTTACATACCACACACATATACATCCTATGTGAGGGGCCCGCGACCAAGAAACAACCTCCCCCAGCGCATTCACAATGCCCTGCTCCTTTAGGACAAGCCAGAAAAGCTGCCCTTTCATCCAGCCTCGTCTCGACAATGGGGAACTCTAGAGCATTGTGTAGTCAAACAATCCTCAATGCTGGAACCAAATGTAGCACCCTTACTACTGCCAACAGGTTGCCAGTACAAATGAGGCACCCTTACTACCCCCAACAGGCTGCCAGTACAAATGAGGCACCCTTACTACCCCCAACAGGCTGCCAGTACAAATGAGACACCCTTACTACCCCCAACAGGCTGCCAGAACAAATGAGACACCCTTACTACCCCCAACAGGCTGCCAGAACAAATGAGGCACTCTTACTACCCCCAACAGGCTGCCAGTACAAATGAGGCACCCTTGCTAACCCCAACAGGCTGCCAGTACAAAAGAGACACCCTTACTACCCCCAACAGGCTGCCAGTACAAATGAGGCACCCTTACTACCCCCAACAGGCTGCCAGTACAAATGAGACACCCTTACTACCCCCAACAGGCTGCCAGTGCAAATGAGGCACCCTTATTACCCCCAACAGGCTGCCAGTACAAATGAGGCACCCTTACTACCCCCAACAGGCTGCCAGTACAAATGAGATACCCTTACTACCCCCAACAGGCTGCCAGTACAAATGAGGCACTCTTACTACCCCCAACAGGCTGCCAGTACAAATGAGGCACCCTTACTACCCCCAACAGGCTGCCAGTACAAATAAGGCACCCTTACTACCCCCAACAGGCTGCCAGTACAAATGAGGCACCCTTACTACCCCCCCAACAGGCTGCCAGTACAAATAAGGCACCCTTACTACCCCCAACAGGCTGCCAGTACAAATGAGGCACCCTTACTACCCCCAACAGGTTGCCAGTACAAATGAGGCACTCTTACTACCCCCAACAGGCTGCCAGAACAAATGAGGCACCCTCTCTACCGCCAACAGGCTGCCAGTACAAATGAGGCACCCTTACTACCCCCAACAGGCTGCCAGTACAAATGAGACACCCTTACTACCCCCAACAGGCTGCCAGTACAAATGAGACACCCTTACTACCCCCAACAGGCTGCCAGTACAAATGAGGCACTCTTACTACCCCCAACAGGCTGCCAGTACAAATGAGGCACCCTTACTACCCCCAACAGGCTGCCAGTACAAATAAGGCACCCTTACTACCCCCAACAGGCTGCCAGTACAAATGAGGCACCCTTACTACCCCCAACAGGCTGCCAGTACAAATGAGGCACCCTTACTACCCCCCAACAGGCTGCCAGTACAAATAAGGCACCCTTACTACCCCCAACAGGCTGCCAGTACAAATGAGGCACCCTCTCTACCGCCAACAGGCTGCCAGTACAAATGAGGCACCCTTACTACCCCCAACAGGCTGCCAGAACAAATGAGGCACCCTTACTACCCCCAACAGGCTGCCAGTACAAATGAGGCACCCTTACTACCCCCAACAGGCTGCCAGCACAAATGAGGCACCCTTACTACCCCCAACAGGCTGCCAGTACAAATGAGGCACCCTTACTACCCCCAACAGGCTGCCAGTACAAATGAGGCACCCTTACTACCCCCAACAGGCTGCCAGAACAAATGAGGCACCCTTACTACCCCCAACAGGCTGCCAGTACAAATGAGGCACCCTTACTACCCCCAACAGGCTGCCAGTACAAATGAGGCACCCTTACTACCCCCAACAGGTTGCCAGTACAAATGAGGCACTCTTACTACCCCCAACAGGCTGCCAGAACAAATGAGGCACCCTTACTACCCCCAACAGGCTGCCAGTGCAAATGAGGCACCCTTACTACCCCCAACAGGCTGCCAGAACAAATGAGGCACCCTCTCTACCGCCAACAGGCTGCCAGTACAAATGAGGCACCCTTACTACCCCCAACAGGCTGCCAGTACAAATGAGGCACCCTTACTACCCCCAACAGGTTGCCAGTACAAATGAGGCACTCTTACTACCCCCAACAGGCTGCCAGAACAAATGAGGCACCCTTACTACCCCCAACAGGCTGCCAGTGCAAATGAGGCACCCTTACTACCCCCAACAGGCTGCCAGAACAAATGAGGCACCCTCTCTACCGCCAACAGGCTGCCAGTACAAATGAGGCACCCTTACTACCCCCAACAGGCTGCCAGAACAAATGAGACACCCTTACTACCCCCAACAGGCTGCCAGTACAAATGAGGCACCCTTACTACCCCCAACAGGCTGCCAGTACAAATGAGGCACCCTTACTACCCCCAACAGGTTGCCAGTACAAATGAGGCACTCTTACTACCCCCAACAGGCTTCCAGAACAAATGAGGCACCCTTACTACCCCCAACAGGCTGCCAGTGCAAATGAGGCACCCTTACTACCCCCAACAGGCTGCCAGAACAAATGAGGCACCCTTACTACCCCCAACAGGCTGCCAGTACAAATAAGGCACCCTTACTACCCCCAACAGGTTGCCAGTACAAATGAGGCACTCTTACTACCCCCAACAGGCTGCCAGAACAAATGAGGCACCCTTACTACCCCCAACAGGCTGCCAGTGCAAATGAGGCACCCTTACTACCCCCAACAGGCTGCCAGAACAAATGAGGCACCCTCTCTACCGCCAACAGGCTGCCAGTACAAATGAGACATTTACTGCCGACAACAGGCTGCCAGTGCAAATGAGACATTTACTGCCGACAACAGGCTGGCAGAACAAATGAGGCACTCTTACTACCGCCAACAGGCTGCCAATACATTGCACACCAAACTATGCCCCGTCACAATTAGGTGACTCTACCTATACCACACGAAAGTGATGTACCAACTGGGTACATGTACCCTATCGGCCAACATCAAAGTTAAGAAAAACGTTAACCCGCTGACAGCAGGCCCTGAGCTCTCACTGAAAGTGCCTAGAGGCAACAGTCACGCTTTTCGTTTTACACAAACAAATAAACACAAGCAGGTTTAGGCTCACATCCTGGACAGCCAGACATTACATACTTCCGTTCTGTACCTCTGCTATTCCCTGTGAAGGCCGTGCACTGCATTCACAAGGGCAGGTAAGAGAAGTCACAATTGCGCAGCCCATGGGGGGCATTGTAAGGAATCGCCGGAAAAGGTACCAGGATTGGCTTCATGGACACGCAAAAAAACATACCGGGGGTGGGGGGGGTGGTCGGGTCGGATCTGTGGGGTAGATTCTTGCTGTTACCTTTGCACTCCTAGAATGTTTTGATGTCAGAGCCTTCTTAACACCCACCCGCTGGTTGTCTTTTCATTTTACGCCATCCTGGCCTGCCAACCCTAAGCTGAAGTATTAATACACAAGAGAGGTAAAGAGAGAGCGCGAGAGATGCACTGGGAAGGGATGCGCAGGAGGGACGCGCGTGTGCATTGGCTGCGTCTCAAGATCTGTAGGTCTCTGCAGGGTGGCACTGGCAACATTTCCAATAGTTCGGAAGAAAGATGCATTACTCAGCACCTTTCTGCCCCCACTTCAGGGCATTTTCCACCCTTGATCAATAACGCTGAATCCTGCTGAGCGGGTAAGAAAGGTTGGAATGTTTACCATCAGTGGAGAAGACTTGGCTGAGGGCCTCTGCACACTCCTGCTCCATGGGTGCCTCTGGGGGGAGGCGGGTCACGGTGGCAGGACAGCATTGGTGGTCACTGCCGAGAAAACAGATGCGTAACGCTGGCGCAGCCCCCACCCGTTATTTCACGTCTTTAGGGGAATGCAAACACCACGGTCCAGGGCTGAGCGGTCTCTCTTTGATGACGTGAGCAGTGGGAAGGAGCGAGCTGCACTCGAACAGCTGGGCAAACCCAACCAAAACTGTGCTTGTTCGATGCAAAAAAAAACAGAAAGCAACGGGCTGCAGTAATGAGGCGACACCACAGGGTGAGCCCTTCCAGGAGAGGAGGACCGAACACATCACTTTACACATCACGGGGTGGGGAGAGGTCTGGCAGCCACACACACACGTTACCTGCAGCCTGTGAGGCTGGGCCCTAAGCCTGGGAAGAGTGGCTGATGCCAGGGAAGAGATGCAGGCATGGCATCCGCCGGCTCGGGGATGAGTGAGGTGCTTGTGTTGTGGTACAGGCAGGAAGTGCACGCCTGACACTGGGAGGGGGCGGGGCCTCGCAGCATCCAGCAGGCAGGCTGCTGGTGGCTGCATGGACTGTCGCTCAGCAGCAGGCTCAGCTCAGCTCAGCTGCTTCCCCTTCCCGCAGGGACTGACTGCTGCGAACGGATCCCGCTAGGAGGATGTGGGATCGAGGGATGCGATGACAACCCGGAGCCTCGCCCACCTTTTTAACGCGTCCCTGGCACAGCCAGTCTCCTGTGCGATCGCACAATTGCTTCCTTCCTTCCTCGCGCAGCTTGTGAAGTTTTGCACCCACACATGGCACGTGACCTGCATCTCAGCTGTATGACCTCATTCTTTCCGTCCCTCTCTTTTGTTCAATCCAGGGCGGGAAGGGCTGGAGATGCCCCATCCCTGCCACACTTTGGATGGGCAGAGCGCCTGCTTCTGGGCACACGTCCTGGGTCTGTGCTTAAGTAGTTCAGGCAGTCGGGGCCTGTTAGAACAGCACAGCAGTGAGACAGGCACCTGCATTAACAGAGGCTGAAGTTTCAAGAGATTTCACTTGCATTCTGTTCTTCCAACCGTGCGTTTACAACCGGAGAAGCACAGCTACAAAGGCAGAAAACAAAACATGAAAGGCAAAGGCAAGCGTTTTATCTTCTGTAACATGACATGTTTGAAAGCACCAGTAACAAAAATCACACATGCTGCAACAATTCACTCAGACTAAAGAAATAAGGGCCACAGGTAGTAAACGTTTTAGCAGTCGCAAACTCTCTGATCTAAAAAAAAGAGTGTTTGCGACGGCTAAAAAGCGATCTGGTTTGTACTAAACCTGTTTTAGGCGTTGGTACAGTTTTAGGACTCATTTCCATAGCATGGAAGTAAGGTCTCTTTCTACTGGTTGAGCCTCTTCCCTGTTAGGGGGACCAACTGTCATGGGTGAAAATTCAGGATGGTAAGTGTAAAAATTCAGGACAAAAGGTCAAAATTCAGGACAAAATTTCGGGACAAAAGGTACGTTTAACAGACACATCCGAGGAGGTTGTGCGATAGTATAAAAGTAAGTAAATAGACAACACTTAATTACAAGTCAAAATAAGTTTATATTAGGTTGAGACAATCGTGCACTTCGCGTTTTTTGGGTATGCGCGCAGATTTGAGCAAAAGTGCAGGTCTTTTTGCAGTATTTCATATGATAATCTATTAATATGATTACTGCACTGGGTTGTCCAGTCTGATATTTTGTATACAACTCATGGTCCTGAACAGACATGTTTGGTGAGAGAAGTGGTCGTGAAGATCTGCTCATGTTACTAGCATCTCATATCTGAGTGCCATTGTGGGATGTAAAGCAGCACACATAAGTGAACTAAAGGGAGGATTGCTGTGACGAACCCACTATAGGGAACGCATTATAGGTGTTTTAACAAGTGGAACTTAAAATATGGAATCTGACTTTGCTTATGGGGACTTCGCAGAGAGTTGCACTAGCTGACGCAAGTCACAAAGGTTCTTTTCCCTGCAGCTTTCTTAAAGAAGGTACTGTCGATACACTATTACATTGTTTATTTTTAAGACCTTGCCTATTGTTACAAACACAATGTACATCTCAAGCACAGCTCGTGGCACTATGAGGCTCTCCCTAAAACTTTACACCTAAAACAAAACATGCAAGCATTTACAATTACTAATGTAACATTCAAGTAGCAGTTGGGTGTCACTCAAAATGTCATATACATGATGTAAAGACCCCACATATAAGCACACAGCAAATACAGAATAGTCGCACATAGGCAAGGGAGTCGCCAGAAATTTAAAATACCTCCCACTTTGAACTAAAGCTCTTTTGGCACCAAGAAAACAAAGTAAGTCATCAAACCCTCCCCAGAAGTGCTCTCTTGTCCAAGGATATAACCATTCATCCTTCCATCAAACCCCTGATATCCACCATTACACACTTACATTGTCATCCATTAATTCTTTCAGCCATCATTCCGTTTTTCACCATTCATTCTGTCCTTCCATTCGTGTTCCCATCCATATCCAAACCTAATCAACCATTTGCAAACCAATCCATCATCTATCCTTCCATCCATCATTTAACTCATCCATCCACTCTGTTCACTCATGCATCCACTCTTCCACCCACCCATCCATCCATTCACTCATCCATGCAGCCATTTATCCTTTTACCCACCCTTTTCCTTACTCATCCATCCACCTAGTCACATATTCGTTTACCCTTTCACTCATCCTTTGTTCCAGTTCTCTACCATCCCTTTCATTCATCTATCTTTACATTCTTCTTTTCACTCATCCATGCACCCGTTTGCCCATCCATTCTGCCAATCATCCATCCATACTTTCACTCATCCATCCAACCTCCCGTTCTCTTTCCATTCCCCTTTCACTTAGCAATCCATCCTTCCATCCACCCTTCACCCACCCATCCATCCATCCATCTACTCATGAGTTCATCCATTGACCCTATCACTCATCCATCCATTCACTCATTCATCCATCCAGTCACTCATCTATCCATCCTTTTGTCCATCTACCCTCTTTCACTCACTTGTCCATCCTTACATTGACCCTTTCACTCATCCATCCATCCACCCTTTCACTTATCAATTAATTAATCCATCCATCATTTCACACGTCCATCTGCGTATTCACTCGCCCATCATCCACCCTTTCACTCATCCATCCTTTCACTAATCCATCCACCCTTTTACCCATACATCCATCTATTTACCCACATCCATCCTTCCACACACGCATCCATCCTTTCTCTCCTTATCCATCCATTCATCCTTTCACTAATCCATCCAGTGATTCACCCATTCCTTCAATTACTCACTCACCCACCTTTTCACAATAATTATGAGCTGAGCCTTTGTCTACTGAGCCCACCTTTTCACAATAATTATGAGCTGAGCCTTTGTCTACTGAGCTGCAGACAGAATATGCCCACCAAGAACACAACCCTTGCTGGGGGTGTGGTGGGGTGAGGGTTTACTATGCCCCTGCAAATAGGCAATCAGAAAACTTGGAAGACATGCATAATGCACAGTGCCAGGACGTGAGGTGACTGTGACATTGTGTTGTTTCCAAGGCTTTAAGTTAGATAAAAAAAACTGTGGTGTCTCTCCAAGGGGCGTGTCTGATGTAATTAAGGGCATGACTTAAAACACGTAGGCTTTAAGTATAGCATAGTGTGCCGCCGGACTGGTATTTTATTGTTTCTGTCATTGCATCCAATAACATTACACCTACAACAAGCCATGACTATTGGCTTTGTCAATGGGTGTTAGTTGCATAAAATAAAAAAGCAGCAACTATGGCTTCATGATATATAATATTGAAAATGGTTCAGCTCTGAAATGATGAGACTGTGAAAGAACTATAACCTCTTCTTTTTAACTTCTTTCGCCAGCTTATTTTCATGAACTGGCACATAGCAGCATGGAGGTTTTTGTACATTTGTTTTGTACATTTCTTCCATCTGGCAGAATGCCCTGCCCTAGACCGCAGTAGGAGGCCCACCACATGCAGTAAGAGCACAGACTGGCCCATTGTCATTCTGTGTGTGGCAATCAGCCGCATACAGAATGACAAAGGGTGGGGTGGGGCTGCTGCTGTGCTCAGAGGAGGCGTGCGAGGCGGTCCCATCAGGGAGTAGAGGCTTCTCGCAGGGACACAGTGCAGTTTCCCAAAGCCCAAAATTATGGACAAAAGGCGTCATAAAAGGGATCGTCACGAATAACGGACGTGAGGTCCAAATTACTGACGCTCCGTGAAATTTACGGATGGTTGGTCACCTAATTCCCTGTTGTCCTCAGTTGGAGAGTAAGTGGAAGACAGCCTATGATTTTCCAGTACATAAATATTATTGTTCACAAATTCCAAAACAAGAGAAAAAACAAGCATTCGAATAGCCTGAATAGAGCTGGGGGGAACCACAGGCTTGGTGTGGCAGGATACCCGCCAGTTTATGGTGTTTTACGCTAAATAAAGTCTTAAGTGGTTACATAAAATAAGGGAAATTGCTTGTGGAGAAGACTAATAATAATATGGAAGTTCATTTAGTAAAGATTTTCAATTCGGTAAGCACGGTCTACACGGGAAATGGTTGCTACAATCTTAGTTCTTCTTCGGAATGTTCCCATTTCAGAAATATGTAAAGCAACTACTTGGAAATCTGTTCATACTTTTACTAGACATTACTGCCTAGATTTAGACTCCAGAGCGGATACTCACGTAGGGCAGGCTTCTTTCAGGAACCTTTCGAGGTGATTGTTGGAGCTGTTTTTATTTCATGTCCACCTGTTTGTGGGATGGGTTTGCTATTCTGTTCAGTGCTTATGACTATTGATGTGGATCCCCTGGAAGGGAAGGAAAAGTTACTCACTTGTAATCCTAGTTCTCATCAAGGAAAATCCTCATCAAAGTCATAAGCAACCCTCCCACCTCCCCGGACAGGAACTATAACAGCTCTCAACAATTGCTCCACCCAAGATTCCTTTATGTCCGTAAAAATAACCTGTCCTAACTGTCATGTGTGAGACATGATGGGATATACAGAGTATACTGTGAGACTCTTAAAGGCACAGTGCCAGTTTTCTATTGTATGCTTTTCATTACAGCCTATTCGCTAACAATGTTTCATATTTCCTTTTTTTCCTTTTGAAAAGGTTCTAAAAAAAATTCTATGGGCATCTGAAAATTCAATTACATCGGGCCATTTTTTTTAGCATTTTTTAGGTTGCACATAGCTTTATAAAGTACTATGGTACAAATTCTTCTTATACATAGATGTATACTTTTTAAAGTGCTCTGGGACCCTGGCACATGGGTGGGACTAGTCCGTGCTTAGGACTTTTAATGAAGATCTCCTGGAAGAGAATGGGCATGATGCGGTCAAAGCATTTACTTGCCTTGTAACTTAGCTGCAGAGTGGAGGACAGTTTTGACGTACACTAAGTGGGTGAGGTGGATTCCTACTAAGAATGCACTGCCAGAGTCCAATTGTGAGATGACAGGAAAAGGTACAACTGTTTTCCGAAGATCAGTTGGAAGTAGATGTCAGAATTTATTAAGATGATGTAGATGGTCAGGCTGATTTGGAGGCCTTGATGAGGGATGAAGATAAGACTAGAATCAATTGTAAACTCGAAAGAAACGGCTGACTGAAGATGTGCAAAAGGGAAGGGGTCCATCAAGATTCAGGAGATTGAAGAGTAATACCTTCAGTTTTCACGCAGATGTTGAGGCCAAAAGGAACCATGTTTTATCTGGGTACAAAAAGAGAACGTTAATTTTCATCCAATTTTGAAGTCAAATGAGGCCACTTGTTATGGTGAAAATGTCCTGTATGAAAGACATTTTTAGATACAGTTGTGTACCATCAGCATACTTATCTATATTTATTACATAATCTTTTAATATCAGACTCAGAGGCTCTAATTAGATGTTAAAAAGATTGGGAACTAGGATAGAACGTAGCATAATATTTTGGCTTGGTCCGAGATCTGACTGCCAGGAAAAGAAACAACACTTGTTCCTTTGATATCCACACGATTTACCAGAACTGGTGCTAGCCTTCCATAGTCGATTGTCTGTAAAGCTGTAGCTAAGTCAATGAAGATGGTTAGGGACGTGTCGCCATTGGCAAACACGTGTTGAACATCATCAAATACTTTTAGGGTAGCCTATTCTATGCTAACATCAGTGCTAGTGGTGGTTGAGTGATCACATTTTTCCAACAATATAAGAAACCAGTTGGTCAGTTACTATTTGTTTGATTGCTTTGCCCGTCCAAGGGATGTCTGAAACAGGGCAAATGTTGGCAGAGAGTATAATCAAGGAAAGATTTTTTTGAGGATTAGGGATATATTGCTCACTTTTAATACTGATGGGAACATTTCTTGGTTTAGATAAGCATCGATGAGCTTGCCCCATTGTTCCAGGAACAGAGAAAAGTTGTATTTAATAATTTTGGCTTGAATAAGAGCTTGGAAGTAATCAATAAAACATTCGTAGAGATAGTGGTGAAAGACTTCCAATTCTTGAAGAATTTAGGAGGAAGGATGATGGACCTGGTGTTATCAGGTCAACACTGTTTCCTATGCCACCACTGCGCAAGCCTTAGTAATCTCGTTGCCGAAACCCGGAATGGATCCTACAGATATGGCTAACTACCGTCCTCTGTCGTTGTTGTCCACAGAGTATAAAATATTGAGTAAAATACTGGCTAATAGGCTGTTCCATACCTGTCGCGACTGATTCATATAGAGCAGACTGGGTTCCTGCCGGGACGGAGCACATCCTTAAATATTAGAAAAATACATTATCTGCTATCGGAAGCACCTAAGCGGTTTCCTCACGCCGGCTGTCTCTCCTTGGACGTTAGACAGGCATTTGATTCGATAAGCTGGAATTATATGTTCCGGGTGTTGTTGAAATTCGGTCTTCCACAAGGATATGTGGACTGGTTGCGCCTATTATATACAGCTCCAACAGCGCGAACCAGAACGGGTGGACATATCTCGGATGAGTATAGGATCCATAGGGGAACTAGACAGGGCTGCCCGTTATCGCCTCTCATTTTTATTTTAGCACTAGAACCGTTGGCTTTTAAAATGAGGCAGGATTTTCTGGAATGGGGGATCCCGATAGGAAATACGACACATCTTTTCTCGGCATACGCCGATGATATCATCCTATATATAAAAGACCTTCGATTGCCTTTAAACCCTATAGCTGCTTTGTATACACAATTTGAAGGGCTGTCTGGCTTAGCTCTCAATATAGCAAAGTCGCATGCTTACTTCTTCACAGAACATGTAGATGAGGTGGAAATAGATTTCGGGGTAGCAAAACTGCAGATAGCACAGTCGACATTCAAATATTTGGGGATCCAGATCTATAGGAATAATGCGGATATGTTGGATGGCAATCTTAACAGAGCGATTAGGGCCCTAAGATCTAGTGTTGCATTCTGGACTGCACTGCCATTATCAGTAATGGGGAGAATTGCGATAGCGAAAATGGTGGTACTGCCCCGTTTATTGTATTATTTTACTAACTTGCCAATAACAGTCCCACAGGCCACTTTCAAATTGTTAGACACTCTATTAATAGATCTGATATGGGGCAAAGGTAGGAGGCGCCTTAGCTTAAAAAAACTACAAGTGAGTACTCGGGCAGGTGGGCTGGGAGTTCCGGACCTCCGCACCTACTATTATGATTGTCAACTACAGTGGTTGTCCGACTGGGTGGCGGGACGAAACCTGCAGGAAATAGGGTATACACAGGAGGATATTGACGAAGGGAGGCTGCATACGTTGTTATTACCTAGACATGTAGTGCCAAAAGATCTACCCCCCTTATTGGATACGGCGCTTAAAAGCTGGAAGGCGGCACTGCGATACACGCATACACCAGTTGCATATGCCAGTAATATTCCACTATTGGGAATACCGCTGGCTAGTGGTTGTAGGAGAGTGGGGTCTGCAATCCTATGGTCACCCCAGATTTTTGCTTTTTGCTTCACTGGTTTACGACTTTCCCTGGCTGTGGGCCTGCTAATCAGACCCACAGCCTAGCTGTTCTCTCTCTAAATTAACAACCATGTACTTCAGGTGCATTTACCAATTGGTACTGGGACACCTTATCAGTCCCTGTACAGTATACCTTAGGTATCCAGGGCATAGGTGTACCCAGGGCCTACCAGGGGCTGAAGCATGTATTATGCCACCCCTGGCTGGCCATCTAAAACTGACACAACTGGCTGCACGACAGCTGGGGCAAGGTGGTGTAATCACCCTTTGCTGTAGATATAGTATACCTATATCTAACCCTAAAATGGACACATATCCTCCCATCAGTCACTCCTATGGCAGGCCTTAACAATCCTGAAGGCAGAGTGCTTGGAATTATGTGATGTGGTGCTCTGGCATGAGCTGAGCCCGTCTGCAGCTTGCGGAACCAAGTCCTAATAGCTGTTCCATGATAACGCTGTACCATATACTCTTAAGTGCATTATCAACCTCGCGGTTAAATGCTAACTCTGGTATAACGTTATCAAAACATGTCGAGTAAGGTGTCATACGAATTGGAATACTACCCCCTCGCCCATTCTGGCGACAGGGGTAGCATTCCACCCTTCTAGAGGGGCACGACATGTATGTAACTGTGAACCCCGGTTAAAGTTAACTCAACCCTTGGCATCACAAAATGGATGCTGCCACCACAGACACAAGTCTGACCTCCTGGTGCTGGGAGTCCTTCCAGCGAGGGAGGCTTGGACAAAGGGTTTCCTGCCTTGGGAGGTGCTAGCACCACCCCAAACAGGATTTTGTGTATTGGGTAGGATAGGCCTGAAAGGAATGAGACATGCCTGGGGCACACAAGTTGCCCTGTGCATACACCGGTTCAAACCAGTTGCTGGGGCATCCCTGCCCCAGCTCTGGTGCGAAACCGGACAAAGGATAGGGGGTGTAACCACCCCCCTTCCTGGTCCCACCCAGGGGAGGGACCTAGTCAGTAGTGCAGCCCCCTTTAGCAGGATAAAGGTAGGAGCTGGTCCCATTCCAAATTAGATTAATCCTGAACTACTCTACAAGAAGAAACTCTGGACTTCGACGTTCTGCTCCACAGAAGACTGAAGAATCTCCCTTGTGGGCAAGGAGTGTCCACCCTGCATCTGCAGGCACCATCAAGCGTCCAGCGGCTTCACTTTGTCGTCTTCCCTCGAGGATCCAGACTTCAGAGCCCGATGAGACCCGGATTCCCAGACCTCTCTGACCTCAACCTACATCTGCAGCACAGCTGAGATCCGTGGGTGCGACGAGACACGTGGGACCGGCCATCTTGAACGAACCTGCACTTCGCTTCCAGCACGACTCCCGAGGTAAACACGACCAAGTGCTTTGGGGACTGAGAAGCCCCAGCCCCGAGCAGCCCCTGCACCGAAGATCAGCCCTCCAGCATCCACAAGATCTGCGTGGGGCCCTTCTGCTTGTTTGCTGCTCGACGCGTTGTCTGGTCACTTGCCGGCTGGCTAATGGCCTCCTAGACGACGAACTTTGAAATCTTTGCTGCTGGTCTGGTTGCTCCAGACTGGCCCTTGCTCCCTTCCAAAAGAGGGGCACCCCGGACTCTCCTAGTCCGCACCAGATGCTTTCTCCACTCACCGCGTGGGTTGCCTTTGCCAAGGCCTGTTGACGCCGATTCCGGATCCAACACCGCCGACAGCGAGAGCCTGCGTGGGACAGCTCGTGCCTCCATCCTGGTCGTCGAAGACACCTCCTGGTCTACGTGGCTGCAGAGTCAAGCGTCCACTCTTCACCTGATCGCGACGACGATATCTGGTTCCTTCCTTGTTCCACTCCAGTCACTGGCTAGTGACTTTGAACATTGTCCCCTCTGCTTTCAGGTCTTCAGCTCTACGGATCCACCCTTGGATCCCACCGGACATCTTCCTCCTGGTCGCCTGCAGCATCTTTTCTTTCAGGCTCCTTTGACTTCAACGCGAGAACCCGACGCACTTTGACACCTATGCACCCGCAGCCCGTGGGTGAGGTAACAAGAGCATTTTGGTGCTCAAGGGTAGTTTAACTGTCCTAGTGTCTGGTTCCACAGTCGTTTTAGTCCTAACTAGTCAGGATTGTCCGTACTTACCTTGAACTTGAACTGTACTGTCCATAGACGTTGTTACGCAACTCGCGTGTGAGTTCACACTCTGCACACGCGTTCCGTGGGCCTCCTATTACTTACCTAGAGTTAGTGTAGCGTGGTCCCATCGATCCTACAGCCTCTGGACAGCTCCATTTCTTCTATCGATTTCCTTATACCATTTACTTAGTATATGGTCTGCCGTGCCCCTAGGGCACCATTGTAATTTTGTGCAACTTGTATTTTTCTTAAGAGATTGTCATGTGCTTAGCCCTCTGACCTCATAAAGAGTTCAGAGGTGTTTGTTATTAATAAATATACTGTTTATTTTCATAACAACCTGTGTGGTGTCCTTTCATCTGGTATTCAAGGGGTTATATTGTGGTAAAACAGCTGGCTTCACATGCCAAAAGAGTTTAGCCTAAAACTGCTTTGTCCATGCTACCATTAGGATAGCTGGTCTATAAGGTTGACTTACAACCAATCACCATAAGGGTTGTTTGGACTGATACAAGGTGATCACTAGAACTAGTGAGCATCATATATCAGGCCAACTTCTCACAGTGGTACACTCACAAAACGCAGATTCGCACCTTGGGAGGAAGTGGGGATTAGCACGGCGGGTGACTTATTCAACACCGAGATGCTATTAGACCACAATGCATTTGTACATGAAACGGGTGCACCCGCTCACTTATACTTGTTATACGCTGCACTGTTTCAGTTTGTTAAAAAACACTGGGCGCCGCAGAGGATGGATCCGCCCAGCAATGAACTAATTAAGATGGTGCATTATATGGGGAGTGGTAGACACCTGATTCGTTGGTTGTATACGGGACCCATTGGAAACATTGAGAGCTGCTTGGGTGGGAGATATAGGCAGGGACATCACAGACAGGGAATGGACGGTAATAACAAATCGTCCCAGAAAGGTGTCAAGAAACTCCAAATTCAAATTTATTCAAACAATGGTGTTGCACCGTGCCTACTTTTCCCCAAGGCGGTTGGATAAGATGTTTCCGCAAACGCAACATGTCTGCCCGCGATGTAAGACAGTCATATCCAAAGTGGAAAAAGATCAAAGGGGAGGTGATCTGGATCACAAATTGTCAAGAAGGGAGGCAATGCTCATTGTAAAATTTAACACCGCAACAGATGGCCTCAACGAACTGTCTGAAATCTATAATCTAAGCTAGTGACACAAACACCAATTGGAAATCCGGGACCCAACAGGCTGGTCTATCACTAGAATGCATGGCACCGGTCTATTAGTCCTCTTCTGTCAAATTCAAAATAACTCAGGAAGTGAGAATGTTTTCAGCATAACCCACACTCATAAACTACCGGGGTTTTTTAGAACTCCTGGACCCAACAGGCTGGCCCATCATATACCACCGGTCCTCTGCTGTAAACGCTTAAAATAAAAAGAAATACACACGCCCTTTAAAATTCAGAACGTGAGGATTCTGCCTTTTTTAACCACATCCCCCAGAAACATCGGGGCTTGGACTAGAAAATCCTATGTAAACAGAAAACTCAGGACGTAAGGAGTCATTCTTAAAAACTACATCCCCCATCAACTCGGGGTTTAGACTACAACTCCCAGATTCCCTGCGAGAACATGAAACCTAAGAATCAGGAAGAGCACAAGACGTGTTTACCGAAGACGCTGTAAACAGAAGTCTTCCGAGGCAGACGGGTCAAAGTCATCGGTCCCGGTCGCGTTGACAGGTAAGACACAGTTGAAGCTCTGCCTGAATGCATGACGCGAATGCGTAAAAAGAAAAAAACGCTAAGACTGCCAACCTGTCTCCCCTCTTCCCCCCATCCCCTTTTTTCAGCACGCACCAAGGCGAGGGACCAAACGAACCACGACAATTGATATTCAAGGATTATTTAAAGTAAGTGGACTCCTATTCCCCCCAATCTTCCTTCGTGGACCAAAATAGCCCCTTGGTAAAACCGTCTCCTTATATTCAAATTCTTTAGTGCAAATTCAGCGTGAAACCCCCACCGCAAGCCTGCAGAAAGACCCTGATAAGTCCGAACCCTAGTGTTTGAATATATGAATGTCGGCTGACACTACAGTTAAGAGTTTATTAGATGATGGTGATACATTTTGTTCTGTCTATAACATGGTTAGAATTGGAGTATAGCGAGGTCCTGGAAAAGGGTAACAAGTGGTGCTTCTATTGATTTTTTCAGCATTTGACGACCGAATGAGCCTGGTGTCCCAAACAAGTTGGAGGTAAGAGAGGCGTTAGTTGTTGCAAGAGGGGAAAAGGCAAACCAAAAAAGAAAGAGACTAATTAGGTTATTTTCTATCTTTTTCCCACAGCTCGTTCTTTTTTGTGGTCCTGATGAGAACTCTCTAATTGTCTGAGTTCGAAACGCGTAGACCGCCCCTGTTTTCTTGCCATAAAAGCTCTGCAAAAAACAGTATTGCTTGAACTTTATTTTATAAAAAAGAGAACTTATATGAAACGTTTATCTTTATGGCAAATAAGAAGTGATGTGTATATGTAAAAAGTTTCAATCGCTGTAAATATTGTGTTGTAGTGTAGGATGAATGTGTAGAGTGGGTATGAATGCTAGGAAGAACACACATGTGAATGCTCTAAATGTCACTTTTTGTTTGGATTTGTATTTTTGCACAAAAAATTTTAATTGTTTGATCGCCGCTTTCAAAAAACAAAAATTGAAAAATAATTTTCTTTAAAATGAAATATCTGGAATAAATAAATTCCTGATTTAATCGGACCAAATAATAGTCCTTGTACCTCCCTTTTTGTTTTTTCTCAATCAGTGGTAGGCAATTGGGATTAGAAATAACAGGTCGCAGTATTGGCAATTGTTGTGGTTATATTGATTTCAAAGGCTTGGCCTTACTGCTTGGGAGCAGAACCCAGTAGTGTTGTTAAAAAAAAAAAAAACGCGATGTAAGAAGGCAGGTGCAGACCTGCTGCATATGATATGGGCATGCCCGATTATAACTGGATACTGGAATAACGGTTAGGACCGTAACTGGAGCGGTAACGAAGCGTGAGATACAGGATACAGTGGTAGAATGCATATTGGGACTACACAAGCATGCATCTAAACATAAGGTCCAATACCGGTTCATAGACCGTGCATTAATATTAGCTATTAGAATGCTGACAATGCGGTGGAAATCGACTAAGCCCCCCAATATTTTACACTGGAGTGCAGAAATGATACGAAGGAGTAGCGCAGAGGGTGCAATGTTGCGGAGGGAAGAAATGAGAGGGTTACGTAAGACGCCGATATCATTAGAATGGGAAGCCATGCTAGTTGCGCTGAAAGAAACTGAGATGGACCGGATTAACTGAGGACCGTCCTCTTGTGTTGAAATGTGTCGCCCATGCTTTGTGATTGTATGTACACGCGATGAATGTGTGGATATGCCTGTATATATATGCTACTACATGTCAATGTAAATATTGGTAACGGTTATGACACTGTATCACAGAATGAACCTGCAGTCAATAGTTTGGGGAGGGGGGTTCAAAGGGGATGAAAATAAAAAAAGGGTAACTGATATTGCAAATAAGTATACAGGTACACATGTGCTGTTTGTTATAGGTGGAGCGGATTAACAACTGACCTACTGCTGATGTACACATTACGAATATACACTGTCAAATACATTATGACGAATGAGATCTGTACGAGCATGGATGCTGTACTATCTTTGTAAAAATACGGCACATGTTGTATGTTTTGCAAACCGTCAAGTCCAATAAAATCTGTTACAAAAAAAAAAACACTGTTTCCTATTTTTCAAATTTTGTTTGTAAAGTTGGTTAAAAAGCTATAATTTTGGATAAGTGGGGACTCTGTTGGTTGTTCTATTCTGGTTATTTTATTTCTAAGACTATTGTTTTGGATACATCTGTAGATGAATTTATTTGGTCGTGTAGATATTGTGACTTCACATTTTGAATGAGGGCTTTGTTTTCTCTCATAGCCTTCATTAATTTGGTGAGTGCCTGCTCAATGTTTGTCTTACACATCTAGTGTGATGGTTAAATTTCTTTTTCTATTTTACTTCAAACATATGCTACAGAAATGAAACGAAGAAAACATGCCGTAGTCTAAACATGGCTGAAATATGCTGGCACATAAAAAACCTTAAAAATAACCACTGCATACAGTTTTCATAGAATAGTACATTTACTTCCTATGAGGTAGATGTGCTTACAACAAGTACAGCAACCCTCTTAGTTTTAAAACCCATCACAGAAAGCAAAGAAAAAATACTATCGGCTTTGGATTACTAAAACCAGAAAACATAGATTAAACACACATGAATGACTAAAACAAAGGTTAAAGAATGCAAAGAAGTAGGCATTGGTTGACTTGCTATGACACTGGGAAGTTCCCTTCGTTTTAGGAAGCTTTGTACATGTGGAAAGACAAAATGTGTCACACAGAACAAAAGAGGCTGAAGTGGGCTTGCCCATTGCTCCAGGCAGCATGCTTTCGTGGGTGAAAGCACCATGTGAATGATAGGTGAACAGAGCAATTTATTAAGATGGATAATCCAAAACCCATCTATGTATCTATTTTTTATTAATGATTTTTTTAATTGCATGAGACTAATGATCCTTGAAAGGTGTCTCTAAACCAGACCTAATTACTAAAGCAGTTCTGGCTTACTTGAATGTTTACAACCGAGGGCATTTAAAATAGCTTTGGGTCTTAAAGGATATGCTGTAGAAATTGAAGTAAATCAAAGAAGACTTAGTTTTTAGGGCGAGCTGGCGTTGGAGCGCTAAGCGCTCCCGCCAGCGAGTTCTATAGTCACCGTGTTAACTGGCAAGGGAGATGGAGCTGTGCACGAGCCGCTACTGGCCTGTGCACGAGCCGATTCAGCTCTGTGAACACGCACGTCTTCCTGCTGCGCCCGAGCCGCCTCCCGCTTGTTCTTTCAGCAAATATTCTCGGAGCCCTAGGGCAAAGTTACCGAACAGCACAACAGGTAGGCTTTTTACATTTATGAAGACAGTATGATAGGCCTCGCACACACACCTCCCCTTCCAGTGCCATACTAAATCAATCTAGCAGTGTACCCTAGGTATTGTTGGGTACAGAGTATTTGAGATCTTGCTGTTGGCTATGGGTTATTAACGATGAAAGTATTCTCAAGCTTTGTCTGCGCAATTACATATTTTGTGATGATCATCGTGATTTCCTGTTTGGGTTTTTCGGATCCAAGAGAGGTGTTAACAGTCCATAAAGTTGATGTTTATAAAACTGTAATAAAGCGTCCTGTCTCTTTTTTGTGTTAAGCTTTTTTTTGTTTTCTACACGTAGTATATATATATATATCTATACCTATATATATATATATATATATATATATATAGTCCAGGGCAGACAACCAAAGGAAGAAAATAATTTCGCGAAAGGCGTGTATTGTATTGTAGCTGAATGTATATAGTGCTTCTTACCTCTGAGGAAGTGCACTAGAAGAGGGGTAAGCACACTTACAGAGTGCAGATTCAAAGTGCAGATTCAAAGTGCAGTTTCAGAGTGCAGATTGAGAGTGCAGTTTCAGAGTGCAGATTCAGAGTGCAGATTCAGAGTGCAGATTCAGAGTGCAGATTCAGAGTGCAGATTCAGAGTGAGAGTGCAGATTGTGAGTGCAGAGTGCAGATTGAGAGTGCAGATTGAGAGTGCAGATTGAGAGTGCAGTTTCAGAGTGCAGTTTCAGAGTGCAGTTTCAGAGTGCAGTTTCAGAGTGCAGTTTCAGAGTGCAGATTCAGAGTGCAGATTCAGAGTGAGAGTGCAGATTGTGAGTGCAGATTGTGAGTGCAGAATGTGAGTGCAGAGTGCAGATTGAGAGTGCAGATTGAGAGTGCAGATTGAGAGTGCAGATTGAGAGTGCAGTTTCAGAGTACAGTTTCAGAGTGCAGATTGAGAGTGCAGATTGAGAGTGCAGATTGAGAGTGCAGATTGAGAGTGCAGATTGAGAGTGCAGATTGAGAGTGCAGATTGTGAGTGCAGAGTGCAGATTGTGAGTGCAGATTGTGAGTGCAGAGTGCAGATTCAGAGTGCAGATTCAAAGTGCAGATTCAGAGTGCAGATTCAGAGTGCAGATTCAGAGTGCAGATTGTGAGTGCAGAGTGCAGATTGTAAGTGCAGATTCAGAGTTCAGATTCAGAGTGCAGATTCAGATTCAGAGTGCAGATTCAGATTCAGAGTGCAGATTCAGATTCAGAGTGCAGATTCAGATTCAGAGTGCAGATTGTGAGTGCAGATTCAGATTGAGAGTGCAGATTCAGATTGTGAGTGCAGATTGTGAGTGCAGATTGTGAGTGCAGAGTGCAGATTCAGAGTGCAGATTCAGATTCAGAGTGCAGATATTGTGAGTGCAGATTCAGAGTGCAGATTGTGAGTGCAGATTCAGAGTGCAGATTCAGAGTGCAGATTCAGAGTGCAGATTCAGAGTGCAGATTCAGAGTGCAGATTCAGAGTGCAGTTTCAGAGTGCAGTTTCAGAGTGCAGATTGAGAGTGCAGATTGTGAGTGCAGAGTGCAGATTGAGAGTGCAGATTGCGAGTGCAGATTGCGAGTGCAGATTGTGAGTGCAGATTGTGAGTGCAGATTGTGAGTGCAGAGTGCAGATTGTGAGTGCAGAGTGCAGATTGTGAGTGCAGATTGTGAGTGCAGATTCAGAGTGCGAGTGCAGATTGTGTGTGCAGATTCAGAGTGCAGAGTGTGAGTGCAGATTCAGAGTGCAGAGTGCAGAGTACAAATTCAGAGTGCAGAGTACAGCATGCAGATTCAGAGTGCAGAGTACAGCATGCAGATTCAGAGTGCGGAGTGTGAGTGCAGCGTGCAGATTCAAGATTCAGAGTGCAGAGTGCAGATTTAGAGTGCAGATGCAGAGTGCAGTTAAAATGTTGCTAGGCTAGGGCTTTAAAGACACCCCAAACGTGGAAAAGACTGCTGTTTTTCTTTGGTTTTGTCCAATCTTGTCCAGACGGTCACGCCTAGTATTTTTTTGCAACTATCTTTTCTCCTAAAACATTAATATGCAGGATTGCTGAGGGGTCTCCCCTGTCAGTCCTCGTGGTTGTTTTTTGTGAAGCCCCTGCAAGAAATGGCCATAAAACAATTGGCTGTTTCAGTTTTCTAGAAACACCACAGATTCTGCTTGACCTGGGCGTGCTCCATGACTTGCAAGTGGAACTTCACAGACAACTACATAAAAAAAAAGCATTTGCAATGCAATAGGTCTCGCATTTGCGAAAGTTTAACCTATTGGCATTGTAAATGACAATGCCTTTTATTTATGTTTTAAAAACCAACACATAAATAAAAGACATTGCCATTTACAATGCCAATAGCTCAAACTCTAACAACTGTGAGACCTATTGCATTGTAAATGCTTGTTTATACTGGCAAGAGAGTTCAAGTAGTTAATTCACTCACTGCAGTGTGTAATCACGTGTAACAAACTTGAATCACCATAAAATAGCTTAGATGTTGAATGTGTCTGCTGTAGAGCACTGCATGTAACATTTTGCTCACTGGTTTGTATTCTATGTTATGCAGCACAGTGGGTTGATAACTTTGTTGCAGAGATCTTGTGTAACTAGTGAATCAGTTGTTTAAAGCACCATGGCAAAATAGCCTAGGGCCTTCTTTACACTTTGGTGTGTCAGATATCCCTTCTGGTATTATAGGTGCCATGGGTTATAATACACTTGTAATAAGGCAGGTGGGACATCCGTCATATTTAAAATCGAGCATTCCATCCAGCAGAATCCAGCGATTTGCGACTGCAAAAAGGCTTTTTGTAGGCACAAAACTAACTTGCGATTCAGTGTATTACCGAATCACAATTTAGATTTTCAACCAAATACTGATTGAGTAGTTTGAAGAGGCGAAATTCCAAATACCGAATCGGATTGGTATGTATTAATGCTTTGCGACCAAAATCCTGTTGCAAAAACAATAATGCTTTTCTGACTACAAACATGTAGTGGTAAGCCATTCGCAAATGTGAAGGGGTCCCCATGGTACTACTTCCCTTTTAAGAATGTTGAAAAAATATTTTGAAAGAGTAGGAAGTGGTACAATGTTAGTTAAATTTATTTAGTAAAATTGTTATTATATTCTTTAAACACATCCCATTTTCAAATAGGGAAAATAGGCTGCATACATTTCTTTTGCTTTAGACTGACCTCAGCCCATCCTGTAACAGCAGCGTTTCCTAGAGTCACAATTTGCGACCAACCTAATTAATATTCATGCTGCATGATGAATTATGACCCACTAGGAATCAGTACTTTCCAATCTGACCTATTAGTCCATAGGTTGGTTTGCAAAATACCACAATAGTAGCAAATTGCGACAACTATTTTGCAGCCAGTGCTCTGTACATCTGGTCCTACATGTCTTTTGCACCTGCTGGAAAACACGGCATGTGACCTCATGCCGTGTTACCTGCCGTGTGACTTCGAGGCAACAATTTGAATCCTTGCAATCTGGACTCACTTTTTTGATATTTAAAGGTTGATAAAATGGGTTCCGCTGAATAATAATAAACACATAGGGGTTGATTAGGATCGCGGATTTTCCGCATCCTCCGGGTGGGTGCGGAAAATCCGCTGCGGACCCACCAAAGACCCACCGCCAAATTAGGATGGCTGGTGGGTCTTGGTTTCAGTCCGCCGCTTTTCCGCCGCGGTTGGCTTAGAACCGCGGCGGAAAAGCTCTAATATGGTGGCGGTGTCTCTCAGACACCGCCAGACATAGGGATGGCTTCCCAGACATGCTTTTCCGCGGTGGGTTCTCCGCCGTGCAAAAGCATACGGATCTTCACTTCGGGGGCCCGTTGCGGGCCCCCTGGCTGAAGGGAGGTGGGGGGTGCACATGGGGGGTACCTATGGTACCCCCCTGCATTTACATGCAGAAAGCAGCAGGCACCGCGCGTTGCCTGCCGCTTTGTGCATGTAAATGCAATGCATGCATTTTTAACATTGCAGCGGGTGCAGCTTGAAGCCGCACCTGCCGCAATGTTAGAAATAGAGGATGTGACCGCCAGGGTGGCGGTCACATCCTAATTGCACAGGAGGGAACGCCGCAGCACATGCGGCCGTTCCCTCCTACTCAGGGCTCGCGGACGGACGCAAGTCTGTCCGCGATCGTATTGTGCCCCTTAGGATGAAATGCCACAGAACAATTCAATTTGTTATGTGTGAAATACAAATGTTTATCAATAGTGCCTAACATTCCCATAAAGACAAAGAATTGCATACTTCACATAGATACAGAGACTAGAGACCCGTAAAAGTAAAAAACACTTTCAGATTACAGATTATTTTTTGTCAGTCCTGTGATCAGGGAAAACGTCTGGTGGCAAGGTTTAGTACTTAATGTTACCTCCCACAACTGTTACCAGCCAGAGCACAATGTAAATAAAATGAATTACTGACTGGCTACGAAGTGGCCTATTTTCAGCAGAGCTGGTACTTGGCAAAAAGAAATAACTGCAAAAACTTGCCCTGCTAGTTGGTGGGCTAAACACATATTAACATGTTTGCAGGTGCCACTACATGGGCCCCTGTGTTGACACACTACACTGGGACGATTCACCGGGGTGGACCCAGCTTTCATATAAAAGATACCCTCCCTTGCTTATCTAGCAAGTTCACTCTCCTGTTAATCCACCATCGCGTGGATGATTAACACAATAGGATTACAGATAACAAGCTTATGGTTTCTTCTTAGAAACCATAAACCTCTTTTGCACACTTACACTCATTACAGATTAAAAACCAAGGTGAGAGACCGTGGCCTCTGCCGGCCTCACCGCCCGCCATCTTAAGCAGAGAGGCAAAAACCTAGTGGTTAGGCTCTGGCAAGAGCAAGAGGTTTCTTTGTAGGCAGCTGATCTGCTCAGAACGAAGGTTTGTCGACTGTGGGTATGGCGGCTGCTCAATTCTATGACAGGAACTAGAGGCCCAGACTATGCAGAATCTTTCTTGATTTCATACATGTCCCATGAACCTTTGGGAATGCATCAAAAGTAGAGTCCAAAAACACCTGTGAAACCTGGACACTTCGTCTTTCCTGGCTGTTCATCAGATAGATAAGAACTTGTTTTTCAGTCACCCTGTGTTTTGACGATTTCTCCTTGTGGCTGTTGCATTCTAACTGCTGGGTGTTGCCCCTAGGTTTGAACCATCCTGCCCTTCCAAAGGAGCACATACAATTCGGGCGTCCGCAGTGCATGCCCCCCTTGTCAAGGGTTGGGTCCAAGCTATGCACTCTTCAGTACAGGCCTTTCTGAGGCTCTCGATTCTTTAGGGCAGAGGGCTGTCTCGCAGGCCCCCAAGCCTCTCATCATACAACTCTTCCAATGGGAAGCTCCCCAACCGGTGCCTCTCTGTAGTGGGCGGAGGACTCAGAAGCCCCCGGTACCTCAAGCAAGATATTTGGGGTGGGACACCTCTCAAATATTTTTGAGACCGCCCATGGCCCAGTGAGTCCATCGGGTCCAGTCGTAACTGTCACGTCACTTCTGGTAGGGTGTGAATTTTTACCTAGATCTGTATGTTTGGGGTGCAGGCTGGGCAAGAACATGGATATGATTTAAAATTGTTTGCCAGCAGAGTAAGTCCCAGTCTTACCCACACTGTCTACCACGCTTGATGAACCCAAAGATCTGACATGCATGGTGGGCGTACACATCAAAGCTGTGCCCAGCACAATAGGCCACTCTTCACGCCAGTCCTCCCCCCTGGGAGTAGATGTAGCAATTTAGGTGGGGTGGGGACTGTCCAGCATAGGGGGCATGCCCCCACCAAAAGAAAAAGGTGCAACTCACTTTCTGCCTTCGGTGGGGGTGGGGGTAGAGATGGGGGTGATTACCCAAATCTGTCTCCCCCCCAGCAGGGGACAGAAAGCCTACTAGACACTAAGGAAAGTTATAAAAAAAACACAGGGGTAGGGACCTCATGCCAAAAAAGGGAGCAGCTGCCTTTCTGCCTGCTGAGGGGGAGGGGGGGGGGGGGGGTCTGAAAACCCACTACACACCAGGGCTTTAAAATGTAATTAGAAAATGGAGTTGTGGGTCAGATAGGTTTGTTCCAATTCGGCATGTTGCCTCAAATCTTCCCAGGGGTGCAGAACGCCCACTATACACCAGGGATTTTGCACTAGGGGCAAAAAAAGGAGTGCAAGAGTTGCACTCTGGCATTAGCAACACCCCCACACCAAAAGGGACAAACCAGCCTTTCTAGGCCAGGAGAGGGGGGCTAAATCCCAATATTATTTGAATTTCCTTGGTTAATGACTGCATATTTTAGACTTGTGTAGGCCGCCACTTGGGTGAAACCTACCAGACCTAGACATTTCTGAAAACTAGACACAGCGAAGCCCAGGGTGGTGTGCTTTGCAGGGATCCCGCAATATTTTCTTACACACAGTGCTCTTCAAACCTCAATTATTGCCTAAAATCATGCATTTCCTTGCATTTTCTGAGACATAACTTTTGTGAATTCACAGAGTTCCAGAAAATAACTAACACCCAGCGTTCCTATACTTGTCCCGATAAAAACGCTACCCCACTTGGGTGGCTGGTCCTAGTGCCCCCAACAAGAATGGATCAAACCAGGGTCAATGGCAGACCTCGTAGGGGATGCTCATTGACCTTGGTTTAGTCCATTCGTGTCAGAGGCCTTTGGCCCAGCCACACAAGTTGGGCAGCATTTTTATCATAAAAAGTGGGTTATCGCTGGGTGGTAGAAATGTAGTGGACTTCTGAAGTTTCCATTGCAGAAATGTAACGTAAATGCTGATTTCAGGTAAAGTTTGAAGTTTCAGGGCATTGTGGATTAGGAAACTTTGTGGGATCCAAGAAAGGCACCAAACTCTGGAATGTGGGGTTTTCTTGGGTGGCTGATATCTCCACGCAGTGCTTTAGGGCCTTTTCTGTCTCTGTCTCTTGGCCCACCCACACAGGATCTCCGAGTGTCACAAAATCTGTGGATCCCCACAGATCCCAGAAGTTTTCCTCACAGAAATGTGAGAAAATGTGTGTTTTAGTCAACATTTATTTATTTATTTATTTATTTGATTTATATAGCGCGTTATAACCCGGGGGTCTCTAAGCGCTTTGTCAGGGTCCACGCAACCGAGTACAGAAAGCAACAGAAAGCAACTGGTCATAAATTACAGGCCACCCCACGCTTGCTGAAAGAGCACTGTTTTTAATTTCTTCCGGAATGAGGTTTGAGGTTTTTAAAGGCTTCTGGGTATGTAAACCTGGTAAAAGCAATGCAAGTCACCCCACCATGGACTGCCCTAGGTGTCTAGTTTTAAAAAAAACTACATGTTTGCTAGGTTTCCCTAGGTGCTGGCTGGGCTAGGGCCTAAAATCCACAGCTACCCACACTGCAAAAAAATAGTTTTCATTGGAAAAATGTCATGTGACTATGTTGCGTTTTGGGGCCTTTCCTGTCGCAGACCCATGCCTACCCACACAAGCGAGTTCCCATTATTATCAAGAGACATGTGGGAACAGAGAATAGTAGAACATTTGTTGTTACCAGTTGGATTTCACTGCATTTGTGCCTTTTAAACGTAAGCCATCGTGCAAGAAACAAGACAGTTATAAAAATGCTTTGTGAATGCTCTATGATACACGTTCAGAGATGTACAAATAACCAATGTCCCAAAACTCAGTATCTGGTGTACCTTTCAGAAATACATAGGTTTCCTTCATACCCATTTTTAACTTTTTATATTTTACCATATGAATTGCTCTAAACTTGATACACAATGAAAAACCATTGTAAGGTACAGCTCAGTTGTTGGCTCTGAGTACATCGGGTTCTTGTGCAACCTACAAACCTATATATCCCTGCAACCAAGATTCCAGCGGACGTAATGGTATATTGCTTCTGTAAATCAGCCACCATGACAAGAAGTTACAGATGAAAACTCTATGTAAAAATGGACATTTTTCCTACTCATTTACATTTTTTAATGAATTTCAACAAGGTATAGCTTCCAGGGATTACCCATGTGTTTCACACCAGTTTCCACCACAAACTGGAAGTAGGTTGAAAGCTTAACAATTATGAAAAGGGGGCTACGTCTTTGAAAAATGCCATAACTGTGGTAAAAAAAAGATAGAGTTTTTTTTTATTCAGATCTGCATGTTCATGAAAGCTGGTAAGATACTGGCGTAGCACAGCAAACCTTGCGTTGATGCAATTTTTACAAAATAAAAAAGACACCTTTTTGCGGAGAGCTTTTTTTCCAATTATTCCCCCAAAACTCAAAGTTTTGCAATATTTTGCCTATTTCCTTGGTCCTCCTCCCAAATCTTGGGTACCTTTAAAATCCCATGATGTTGAGGAAAAAAAGGTACACGTTTGGCCTGGATACCATATATGGAAAAAAAGTTATGGAGGCCTAAGTATCCCAAATAATCAAAAAGGGCGCAGTACTGGGGTGATAAAGCCTCAGCAGGGTTAGCGGTTAAGGGATTAACAACAATGGAAGATAGTGGGATCCCCCCTCTTCTCTTTCAAACAGGCTAGAAACATAGTTTATGCCAAACAGACACACACTGTCCCTGTGGTTACCATCACCCTTTGGGGCCTTCTGCTGGTTACCGGCCATTACCCCTGTGGTAAATGCTCTGGCTGCACATTTATGAATGTCACCAAGGAGGTCAACATTGCCACTGGCACACCATGGGAAATTAGATCACATATGAACTGCAACCGTGAAAACATAATCTATATGATCACCTGTCCCTCCAATTTAAGATATATAGCAATGACATCAAGAAAAAATGCATTTGTTTAAGCAAGTACTGCACCACTATAAGGTGCAAGGGAAGTTTAAAAAAAAATGACAAACCAATTAGAGAAATGACACACAGAGGATGACAAGAAGTGAACAATCTTCGAGAAGGTCAGGCAAACCCCTCAGGGTAATGAAAACAGCAGACTTCTCAAGTAGAAGCAAAGATGGGCTTACGGTTTGAAAACACACATTGAAGGACACAATAGTGACCTCAGCCCTTTTATATTTCACACAGAGCCCTAACTTCACCAGTCTTCGATTCTAATGCATTTACCTTTTCAACTGTGCCCCCAGATTAAGGTTGCTTTCTTTTCTCATTTTCAGTAGTGATTTTGCTTGCAAAGCAAGCATCCATCTGTGATAATTTCCTCGGGGTATGACCCCACAGTCATTGCACTTAAAGATTACATTTGTGATGATTTACCCCCTATCCCTTTTACATATTTTATGTATTTTTCATGTGTGAGTAATACCAGGTAAGTTTGCCTTTTTCGGGCCACAAGACATAATATATGATTTTGTCAAATTAGTCAGTAGATCCAAATCAGCCATAAAATCCATTAATTAATTAACCAGGCATCACAAGGCCTTCGGGGTATGTGTCTTGCTTCTCCCTCCCAAAATACCACTCCCACAACAATGGCTCAAACATGACGAAGCAATACATATGATGCAATACCACCTAGAAAGGGGTTTCACTTTATAAAATGAAACACATCAAAGACTCTCTTTTTAGAATGAGGCTTGGGGTTTTATTTATGCAATGCTCTCTAACAGAAAGGCTTTCCCAGATGTCAAATGAACAACATTCAAATGTATGCATTTATATATATATTAACACACTTGGCAAATGCAACTGTTAAATGCATAAATAATAATATGAAATAAAACGCAAGAATACAAGCAAGATATACTGGACGTCCTGCAAGAAATCAGAAACTTATATATAAAATAAATACGTCAAAAAGGTGATGCTTTTTGTTGGTTGAAGGTATGACTTTTCTTCATGTAGAGTCAGACCTAGACTGGAAAACAACTGAACGCAAGTCTCTGTTGATGCTCGGGCTGACTCTGCTGATGGTGCCTTGACTAGCCAGTCGTCGAGGTAGGGAAATACTTGGTGTTTTTGTCGTCTTAGAATCGCAGCCACTGGAGCCAGGCATTTTGTAAAAAATTCTTGGGGCTGATTTGAGACCGAAGGGCAGTACCTTGAATTGGTAATGTTCTCCGGCTGCGCGTATCAAGAGAGAGAGAGAGAGGACTAGAAAGCTAGTCCGAGTCCCCGTAGTTTATATGTGTTATCAAGAGAGACTAGCTTAAATATGACCAATATTGTTAGGACTCAGATTAGATTTGTCATGGGCACCTCGTTGGTGAGTTCATGAAGCCCTCACCCACCAACCTGGTTGGTGGCATGCTTCATCATCGGGCCCACCCAGTGACAACTAATGTGTCCCGGTTGTGCTGCGACGCCTGATTACAGCGGAGCTGGTATTTTACTGAGAGTGCAGTGTGAGGTGTAAAATGAAGCGTGAGTTAAAACGGCTTGGCGAGGGTCCCAGTACCCGAGGGTAAATTACATTTTAATAACTGGGCCCCCGTCAGCGGTTAAAATAAGGCTTGAGGATGTTTAAGGGAGGCGAGTTACCACCTCCTACATCCATCAGTTGGTCGACATGTTTCAGCCAGTGCCTTAAACTAAATCTGGCTTTCCTCAGGACCTTTTTTAAAATAGAGTGTAGTGCAGGTTATAAAGGAGTGTAATCCAGGCTATGTGTTACACTCACTAAGGTGTTTCTCTAAGTGTAAGAGGGGGATTCCCTTCTCATATATGCCTGTACCGACAACATTGAAGACATAGACAAAACATGTAAGAAGAGGAGAGTCAAATAGGCGTCTTCGCCACATAGTCATATACATAGAATGCCGAATCTACAGTGCTCAGTGGGTAGACTACAGTCGGCAAAAGTGTAATGGCACTGGTGGTACCATTATTGTGATTATCGCAAATAATTGGGGGTGGTGTCGCTAAAACACGGGTATCACACATATGTATGAGATACAAAGTGTGATGGGGCGTAAGTAAACACTCTTACGCTTAGATTTTGCAGCCAATGCTTCCAGGAGTGAAGCGGTAAGGGGTTGACCCTGTAGGGAAATAATGATGGCCCTGGGAGTTAGAGACCTGTAAGGAGGGAAAAGCGCTTACCCAGAGATTGTTGCTTGGAGGTTGTCATACTCACAGCTTTTCTGGTCAGAGCCTGCCTTGTACCTGTTGCACCGTCCTCGTACTCCGGTAGAAAGAGCTGGAGTTTCTTGTTCGTTTTTATATGCTTGCTAATTGGATTAACTATCTGCACCTGTAGCTGGGAGTAAGAGTAGAAAGACTACCCCGGGTGTGTTCCTAGCTGTCTGCTCATGGGCGGTGGAAAGACACTAGTCTCTAGCACATGCACGGTGCTGCTTGTGTCTATTGCGCATGAGCGGGGGTGAGACACTAGTTGGTGGAAAGATACTAGTCTCTAGCACATGCGCGGTGCTGCTTGTGTCTATTGCGCATGAGCGGGGGTGAGACACTAGTTATTAGTGCAGCTGCGCGGTAGAGTATGTGTTGTGTTGAAGTATGCAATCTGCCACTATCAATAGTGCGGGCAAGGAGTTTCAAGGAGGTGCATTTAGCTCGGGCATAGTGTAATGAATCATCACAGGTTGCTGTAGGAGCGGGAGGCTATGGTTGGGTATGGCAACTAGTCACAACCCGATATGGGTTGGGCACGATTAGGGGTGGTAGCCTCAGTTGAGTGGGAGTTCATAGGTCAACTGGGTTGAATGGGTACTATTAAAGACCTCTATATAGAGGTTTACGTCAGCATGTGACTGAGTTCCAAGGGATTGCATCGTTCAGGCCATTGATGTGTGAGGAAAGGCGATAGATCCAACGCTGTTCTTTGCTCATCAGTCTTCTTTCATTGTCTAATGCCTGCTCAGGGATTTGTTCGATGACTGTCCGTGTGAGGTCCTTGGGGGTATGGCCATGGGTGATGAAGTGGTTGGTTAATTTACTGATGTTTTTCTTACACCTAATGGTGCTTCTGTGCTCAGTGACCCTAGTGCGTATTTTGCGGGTGGTCATGCCGATATAGCGGAGACCACAGGAGCAGGTGAGAAGGTAAATCACATTACGTGAATTACAGTTGGTGTGGCTGCGTTGTGTCCACACCTTGTTAGGTTCTAGGGTTAGAGTTTTGGTGTGGGTGGTTAAGTGACAAACACTGCAATCATTGCAGGGGTAGTGTCCAGTTACTTTTGGTAGGCCCCATGCATTCAGAATGGTGTTCGGTTCTTGTGTGTTATGCGTTTTGGGACGGGTGTTAACTAGTTGGTCCTTCAAGTTATTGCTTCTCTTGTAAGCAAAACGCGGTATGTCCCACTGCCTCTGGCCAGAATTCAAGATCTTCCAGTTCTTCCTAATGAGTTTGGCTACCTCATTGGAGGCTGTGTTGTACGTAGTGACGCAGGTGATAGGTTGTTCCTGCTCCTCTTTAGCTGTGGTTTCAAGGAGGGACTCTCTATTCTGGTTCCTGGCCCTCTTCCTGGTTTTGGAGATGATGGCTGGTGGGGAGCCCCGGGCCTCCAGTTTCTTGGATAGTTCAGCGGACTGTTTTTTATAGTCTGCTATATCACTGCAATTCCTGCGAATACGTAAGAATTGCCCGAAGGGAAGGTTCTCCCTTAGCGGGCGTGGGTGGAAGCTTGTGAAGTGGAGTAAAGAGTTTCTGGCCGTGGGTTTATAGTAGGTTGTCGTGGTGAGTCTGCCATCTTTGACTGTTATATTTAGGTCCAGGAAAGCAAGTTGGTTTGCACTGATAGTGCTGGTGAACTTCAAGTATGGGTCCCTGCCGTTGAGCCAGATGAGGAATTGATCCAGGGTTGTTTGTGGACCCTCCCATTTCACAAGGATGTCGTCAATATAACGGCGCAATGCGAGGATGTGGTTGGCATAGGCGTTTGTGCTGTCAGCAATGTGCGTGCGTTCGAATTGGTGGACGTAAAGACTTGCTACGCTTGGGGCGAAAACGCTGCCCATGGATGTTCCATTGGTGTGGAGGTAGAGGTACAACCAAGATGGATCGCACACCGCTAGCCTCTCCTCCGGGTCGCCCCTTAGCACTCTGGTACATGTAGTGCATGTAGATGGACGAGTAAAAAGGAGTTCACCACAGTTGGTGCGAGTAGTTACTCGTTATCCCCAAGATCTCTGGACCCGAGACATGGCCCGGGTTTCGGGACAGTTTCCCTCGTCAGCAGAGCAGTGTTTGGGGTGGATGAGAAGGCCGCCAAGTAACCGTCACAGGCCCTGATGCCTCTCCGGCGCGCAGGTGCGTCTCCAAGAGCTCGTCAGCTCAAGGCTCAAGTCTGGAGGTAGAGGGTTCCCTCATATTCAAAGTAATTTTCCTTTAGTGCCAGTGTGGCGCATTGGAGGATGAATTCTCTGGGGGTGTGGTAGGGCCATGGTGACTCCCTGAGGACGTCCCTGAGTACTTTTATTGTGGCTTCTTGGGGTACGCTGGTATAGAGGCTCTCAATATCCAGCCCTACAAGAAGTTGGGTCTCAGTGTTAAACTCCATGTTGTTGATCACTTGTAGTAAGTGTTTGGTGTCCTTGATATAGCTGGGCGTTTGTTGCACTAGCGGATTGAGAAAAAAGTCACAGTAGCGTGACAGGAGCTCTAAGAGCGAATTGATACCAGACACTATGGGTCTGCCTGGTGGGGGGATTTTGCCCTTGTGTACCTTGGGTACAGTGTAGAAGTATGGTATTTATTTGCGATAATCACAATAATGGTACCACCAGTGCCATTACACTTTTGCCGACTCTAGTCTATCCACTGAGCACTGTAGATTCGGCATTCTATGTATATGACTATGTGGCGAAGACGCCTATTTGACTCTCCTCTTCTTACATGTTTTGTCTATGTCTTCAATGTTGTCGGTACAGGCATATATGAGAAGGGAATCCCCCCTCTCACACTTAGAGAAACACCTTAGTGAGTGTAACACATAGCCTGGATTACACTCCTTTTTAACCTGCACTACACTCTATTTTAAAAAAGGTCCTGAGGAAAGCCAGATTTAGTTTAAGGCACTGGCTGAAATATGTCGAGCAACTTATGGATGTAGGAGGTAGTAACTCGCCTCCCTTAAACATCCCCAAGCCTTATTTTAACCGCTGACGGGGGCCCAGTTATTAAAATGTAATTTACCCTCGGGTACTGGGACCCTAGCCAAGCCGTTTTAACTCACACTTCATTTTACACCTCACACTGCACTCTCAGTAAAATACCAGCTCCGCTGTAATCAGGCGTCGCAGCACACCCGGGACACATTAGGTGTCACTGGGTGGGCCCGATGAGGAAGCATGCCACCAACCAGGTTGGTGGGTGAGGGCTTCATGAACTCACCAACAAGGTGCCCATGACAAATCTAATCAGAGTCCTAACAATGTTCTCCGGCTACCATGAACCGAAGGTACGGCCTGTGTGAAGGATGGATGGGGATATGAAAGTAAGCATCCTGTAGGTTTAGTGTGGTCAACAGTAGAAGGATGTCTCACAGAGAAACCATCCTGAAAGATTGCTTTTTGAGATAGGTGTTTAGGAATAGGAGGTCCAGAATCGGCCGCCATTGAAGGATGTTTTTCTTGACGAGAAAAAATCGGGAGTAAAACCCCTTTCCCCTCTGGGAGTTTGGTACCGGTTCTATTGCACGAATCTCCTCTCGCATCTGATGTAAATGCTTGACCCTCTGTTGTATCGGCGGTGTACGAGGGGGTTTCTGTAGAAATTCTAGAGTGTGGCCGAATTGACTAATGTTGAGGACCCATTGGTCCATAGTTATTTTTTTGCCAATTTCTAAAATAATGAGCAATCTTTCCACCCAGGGGAACATATGATCTCGAAGGAATCGGTGTAGCCGGAATCAGAAGGTTGTCATTGTCGTCGGGTGTTGTAATTCCCCTGACGACCTCCTTTACCTCTTGGAATCGATTTGGTGTAGCCTCCTGACTGGCGCTGTGAATACTGCTGACAATAGGGCTGGGATGAGGTGGAGTGAGAGGAATATCGACCTAGTTGATACCCTCCCGTGTAAGATGATTGACCTCTACCTTTAGAGCCTCGAAAAGGAACCTTCCTGTATTGTAGAGTTCCCAATGACTTAGCCGCATCCGTATCTTTTTTGATACTCTGTAGAGCATCATCTATATGTTTGCCAAATAGATCTTCACAGTTGAAAGGAAGGTCCAAGATTTTATTCTAGACTTCAGGTCTAAATGCCGTTGCCCTCAACCATCCTTGTCTGCGTAGTACCGCAGCTCTTCCCAGAGATCTGAATGCCGTGGTCGCTATGTCCATAGCGTAATCTATGACTTCGGCCGAAGTCCTCTGCCCTTCTTGTAGAATTCTTCTGGCTTCTTGTTTCTCCGTCTCTGGTATATGGTCTATGTAAGGCGAAAGGTCGCACCACATTTGCCTATCATACCTCCCTAGAATGGCCAGGGCATTCGCAGCTCTCACTAACAGGGCCCACATAGAGGAAAACCTCTTCCCTGCATTGTCCAGCCTTCTACCCTCCCTGTCCGGAGGTGCCGTTATAGGAGCTGACGGATTTCTTGATCTTTGCTGGAGCATCTGAAGGCGCCTTATATTTTTTGTCCAACCTGGTGAGAACCGGAATCACTGTAGCTGGTGCTTCCATGACTTTCAGGCCTTCTTCCCAGAGATGACTTACAATCGGCAAGGATAGAACTGTCTTACAATAAGGTTCCTTGAAGTCATACAAGAAACATTCTGACTTATCCTCTGCCATGGTGAGTCCGAATCTTTTTATGGCCCCTTCCATTAAATTATTAAATCCACCTATGTCTTTCGGTGGAGAATCAACAGGCTTCTGAGACGGAGAAGAAGGTGACGGAATGAGATAATCGTTCCACTCTCTGCTAGGGTCCGTGATCTCTCCTTCTTCTTCCTCATCTGTGGTCCTTGGGTCCTGACCAGATCTCGGTGGTGGAGATCTTGGAAGGGGTTCTGGTAAGATGTCCCGCCTACGCACTGGTGTACTTGGCACAGAGCGTGGTTGAGGCGTAGTCTCTGGAATTTCCCTTGAGGCACAGGATATCTCCTCCTATAATCCTCTAACATGAATTATAAATCCTTTAACAAGGAAGATGGTACACTTGTCATCTCTTCCTGTTGTTCCTGGCGGTATTTTTGCTGAGGATGCTCTTAAACCTCATATTCATCTGAATCCTCCTCTTGGTACTTCACTTGCAACTGAGACGGAATACTGGCGTACCCAAAAGGGCCGCCGTCATCTTCGTCCCCTTCCGAATCCTCTTCCTCCAGAAGGTGAGATTTTACCAGAGGTGACACCTTACTTGGAGAGGTAAGTTCAGGCGTAATTGAGCCCGTCGACGAGATCGCCGTAGAAACCGCCGACCATATCATCGTCGTCGACGCTATCGTCGACGTCACCGTCTTCGTCGTTGCCGTCGGCGATCCCGTCGTCACTGCCGTCGTCGACAACGTGGTTGTAGTCGTCGAAGCCCTCGATCTTAATGTCGACACTGTCGTCGACGGTGGTACTGTCGACGGCGATAAAGCTCCTGAAACAGCTTTTACCTCAGGTTTTTTCGTCAACGACGTTATCTTCTTCGTCGATGCTCCCGTCGACGACGCAGACTTCTCCACTTTCTCCTCAGAAGGTGTGGAAAATATTTTCTTGACAGAAATCTTGACCTTGGGGGAGATTTTGAGGGCTCAGAACTAGTCTTCTTGGTATGTTTAACCCCCGAAGCATGACCCTTCTTCTCCTTCTCTTTGTCTGAAGGAGATTTTGAGGGACTGCACCCTGAAGACCCTGGGGTGGTCTTTTTAAGGGCCTTCTCAGGTCTTCCCTCTGTGGTATGAGCCTGAGGAGATCTGCTCCTTTTTTTAGATCTTCTGGAAGAAGACTCCTCCTCACTGTCACTAGATAAGATCTCCTTTTTAGCCTTCACCTTTTAGAGCCAGAGTAGAAGCCTTCCTTCACGGTCCCTCAAAGTTTTATTTGAAAAGGTACGACATACCTTGCAATCCTTTGCCTGATGGTCTAGATAAAGGCAGTAGATGCAGTCTTTATGAGGGTCAACTGTATAAAGCCTTTTCTTGGAGCAGGTGGCACAAGCTCTAAATAGTCCTTTTTTCTCCTTGTCAGCCATGGTAGAAGAAGGAGAAATAGGCTGAAGAATTCCAAAGAATTACATCTGGAGAAGAAAAACACTCAGGCCCAATAACAATTGAATATACTGAAGAGTTTGAGCAGAGCTCAAAGGACACTCCCTAGCACAACGTGCCGTAGAAAATCTGAAGAGCAGAAGGTTCTCTCAGGAGGGTCTAGGGGTGAGGAGCTCTGATTGGTTAGGGAAAAGTTTGGTCTCTTTTACATAACAAGGGTTATGGGTTGCAAACGGGAAATGGGCCTAGGCCTCTTTTCAGTTTGCTATACTACTAAGCATTGCTTTTTTATGTACTGGAGAATCCCGTCTCGACTACGGGGAATTATTCAGGCATGTGAATCTATGAAAGCTCCAATACTGGAGTAACTTAGGGTTTTCAATTATACCAATCAAGATGTGATAGACAGGTTGGGTCCCATGACACATCAACTCAGTAACTCTCGAAAAAAAAGTGAAGAATGTACACGGATGTCCTACGTAGATAAAAATCTAGATGCAAACACCCAGAAAAATCCTGGTGTAAATCCCAGCTGGAAATAGAAAAATTTAAATTCAAACTGGCCCTCACTACTTACCATAAGAATCTAATAAAAAGGGCACGTAAAGATCATGTTATAATTAAACTTAATCAGGCAGGAAATTCGGCAAAGGATCTCTACTAAATTCTTAACTCTGTTGCCAATCCCACGGCATGCGCACAGCTGGTCACCCCCTCTCAGGGACCGTGTGATAATATAGCCATATACTTTGATGATAAAATCAACCTGATTTATCAACAATTCCCTCAAAACGTCTGCCAGGTGCTACTTACTAAATCCGATTTAGCACCACTAGTAGACTCTGGTGAAGGTCTGACACTTTAAGGATATTGAGATCTCGCGAGTGGAAGCCATGCTAAAAAAAGCGAAATCCGGATCTCCTTTGGATATAATGCCCGCCCACAAATTTGCTCTCCTTGCCCCTCTCTTGGCCGCCCCTATTGCTGAGATCTTGAGTACATCTTTAAATCAAGGCAGTGTGCCTTTAGATTGGAAGGTCGCCCAAGTACTACCTATCAAGAAGAAAGATCAGGTGCCTGCCGAAGTGCGTTCCAATTACTGTCCCATCTGGCTCCTTCCGCTTATGGGCAAAATGGCGGAGAACTATGTTAATACTCAACTAATGGACTATTTTAAGGCCAACGGCATCCTTGATCATTCACAGTCTGAATTTAGATCCAACTACTCCACTGAGACAACTCTCATCGGGGTCATAGATTATATTAAAATGGCCTTGGATGATAGCAAAGGAGTGATGTTGGTTCTGTTGGATCTAACAGCAGCCTACGACACGGTCTCTCATCAGAAATTGATATTTCGACTGAGAGGCCGTTCTGCAGGGGATGGCTCTCGATTGGCTGGTCAGCTTTTTAGATCATCGCACGCAAACCATCAATCTGGGCCCTTTTCGATATCAAACTGTGAAGCTTAGTAAGGGGTGCCCCAGGGCTCCTGTCTGAGCCCTAACTTGTTTAACATCTATGTGGCCCCCCTTGCTAAAGTTATCTGAGAGTACAGCTTTACGCCGTTCCCTTACGCTGATGACACAAATTACTCCTGTCCTTTGATGAAGACACGGAGTTAGTCGATCAGCGCTTTGCTAATGGCATGTCAGCCATAGCAGAATAGATGACTGAACACTTTTTGCAGTTAAATGCGGCCATAACAGAAATCCTGCTGTTTGGTGCTGCACTAACTTCCTGGTCCCCTGAGTGGTGGCTGACAGCGTTAGGCCCCGCCCCTTCTCCAACTTCAGTGGCAAAAAATCTAGGGGTCCGGCTGGATGTACGGTTATCGATGAAGGATCAAGTCATGACCATTGCCGGGACCTGCTATCATACCGTGAGCCATTTGCGCAGAGTGTTCATGTGGCTCCCTCTCACTGTATGTAGAAACCCAATTTAGGATTTGATTATTGGTCGCCTGGACTATTGTAATGCTTTATTGGCATCCGCAAACGAGTCTTTTCTTAGCAGAGTGCAGATCGTCCAGAATGTTGCCGCTCGCCTAGCTCTTAACAAACCACCCCGCACGTCATCCGGGCCATTACTAAAATCTCTCCACCAGATAACAAAGTTTAAGCTCTGTTGCTTTGCTCACAGAGCTCTTTATGGTACTAGCTCGAGTTATTTGGCAGATAAGTTCAAAGTGTACTGCCCGAACCGGTGTCTCAGATCGGAAGGCAAAAGGTTGCTGGTGGTCCCTCGTTTTAAGAAAAAACGATCTTGAGGCAAAACTGTTGCTTATTTGGCTCCAAAATACTGGAATTCTTTGCCAGAGGATTTACGTAAATGTCCTAGTCTTGCTTGCTTCAGAAAACACCTGAAGATGGAATTATTCAAGGCTTGAGCTATTGGAATCTGTGCCTGTCTGACTTGTTTTCAATGTTAGCGCGGAGATACCCCTTCGGGGGGATTCCTGCGCTCTATAAATTCCCTACATACATACCTACATACACACATAAGCAGCAGGCTTCTACCCGTTCACAGGAAGCTGTCTTGGAATTTCCTCCTCCCGGCTCACCTTACAGCCAAAGGCCTCCAGTCGTCAGTGTGCCAAGAGTCCGCTCTCAAGTCTCCTCCACACCGCTCACAACAGAAGTCCTTGGACAGTCCTTCACTCACCTCCAATCTTCTCTGGCAGCATCAGTCAGGGCCCCCTGTGTTCTTCTATTCAGCTCGCCGCCCAGTCACATCTCACTCGTGTCTAAGGCAGCTTCTCCTTTGAAGCTCACCTTTTTGGGCCAACACCAGTGTGTCCTCCAAACATTGCCCCAAGTGTAAAAGCCTTGGAGGCCATCGCACCCCTTGCTGAATGAGCTCCAAATTGTCGCAGGCTAATACCAGCCTCCTGCATGACCCATCGCATCCAACGTGCAATTGTAGGAGATTACACTGCCTTATGTGGCTTCCGGAGAGCAATCAAAAGTTGTCTCTCCCCTGGAGGTCTAAGCTCCAAAGACATGTCTTCATAAGCTTTTAAGCATTGAACCACACACAGTTTGGGAGAATCTGGAAACTCTGGGTATTCTATCACTCTGGTGTGACATTTGGTCCTTCGTCGAATGGTAAATGACACTCCAGACGGATAAAAAAAACTCTGCCCGTGTTGTCCAGGGCCCTTACACCCGAAACTCTCCTACATGAGATAAGACAAAGGAGCATCGCCAGCTTAGCAGACAGTTGCTTTGTTGACAAGAACTCATTGGATTGCCAGGACAAAAAACAAACTGATAACTCTATTGACATCCCATAATTCCGAGTATCTCGGCTCGGGGAGAAGTGACAATCTGAGCCCCCTCAGAAGCCGACAAACAAAAGGGTGCTCCACAACAGGTGCCCCTTGCACCGGAACATGTCTAGCTGAAATGCCGATCAAAAAGAGTTCACCGAACTGTAGGCTAAACCCTGTTGGGCTAAGCTTGCAAGTTCAGAACCTGGACTACATCTGCGCCCACGGGATCACAACCCCGTCGCAAACACCAATGACTCCATCGGTGCCAGGCTGATGGATATCACTTGATTGTACTATCAACCCAGGCCTTGGACAAAAGGCTCTCAGCGAACTCTGAAAGGCCTGGGATTGACCATTTGCCCCTGCAAATTTCCACGCCATGAGACACAGGGATCCGCTGAGCACCATCTGATGTGGAACCTGATCCGGATTGAGAAGCAATTCTGGAAAGGGGGGGGGGGGAGGGTGTATTGGAAAAGTTCCAGTAGAACTGAAAACCAAACTTGCGACCTCCAAATCGGTGTGATGAGAGCCACCTGCGCTTGCTGTCGCCTGATCTGGGCCGATGCCCGAGTGATCATCGCAAAAGGTGGGAACGCAAAAGCTTGTTCTTGCACCCCCAGTCATGCAGGAAAGCAACCGTGGCCACTGCTAACAGATCTGGCCTCCAGCTGAAAAATCGAGGAACCTGGTGGTCCAGCCTGGAGGCGAAAAGATCCACTGAAAAAGGTCCCCAAAGGCCCTGCACCATTGAAAAAACCTCAGGATGTAACTTCCACAGACTGGAATCTCTGAAGTGAAGCGAGTGCCAATCTGCCCCCTGATTCTCCTGACCGGGAAGATATTCTGCAGTCACTGAAATTTGATGATCTAGACAAAACTGCCATAGGTTCTAGCAAGATCTGAAAGCACATTCGATCGGGTCCTCCCCAGGTGGTTTATATACCGGACCTCCGAGATATTGTCCTTTTTAACAGGACACATGACTGAACCCGTTCCTTGGTCGCGCACCGCATGGCAAAGGACCCCGTCAGCAGCTCTAGGCAATTGATATGCGTCTCTTAAGATGTGAATTCCCTCCATTTTGAATGGCGGTATAAGAGCCATTCATTGAATTCGCGCGGATTTAAGACTGGTCGTTGCCCTCATCTGTCTTGTCCCTTAAGAACATGTTGCTTATAAAGCCTTGTGGGTGCAATGAGGTGCGACAGAAAGCCCCTTTTTTTAAATGGGTGGGCACTCTCGTGTCGATCAACTACGCCTCTTGGCGGGAAAATTTGATAGGTGGGGCGGGAATGCTTGACTGGGGATGCCACAAAACTATCTGAAACCCTTGAACCGTTTGCAACACCCAAGCATCGATTGTGACTGTTTCCGACACACACACAAATTTTGCCAGCCAGCCGCTCTCTAGCACCAAAGACGCGGTAGAAACACTTACCGGTGTTATGTTCTGTTATGTTATGGGAACTTATATCGCGCACAGCTGCTCCAGCGAAGGGGCGTCCTGGCGCTTGACAAGGTAAACAACACAAAACAACAAAGAGAGCAGCAGACTAAAAAAAGAGCCAACAAGCTAAGGAAATAGAAAGGTCTTAATGGCCCTACGAAATGAGAAAAGATCATCCAGTGCACGGATCTTTAGAGGAAGGGAATTCCACAGGACCGCAGCCCGCACTCGAAATGAGCAGCCTCCAGCTCGACTAAGCTTAAACCGGGGAACCACAGCAAGTTCATGGCCCAAAGATCTTAAGGAGCGGGCAGGAACGTACGGAGACAGGAGGTTAGTAAGAATCTGGGGAGAGGAGCCCTTGAGGATTTTATAGGACAGGCAAAGCACTTTAAATTGAATCCTCTGCATAATCAGCAGCCAATGAAGGGAACGCAAGGTGTTGGCGACGGAACAGAACCTGGGCAGACCGACCACTGCTCTGGCTGCAGCGTTCTGAACACGCTGCAGACGGATGATTTCCGCCTGGTTGACCCCTACCAGGAGGGAGCTGGTGTAGTCAAGCCGAGAGACCACCGTCGCCTGCACCACTAGCTGCCTGGTCGAGGCGTCAAAAAATTTCAAGACTGGTCTTAAACCCCGCAGAATGCCAAAACAGCATGCAGCAGTTCTCTTGGTGTGACAAACGAAGCTAAGGGCAGGATCTAACCACACCCCAAGATTTTTTATCTCCGTTACCGGAGTCGGGGTGGTCCCAAGTTCAGGAGGCCACCACATGTCGCCCCAGAGTTCCGCCTGCTTGCTGATGATCATGATCTCTGTTTTTTTTGCGTTCAGCTGGAGACAGTTGGAATTCAACCAGCTGGCAACCGCCCGAAGTCCATTCTGGAACCTTGGGGCATCCAGGCGGGAATCCCCGCTGAGCGTGACCGCCAACTGAGTGTCGTCAGCGTATGAGACCATAGTCATGCCCCACTGCTTGACGACATCAGCCAACGGCCTCACGTATAGGTTGAACAACGTGGGGCTCAGCGAGGATCCCTGAGGGACCCCAAGGCGCAGAGGGTGGAATTCGGACTGGTAGGGCGGAATAGCCACGCAAAAAGATCGATCGGCAAGAAAAGAGCGGAACCATTGAAGGGCAGACCCTACGATGCCAACTTCCTCCAGGCGCTGAAGAAGGATCCTGTGCGAAACGGTGTCAAAGGCGGCGCTAAGATCTAATAGAACAAGCGCCGCCGTTTGACCCGAATCTAGCACAGAGTGCAGGTGTTCCACCATGGAGAGTAGGGCTGTCTCCGTGCTGTGGCCAGCACGGAAACCGTTCTGTGTAGGGTCCAAGATATTGGCCCGCGAGAGATGGTCTGAAAGGGCCATATTCACATGGGCCTCCGCTACTTTCGCAGGCCACGGGAGAAGCGATATCGGACGGTAGTTCTCAGGTTTGAGAGGATCTAGAGAAGGCTTCTTCAGGATGGGCGTAACCACCGCCTGCTTCCTCTTGGCGGGGACCGTGCCTGAAGCAAGCGAAAGATTGATCAGAGAACACACCGGTAAAAGACCGAAAGATGACGGGTCCCTGAACAAAGCCGGTCTAAGCGGATCAGCCGGGGAACCAGACTTGATTTGCTGAGCCAGTGTATTAAAACTCTCAGGCAACAGACAGGGGAGAGTATGCAAAACACCATGCTCTTGGGGACTAAGAGAAACTCCAGCATACGGCATAGCAGTAGGGCAGGCTCGATAGATGGCTTGGACCTTCTCAAGAAAGAAGGCCGCCAGGGCCTCACAATGTGTGGTGGAGCAAGTTTCGCTAATAGAGGCCTTTTTTGCCATCAGATCTTTAAGAGCCTTGAAAATGGATTTAGAGGGATTCGAGCTATTGCGGAATTCAAGAGAATAGAACGCCGCACGAGCTCTACAGACAGCGCGGTGATAAGATTTGATAGTGGCGAGATACGAGGCTTTTTTACTGGCATCGTATGTTTTCCGCCATTCTCTTTCTGCGCGTCTGCACATGCTTTTTAGTGCGCGTAAGGATCCGTCATACCAAGGGCTAGGGTCCCTTGAGCCACATTTGCTCAGCGTCACCGGAATGAGGGAATCAAGAGCCCGAGTGACCCACTCGCAGAAGAGGTTATAGCCCGTTTCCACATTATCTAACGGGCCCAGCGGGTCCTCAGACAGAATGCGGTAAAAATCCTCTAATCTGAGCTTATTCCAGTGTCGTCTAGGGACAACTCTGGCCATAGGTTTAGGAGGGTGCTCATACAATGGGCACTGAATCGTCACTAAAAAATGATCAGTCCAGCCAGGGGAGTGGAAGTTATAACCCTGGCCTCTGCAAGATTCGTGAAAAAAGGGTCCAGTGTATGTCCTCCCACATGAGTGGGATGAGTGACCAATTGAGATAGTTGAAGATCCTCCAAGTCAGCCAGAGTACTACTGACAGCAGGGGCGGTCAAATTATCAAAGTGGAGATTCAAATCCCCCAGGATGGAAAAATTAGCGCATCCTACAGCCAGCGTACTAATAGCGTCTGGAAGTGCCTCCCTGAACGCCACGTCACTACCCGATCAGCATGCCAGAGAAAGAGAAATGGGGGCTGATTGAAATCTTAAAAGAAGCGCTTTCGCAGCCAGCAATTTTTAGACCTCTCCAATCGCATGGGTAGCAGGACCTGACAACAAGCGCTATTCCCCCACCTCTTGTGGAACGATTAAGCGTGTACATCGAGTACTCAGCGGGGATAGCCAAGTTAAGAATAGCCGTGTCAGCCTCCTGCAACCAGGTCTCAGTGATACAAAAAATATCAGGTGACTCATCCTTGATAAGGTCGTGGATTACTTGGTAGTGTTTCACCAGCGACCTAACATTCAGGTTCCAAATGCTAAGCTCACGCAAGGGGCATTTACTCCTAGGTATTAATGCCTTACCCATATAATGGGAAAGAGCGGGGGTACAGAGCGACCATCTACCGCAGACACACTGGTAGGGGCCACACAAAGGACTAACCGATGCCACATCACACCTGGGGACTTGCTGTCTGATGGACAATAGATCGTCACTCGAGTAGCTGATCATCACATCCACCAAACTGCTGAAAGATAGAGGTTCTGCCCTGCCCAGCGCGTCCTTAACGCGGACGGCGCAGACGGGCAGGACTCTGGCACGACTCAGGCTACGTGAAGGCGCCCCAACTGCGCGGCCCCGCTGCGCGGGGGGGAGCGACTTTAAGTAGGCGTCCCGCGAGGCTGCCCGAGCGCTATAACGCTCGTAATGGCGCCCGCCGAAACTCCAATGCCTGACCTAAGATGGCGCCCACCAAAATCACACCCCGAGAACCGGACCCGCCCAAGCGGCGGTGCTTCCAACTATTAGTGTGCAGGTGAGGGGGCAAACAGGTCTCAATATAAAAACAGGGTACAAGTAGTAACAATAAAATAACACAAATGGAAAACAGGAGATTAAAAGTTACAGCGCCTCACACAGCGCGAGCGCAAAGAGCCTCAAATATCGCAGCAGCGCAGGGTACCTTGTCCAGGCTTCCCACAGTAAGAGGACCGCCTTTAAGTAGGCGTCCCGCGAGGCTGCCCGAGCGCTAGAACGCTCGTAATGGCGCCCGCCGAAACTCCAATGCCTGACCTAAGATGGCGCCCACCAAAATCACACCCCGAGAACCGGACCCGCCCAAGCGGCGGTGCTTCCAACTATTAGTGTGCAGGTGAGGGGGGCAAACAGGTCTCAATATAAAAACAGGGTACAAGTAGTAACAATAAAATAACACAAATGGAAAACGGGAGATTAAAAGTTACAGCGCCTCACAGCGCGAGCGCAAAGAGCCTCAAATATCGCAGCAGCGCAGGGTACCTTGTCCAGGCTTCCCACAGTGAGAGGACTGCCTTAAGTAGGCGTCCCGCAAGGCTGCCCGAGCGCTAGACCGCTCGTAATGGCGCCCGCCGAAACTCCAATGCCTGACCTAAGATGGCGCCCACCAAAATCACACCCTGAGAACCGGACCCGCCCAAGCGGCGGTGCTTCCAACTATTAGTGTGCAGGTGAGGGGGCAAACAGGTCTCAATATAAAAACAGGGTACAACACAATAGTGTTAGAGGCGTTGTCCTAGGGCGCTCGACCTCGGACCTGGGGATCTGGGTTCGAGTCTCGGTAACGACGCCAAAAACACCTCCTGTGATTCTGGGCAAATCACTTAATCTCCCCGTGCCTAAAATGAATGCGTGTCCTCATGTAACGTAACTGGTGCTATGTAAAGCGCTCTGATACCTGATTCAGTTCGGGTCTAGTTCGCGCTATATAAAACTCTGCAATAAAAAACAAGCATTGGCATAGCCAATAGGTCTCGCTTTTGGGACCTTATAAGTATTTAGTTGTGCATCACAATATCCTTGGTGCAATAACGTTACTGTTGCATGGCTAAAAGCGTATAAGGTCCCAAATGTGAGACCTATTGGCTATGCTAATGCTTGTTTTTAGAGGGCTGGCATGCATTTTTAAATGTAGGCTAGTAAGAAAGGTGCCCAGCCGAGGGGCAAGGGCTATATAGAAATAAGTTAGTAAGAGAGGTGAGTTATAATGAGATAGCATAAATAGAAAGGTGAAGCACAGAATGACAGCTGTTTTTAACCAAAGTAGCGAGGCAGATAGAGCCGGTGGGATTAAAATTCGAAAGTTAGGAGAAGTAGAGAGAAAAGAGGAGAGGGAAAGAGGGAGAGATAGATGCAGAGTAAGAGGGAGAGTGAGAGGGAGATTTGAGGGTAAGATAGGGGCAGAGAGCTGATTGAGAGTTAGAGAACTAGAGTTAGGTTCGCAGTGAGGTTGTAAGTAAGCATGGGCGGATTTTGCGAATTGGCAATCCGCGAAATTGCGTATTTACGGATTCGCAATCCGCAAAATCCGCGAACTCTCGCGAATTTGCGGATTTTTTTTTTGTGTGTTCGCAAGGATTTCTGCCAGTTCGCGAGGATTTTGTACCAGTTCCCAAACGCGAACTTACTTTTCGGGTAGCAACGGTCGCGAACATGTTGTTTCTACATCTGGTTCATCACAGCACCCTCTGTTTCACCACTGCCACCCTCTGTTTCACCACTGCCACCCTCTGGCTCACCCATGCCACCCTCTGGCTCACCCATGCCACCCTCTAGTTCATCACTGTAGATTATGGGTGGAAAAGCACACCTGCCCTGCCTCAACTGACATAAATGAATTAGGGGCTGATTAATGTGTTACTGAATTTGAACTTCCTGGCTGGAACCTGCTTCCTTATCTGTAATTGCTTTCTCTGAGCCTGCTGTGAGGGTCAGAGCAGGGTCATAGAATAGTTGCAAGTAGGCAACTGAACTCTGGAGGGGCCCCTCAGGAAGCACTACAGGGAATGGTTACTAATGATAAGATTGAACTTTTGCACCTGCTGAGTGCTTTCAGTTTTGCAAAAATCCAAATATCCAGCAGCATCAACAAAAAGTAATCCTTCCAGGTCAAGATCCCTGGCACCTGCTTCCTTATCTGTAATTGCTTTCTGTTGCAGTGTAATTTTTTAACAGGACCTTTGTTGTATACTTGTAGCTATTCTCTGAGCCTGCTGTGAGGGTCAGAGCAGGGTCATAGAATAGTTGCAAGTAGGCAACTGAACTCTGGAGAGGCCCCTCAGGAAGCACTACAGGGAATGGTTACTAATGATGAGTTTGAACTTTTGCACCTGCTGAGTGCTTCCAGGTCAAGATCCAAATCAAAGTGACCAGCACATGAAGAAAGCACTGAGAGGAGCCTGCTGGACAGGAACAGGAAGTTGGAGACTGTGGGGCACTTCCTTCCTCCCACCCCCCCCAAAATGGACTCCTTGCAAAAAAAAAGTGCAGGCAAATGTCAACCTGAGGAGTTATTCTAATAAAAATCATAATTTTCAAGGTTTATGCTGCCTGCTGGTGGATTTCTTGTGCGAAATTGCAAATTTTGCAATCTCGCAATTGCGAGATTGTCGCTGCCCGCCGCATCTACGTTTTCGCGAGTGTTTACTCCCGCGAAATTGTATAGTATTCTAGTTGGCAAGTGCGACCAAGCAAAAAAATCCGTTTCGCACGGATTTACGAATTTTCGGTAAGTTCGCGAGAGTTCGCGGATTGCGAATTTACCGAAAATCGGCAAAGTCCGCGAGCGGAACGGATTTTACGCCCATGCTTAGTTGTAAGTTGAGTTTATGAGAGGTAAGTGCTGTGGTGCACTGAGGTTTATTGAAAGAGAGGTGTGACGTACAGAGATTTTTTTAAGGCTAGAGCAATAGTGTGGTGGGTACCTAGCCATGTATAAATATATTTCTAAAATTGGAGTGTTTATGTAAAGGAATGACATATGGGACATAAAGGTGGATGAGGGTTTTAGAAAGAAATGTATTTGTTGGTATAGAGAAGTGGCAGTTATTTACAGAGTGTTGTAGGTTGAGATGTAAGTTAGATAGAAGTGCAGGGATTTTTTTTCTGGTCGGGTAAAGAGAGTTAACTTACAACTACTAGTGAGATATCTAAAGCTAGTCACAGCTTGCATGCAACCTGCATCCCTTTAATTCTTAATTTAAAGTTGATGAATGGAATGGTAGAAGATAAACAATCTGCACAGAAGCAATTTGCTAGTAATTTAGTGTTGGTAAATAATGTTACTTGAAGCAAAGTAGCTTAATGTAGATGTGCAAACCCAGAATTACGGAAGGAGAGTGGTTACGATGCATGAGAAAAAGATATGCTGAAGTGTATTTGAAGCTAGATGAAATGTTCTTAAATGAATTAGAGGTTAAAAGAAGTAGTATGACATAAATTACATTTTCAAATATATTCCAGAAAACACAGCATAATTGGCTAGCAGAGCATCACTAATTTGTATACCCCAGAAAGAGTAAGTGCTAGTGACAGGTCTCACATTTGAAAGAATAATAGGTGCATAACATGTATGGATTATGTGACAATAGTTTGCGCACCTCCAGAACAAGTGCTCAGTCAAGAAATTTGCTAATCCTGAAATAGCTCAATTAAATATTTGAAACTTACCAAATAAGAAGTGGCTGATGTTCATGTAGTGGAGTTGTGTAATGTTTTTAAACAGTGACGAATGTACTTAACAAAAACTGCTTCAAAGGTTATTCCCCTTGTGTGTAAATACCAAAGAATACTTTTCTTTAAAATAAATTAACTCTTAAATCTGCTGTAATCCATAAACTAATGCAAACAACGTACAATGCTGAGATGAGCCCACCATAGTCTCATTAAAATTGGACCCAGCTAACAATACTGTTTAAGGTAGTTTTGTTAAAAAAGTACCTTTTTTAATGGAGTTGAGCGTAAAGTGACTCAGCTAAGAGGAGAAACAACAATTAAGGAGGATGTCGCCGTGTGCCTTGTGCTCGGCTGGCGCCTCGGGCATGTTTACTGTGAACACATGGGAATGCAAAGCCGTTAATCAAGCAAGATGGCTCTGTCTGCCTTCAGGCCCAGTGGCGCCTGTTGTCTGTTTACTGCGAGAATTAAAGAGGAAAAAGACAGAGAAGGAGAGAGACATTCAGCTAGTAGACTGTGTAATGTTTAAAATATGTGACGAATGTACAAAAAAACTGTTTTAAAAAGTTATTCCCGTTGTATAAATTACTAAGAAATATTCAATTGCAGAGGTCTTTTCACATTAAAATGAACGTTTATAGTTTTTTCCTGGGAGCCCTCTTTTGGTTACAAAAGAAAGTAGCATTTCACTAGATATCATGCACTGAAGCGTTTTTTCAATGACAATGTTCTGAGTAATACTGTTATGAGGGTGGCTGGCCACTTTGCAGGTTGGGAGTGATCTGTGGTGGACGAGGTTTATGATTTACAAGTGCTGACAGCAGCATAGCGGCTCATTGCGTGTCTGGTCTCAAATTATACGTGTGCGCCGGCTGAATTCAGAATTGTATAGTATGTTAATGCCCATGTCAGGCTACTACCAGAAAACAAGCAGAGCAGCATGAGTCACAGCGATTTGGAATAAGTGTCTAGTGAGAAGTACAGACAAATGAAACTAACGAAAAGGGAGGGGGAGAAGGGAGGGGGGAGATGTGAGCAGAGTAAAAAAAACAAGAGCGGCCGGGAAACTGAAAGTACGGCCGGCCAGCAATGAATAATTAGGGGAGGAGAAGCCGCAGAGCACACACTGGGAGAAGCCCTTTGATGTGGTGGCGGCCGTGAACAAAATGCAATTAGGAGGGAGGGAGGGAGGCTGATGCGCGTGCTTGTTTGGTCACGTGATTCACGTGTACTCAAAGAAAACCGCACCAAAAAGCCCTTGGTTTCACGAGGATTTTGAGCACTTGAATTCTCTCCATTTCCCATTCCTTTGGAATGGAAAAGGCGAGACCTAAAAAAATTTAAAAAAACTCTGAAACCAACACCTCTTCGTCCACAGGAGGGGTAGAAGTTATTATTGTAACAGGCATGATTTTGATATTGTCCTTGCCTGGAGGTTTGCCCCCTGGAGTTCTGGAGCGCATGGCTGGTTGAGCGGCCCCTGCCTCGACCGGCCCCACGGAAAACCCGGGAAGAGAACACTTTCTTGGTCGAGTACTGAGCCTTATCAAGCGACGTCAATGTAGTCACAAACTTGCCGAGCTCCTTAACACCTTTAGTGCTGTGCAGATTTACACTGTGTGCTGAAGATTGCAAAAACCCATTGTTCATGACGAGCTCAGCTCGTCATGAGTGTACGAGAGGTGTACCTCATGACGAGCTGAGCTCGTCATGAGCATGGAAGGGGTTAATAAAAGGCTCGCCAAACAAACCTCCCGGGGCCACTGCCCCCGCTTCGGAGTCGGCCAGATACCCTAGCTTTGGATCCACTTTAATGAGGAAGTATCTCCGCCACTCCTTTGAGAGCGCACAACTGGAGTTCCGCAAGAACACTATTGCTCGCTGTGCCCAAGCTGACAGGGTTTCTGGGGATATAAGGGCACCTGAGGCCTTGGCATCTTCGGCCATGTCCAGGTTCATGTTGAGCGGGCCAGGGCATACAGAAGCTTGTCCTGGCACGCCCCCAGGACCTGTCTATACCTTTCTTGGGGTCCTTAATGAACTTGGCCAAAAGGTTGCCATTCTAGGGTTCAACTCTGGGGTTTGCGCAACTTTCCCGTCTAGGGAGGGCCGTGGACATTCCGATCGGAGGCAGCCATGGGCTTCTTTTCCCATGGGAGTTCGAATCCGACTTGCCGACCTTCACGGAAGGTGTCCACTCAGAAGACCTGGGGTGAATAATCAGCTCAGGACCAATATGTCTGAGTTGCCCCCTGTCCCTTGAGGCTCTATAGGCCCAGGGTCCGCCAACGGGCACCATGGTCTGGATGGCCCGGGCTCTTCATCAGTGTCCCCTTGGGTATCCTCCCCAAACCCTTGTAACGGACTGACCGGGGTAGGCAAAGCAGGGGGAGGGGAGGGGTCTAAGGGGGTCGCCCCGGAGTGGTTCTGAGCCAGGAACGCATCTCTCAAGCGCTCAAAAGCGTCTTGATCCACCCCGTCCACCTTGGGGCACTAGCACTGGGTCTCCCCCTTGCGCACCCTTTGAGTTGCCAGGGACATTCAAAACAGGTGGGGCCCACCTAGCACACTCGTACGCGATTTTTTTCGCTAAACGTTCCTCCATGGGTGACATGACTTCCTCAACTGCTCTGTAAATTGACTCATCAATCGCGTCGTAAAATTTGTTGTCCCAAAGAAGCTGGACTAGGGGATCCTCGTCCCACTGCATGTCGGCCTGTTCTGACATGCTTAATAGAGTACCAAAGTTAGACAACCGGTCCCTGGGTCAATACTTAAGTACCAGTTGGTTACCTACACAGTCTTGATGACTGCTTTATAAAAGCTGGGGACCAGCTAAAATTATACAAGGGAACAGCCCCAATTAAGAATATTAAAAGAGGTCAGGAGGTCAGAGCCCCCGGGACACAACCCTGCTTGAAGGTGTTTTATCAAAACCTACAAATGCTCCTTGACAGGCCCAAACAAACACCTCCGGTAGCAGCTCAAAGACAGACTGAGGTACCGACGGAGAGAGCGGTACCCCTCCTCTGTGCTGTCGCCAGGTTGAGGTGAGGCTCTTTATGCGTACACTACAGGTACGGCCAGTAAATCGAACACTGAAAAACAGATAGATTACTGGTTTTGTATTCACTTGTGTCTTTTCCTTTTCACGACATTCACGTACTATTTACGCAGTAGCATTGTCTGAGGTCCTGACGAAAGCTGTGATACCATTCTGGGTCTCCAAAACTGAAACATGTAGACTTTTTTCGTCTGACACGTGCAGTTCTATATCCATACTGCAGGTGCCCTGTTTTTAATCCTGGCAGCAAGAACGAACAAATAAAGGCAATCCCATCGCTCTCGCTAGTTAGTTTTAACATCACCACCTACACTTTAGACTTTTCTCTTTTTTGTTGCGCTGCACCCTCATCACACCAGTCTTGGTCTTTCTCATTTGAAAGATTTATGATATCCTAACAAGTGTAGGGATAAAACATCCCTGAGCTCCTTCCTCTCAGAGAGGGAGACGTAGCCCTTGGCGAGACTAGGTGTTCCCGCTGAGAGGAGAATCCCAGATGATAAAGCATGCCACCTATGGTGGGTGAGGGATTTCATCCTTAAAGGGATTTCCCCACAAGCTCCTAGAGACAACATCGAGGGCCAGATGTAGGTCGCCAATTACCGGTCGGTAACGGCCGATTTCGGCCGTTACCGACCGGTAATTGGTTTTCGAGATGTAGGGGCCAATATTTTACAGATTCGGTAAATTTACCGAAACGGTAAATTTACCGAATCTGTAAAATACCGAATCGGTAATTTTACCGATTCGGTAAAACCCAGATGTAGGTAGCACTGTTTACAGTGCTACAGGCCTTCAGAATTCGGTATTTTACCACCCAATCCAATTGGGTGGTAAAATACCGACTTCAGGTGTGCATGCACATCTGTGCATGCACACCTGTGCCATGTGGCACACAGACATGCCCTTAGGGCATGTCTGTGTGCCACATGGCACACATGCCTGTATTTGGGGTGCTAGAGGGTGTCAAAGTGACACCCCCTGCACCCTTGCTGAAATCGGTATTTACCGAATCTGTAAATACAGATTCGGTAATGCACATTGATTCCTATGGGCTTCAAGGCCCATAGGAATCAATGGGCATTACCGATTCGGTATTTACAGAATCGGTAAATACCGAATCTTAACGATTCGGTATTTACCGATTCTGAAATACCTACATCTCCCCCCCTCTTTTTTACCACTTCTTAAATACCGAATCGGTATGAGTCGGTATTTAAGAAGTGGTAAAATAAAATTACCTACATCTGGCCCTTAGTGTTTTCCTCCTGCCTGTACAGGCATTCCAGACCCAAGGATTTCTTTGTTGTTTTTTAGGCCCAAACAATCCCCTGGGAGCATGTCCCTGCAGGCCAGTCTTAGAGCCTGTCACACAGTGCACATAAAATACACCCTGCGGGCGTCCAACTCACGCACACCTACTCAGAGCTTGCCCTCTGAGCTTCAATCCCTTTATAGGCTATTAAGCTGTACAGACCCTCATGTACGAGGGCTTCACTCTCCAAGGGTTGGTAGAGGCACAGGCAACGGTGGGCAGATTGGGAACAGACAGGAATCCCAAATCCGCACGCCGTTACCAGTGGGAAAGAACGAGAAATGCGCTACTCACAGCGCCCGTAGTGGGCGGACGTCCAGACCGCACTCCGCCGCAGGGACAAGAAAACAGACGTCGCATAGGGCCGACAAGCGGCCTCGCAAGGCCACACACTACCTGCAGTGACTGCAGGTAAATGCACTTCAGTTAACATGCGCCAGCTTTTGCCCACACTCAAACCATAAGACAGTCGCGTAGGACCGTAAACGGTCCAGAAACAATCGAACAACTCATTAACAGTATTCACGGCAATAACTACAACAAGCACTGGCGTTGCCAATAGGTCTCGCATTAGGAAAGTGTGGGCTATTGGTATTGTAAATGACAATTATATTTTTAATATGTTTTGGCACTGAAAATATATAAATTAATAGCATTGTTACTTACAATGCCAATAACGATATATAAATAATAAATGTCATTTACAAAACCAATAGCTCCAACTTTCCAAATGCGAAACCTATTGGCAACACCAGTGCTTGTTTTCTTTCTTTTTACTTGGGGCGTTACTTGTCATTTGTGCAAGAAACACTCAGTCCCCTGTAATAATATATGCACTCCTCTCCTAATCAGACAGTGCATTTGTCTCCTTACAAACCTACAACACGCCATCCCACACGGTTGAGGCTACCTAAAAATTCAGTTATGATTCTCATTTGATTCTCTCCAAGACAGTAGAGAGACAGAATCATAGTTCATGAGCTAGCTTAAGCGGAAAGATGTCAATTATCATCAAATTACATTTTTTTTTTTTTACTGCTTTAAGAAAGGTTGTTTACATTTCAGTTGTCCTCCCCTTAGTAAATAGCTAGTTCTATTCACCAGGTTGGAAGTTGAAAAATCAAACATTTTGTTTTTTTATTTCTAATTTGCATGGCTGCGCTTTTCAAAAAAAAGTTCACATTTTAAGTGTTTGGCAACTCAATGTAGATTCAGAGATGCCCACTTATTAAAAGGTTATTGAGGGGGCGAGCTCGGTTTAGGGTCACCTGCTCTTCCCTTTTCCTTGTCAAAAAGTTTACATTCGATTAGAGGTAAGAGTGCGGTGTAGCAGAGCAGACTAAAGAGGGGGAGGGAAGAGAACACATTTATTTCGCTTACATCTCCTCGCCTTTTTGCAAGTCCAGGCAGGGAAAACTTCAAAATACCTGGTTCACCTTAGGGTGATGTATGTTTTTTGGGCATGTTGACATGTCCACGGACTTTCATTAAAAAAATACTGCCCGTCAATTCAGAAACACAGGGAAAACAATTACGCAGGACAGACAGAGTAGAACACAGGCGTGTAGAAAGTAAGAAACAAAACGTCTTGTAAATTATCTACTAAAAAACCAAAGGAATGCACCATCCAGTCCTGTAAGGCGTTGTTTGCGAAATGCAGATTAACGCTTCTTTTCTGGGTGTTTCGAGGGGGTGGGGTGGTTGCGAGACACGTTCTTGCTACTTTCAAAATGCCATCCTTGCCTTAAAGTGCTGGGAAGCCTGTGTGCTCTGCTGGGAGGCACTTTCGGTTTGTGTTGAGAAGAGGGACGAAAAAGGCAGAGAAATAAGCGTGGTGTGGGTGAGACAGTGACACACAGGCAGTGTAAGAGAGGGCGAAGGAGGGGAGAGGGTGACGGAGAGAAGAGAACGGGGTGGGGTGGAGAGACAGAAAGAGAGGGCAGTTGGAAGATGTAGGGACGAGGAGGACGCAGAGGGGAAGGCAGCGAGAGGTAACTGTGAGGTGGGTAGAGATATTTACAAACACGGAACTGATAGAGGCGAGAGTAGGAAAGAAAATAACAGAAGGGTGAGGTAGTGGTGAATGAAGGAGGGGTAAGAATAGAATGACTGAGTGAAAGGATGAGGGCGGAGTAGGGGGGACAGATGGTGAATGAAAGAGAGCGAGGGATGGGGTGGGGCGAGACATAATAAAGTAGGGAGAGTAAGAGAGGCAGAAAGTGAAGGCACGGGACGGCGCGAGGATGGCTGTGTCAGACAGTGAAGTGAAAAGGAGACACATGGAATGGCGGCGAATGGGAGGGGAGAGGAGACAGTAAATGGCAAAGGAAAGATGAATCGGGGACTGTGAGGAGTGGTGGGGGAAAACCACGAGGGAGACGGAGACACATGGAATGGCGGCGGAGGGGAGAGGAGACAGTAAATGGCAAAGGAAAGACGAATCGGGGACTGTGAGGAGTGGTGGGGGAAAACCACGAGGGAGACGCACGCACGGAGACAAAGTGAAACAACACGTACCTGATGGAAAGTGAAAGTACGGCCGGCCTGCGGCCGGCCATGAATAATTAGGAAACAAAGTAAAAAACAACACGTACCTGATAATGCAGAGCGGCCGGGAAACTGAAAGTACGGCCGGCCTGCGGCCGGCCATGAATAATTAGGGGAGGAGAAGCCGCACAGCGCACGCTGGGAGAAGCCCTTTGATGTGCTGTGCGGCCGTGAATGCGCGTGCTTGTTTGCTCACGTGATTCACGTGAACTTAATGAAAACGCAGCGCAAGAAGCCCTTGGTTTGACGAGGATTTCGAGCACTTGAATTCTCGCTCCGCTCAATGCGCTTGCGCGCATTGATAGGTCGCGAGACCTAAAAATAGTAAACCAACCAAAGGCAAAAGGCAGGCAAATAACCCTCGTAGTTGCGGGAGGCCGATGCGCAGCTCTGTGACTGCGATAAACAATCTGTCAGAACTGTGAGGAAAAAAAGATAAAACACTCATCTGATGGCTGCGGGCAGCAAAGAAAGAGGTTGGGCAACAGCCTGAAGAGGGACTATATGGTGGACCCAGTGTTATGACTGGACCTTGGACTTGGGGATACGTTTGTCCCTTGTTTGGTTTTTCTCACCAATTTCCTGGGCCTGCTGGGAAATGTAGTCTTGGTTTAGTTGTTTTCAAATGGCTGCTATCTAACTAAGTATAGAAAGTTAAGCATAATCTGAAGCCTCCGGTCCTGACATAGAATTTTAATTTTGCATGGGGTCCTTCTAGCTGCCATTGAATACACCTATTCCCTGGATAGCTGCCTAGGTTTCAGATTGCTATGTGTGACATTTCCATTATTTCAGTGAAATTATGAGTGACATTTCAACGACTAGGAGTGACACTTTCTCGCAAGCAAAACCAAGCAATGAAGGCGAGGGAAAAATTTAAATATTCACAAATTATACCCATTTGAGCAAAGAACAAGTATTTACAATGCAATAGGTCTCGCAGCATTAAAGTTTGAGCTATTGGCATTGTATATTACAATGTGTTACATTAATTTGTTATCAAACTCTGAATTGTTGTATAAAGATGATTTGCAAACTGTCAAATGTTGCTGAAAAGTAAGCAACGTTGTGAATAATATTGTTTGCTAGTCATCCTTGGGTACCAGAGTACTTCACTTGAGGCAGCTCACTACTCTGCACTCACTACTCTGCTCTCACTACTCACTACTCTGCACTCACTACTCACTACTCTGCACTCACTACTCACTACTCTGCACTCACTACTCTGCACTCACTACTCACTACTCTGCACTCACTGCTCACTACTCTGCACTCACTACTCTGCACTCACTACTCACTACTCTGCACTCACTACTCTGCACTCACTACTCACTACTCTGCACTCACTACTCTGCACTTACTACTCACTACTCTGCACTCACTACTCACTACTCTGCACTCAATACTCTGCACTCACTACTCACTACTCTGCACTCACTACTCTGCACTCACTACTCACTACTCTGCACTCACTACTCTGCACTCACTACTCTGCACTCACTACTCTGCACGCACTACTCTGCACTCACTACTCACTACTCTGCACTACTCTGCACTCACTACTCTGCACTCACTACTCACTACTCTGCACTCACTACTCTGCACTCACTACTCTGCACTCACTACTCACTACTCTGCACTCACTACTCAGCACTCACTACTCACTACTCTGCACTCACTACTCACTACTCACTACTCACTACTCTGCATGGCGATTCCATGTTGATTGATGATTACGCGTCCATCATCTAAACACTTGACAAAAGGTTCAACCCCAAGAAAAATGTTGTACTCGAATGCCACAAATTCTTGCAACGTGCCCAGATTCCAGGGGAATCAATCGATGATTTTGTTGCTACCCTTAGAACTTTAGCCTCCACATGCAACTACAGAGAATCAAAGGATGAGATCATTCGAGATCAGTTGATAGAAAGAAACTGCTTTCCACTGAGGACCTTGATCTCGAAACTGCTCTTAGACTTGCCAGAAGCATTGAACATTCCCAATTGTGTATGTGAGAGTTTTTTTTTTTTGTTTTTTTTTGGAAAACCTTTATTTATACAAAAGTGTACACAGCTATTCAGCCGAACATCCCGGAGGCACGGCAGCACATTAAAAGCATAAACTTAGCGGCACACACAGATCATAATATCAGGATACATGAGGTTTAATTTTCATTTTAGAATCAGGTTGAAATCGAATAGTACTAATGAAGTTCCCCTATGGAATAGAAAAATAGAAAAGAAGAGGGGGGAGGAATCAGGTGCCAGACTTTAGAACATAATCATCGAATGAGCGGGCCAAATGAACGAATCCGATACAAGTAACGATATCAATTAGACGAGCGACTTAGGATAGGCAGGCATACAATCACTATGTGCAACAGTCAAGCGCCCGCCCATTGCTTCCAATGACACAGAGAGTGTTGAGGCACAGGCTACGACATATCCTCAAGATCTCAAAGAGTAACCCAATATACTGATTCCAAACCCAGAAGAGAGAAGTGAAAGGAAAGCCAAAAAAGCAAGGAAAAAAGGCCATAGAAACAAAAAACGGAAACAATAAAACCCCTCCCCCCAACCCCCCACCCAGCACCCCTGCGGATGGCTACGGCCTACCCCCCTAGCAGCGTGCCTGTCGCCCCGTAACGAAAACCCGAAATATAGTAAGAGTGTAGAGTTATAAAGAGAAGAAAAGAAGAAGAAAAAGAAAAAGGGTGGAGGAGAAACTACCAGAATAAACGCCCCGGAAACTCTCCATTCCTCCCGTCCGACACGTACCGCCCTAAACTTAATCAACAATCATGAAATCGGGTCATACAAGACTATGAAGGGAAGACGTTAAGCAGCATCCAACCGCCCGCAAAGCAATGCGTTAGTGTCCCTCTCCACTCCCAACGCCCCAGCTTCCGTCTCCGACCAACCGTATCAACCTTGTCCCTTCCGAAGCATCGAGCAAACACCGTCCAGTAGTGCCACTGGAGCCCTTGAAGAATCAAAACGGTCGAACAAGACAATAACCGGTGGTGAGCGTTTACTCGGACTACATTTCACCTCGTAGCCCTCCGTAGCCACCGTGGTCCCCATCACCAATTCAATGTCCCGGGGCACAACAGTCCACAGTCCCGCACAGTCTACAGGGACAGCAGAGGGGCCATACATCCATCGGTCGCCATCAAACCCCGGGATAGGGAAGAACCATGCCGTGATTCCAACAGCTAGGGCACCCGGCGGTGGAAGCGAATTTCCTTCCATAGTAGTGGGGTCAGTAGCGCTACGGGACAGAGACAGTAGAGGCAAATCGGTTTCACGGCCGTGGTCCCGATCCTCCATCTGGCAACCCAGATTATGCCGGCGCTCAGAAGGAGCAGGCACCAGGCACGATCGCTCGGTGCCAGTGTCGTCGGCGACCAGTTCACGAAGCCTCGCCTTCACAATGGAGTGTAGGTCCCCAATGGCGACCATCACGGTCCGCAAAGACGGCTCATACTGTCCCCGGGCTACCGCCCATCGCTCCGTTCTCAACATCAGAGAGTACCCGATGTCACCGGGCAGGATAACTGGGGTGGGGTCGCCCGGTGACGGAGAGTGCACCTTCGGGTAGCAGATCACGAATGCCGATCTGTGGCCTCACTCTGGCGGCAGCTCAGGCTCCGGGCCAGAAACCCCCCCGAAGGGCAGCCCTGCGATGACAACAATGCTCCTTTGCGTGTATCAGGTCAACCGCTCTCCACACACTCCAGGACAGGAGGTTCTTTTCCGAGGCAAGGGGCCGGTCTCTGTCCAGGTCTCACGGCGATGTTGTGCAGTTGCGACCCGGCGGGGCCAGTACTCGAGACCCCGGCTCGTAAGGCAGTCGGAGGCCAGAGATTTCCACACGACGTAACTCAGCAAATCTGAGCGTTGGAAGGCTCGGGACCACACCAATGGACACAGCAGTCCTTCATCTGTGCGGGGGTCAGGCTGGAAATCAGGATGTGAGACAGGATATACGATCGGCGGACAGTGGTCAGCGGAGCCGAGGGCTCAGGCGACCATCTTGCTTCGTTGCATAGCTCCTCCGCTCGTGTATGTGAGAGTTAAATGTAACTATTAAACTCGGAGAGGTCAAGCAATTTAGTGTTAAACATCCTGCCAAAGATCCGAATTTGGTGTCTGACGTGGAATCCTGCAACGATTTTCTGTAAGACTAAATTTGGCAAATCTGAACTTGTATGTTTCAGATACTGTAGCAAATCTCACCTGGGTCATGCCAGATTTTGTTTTGCTCTAAATCAGTCTTGTTTCAAGTGTGGGGAAAAAAGGACACCTCGCACAGGGATGCAAAGCTGCATCGACCCTAAAACCTCCCATGCATACTGTGAAGGCTATTGAAAAGAACTTTGACAATTCCGATGAGGAGAACAATGTATTATTAATGTTGTCTTCTTCAACAGCTCAAACCAATGAGGAAATAGAAATATCAGCCTTGCTAGGATCATGCAAAAGAAAAGCTCAAGCTTGTGTGGTCATACTGAATAACAAGAATATAACTTTTTGGCTGACTCTGATTCTCCTTTCACACTCTGTCACAGGGTCGAGGGTTCAGGTATGGAGAAACCAAGAAAACATTTTTTAAAGGATTTCTCACCTTATTTCCACACTCAGCAGGACGATTGGCGCGTACACTGTAACCAAGAGGAGAACTACGGAGATTTCTCGTGCAGTCCCTTTAACTGGGAGTTCGCAGCAAGTCCCAACCACACCCCCGAACAGAACGTCACTCTCTCGCAGCCAATCAAAGATGTCTCTGTGTGCGACGGCGGGGAGAGGGGGGAGTGTTTCTGTCTGTCTGCGTGCGTGTATGTGCGCTCGTGTGTGTGTGCGCATGCGTGCAGGGGGAGGTGTGCGTGGGTATGTTCGCGCTTCCCAGGAGACAGCCAGGCCGAGCGCGGCGCGTGCCAGTCGGCGCGTGCCAGTTTCAAATCGCCTCCAAGGCGATGCGCGCGGCCAGGATTGTCTCCTGGGAAGCACACATGCCGACAAAAGGTTCTCGGCGGAGACGCGCTTCGCGCGGCTAGCCGAGACCTAAAAACAGTGTCACCTTAAAGTAACTGTTGTAATGTGACACACACTACGACTGGCACCCACTGACTGCAGGCAGCTGCCTAATCTCGCTGCCAAGGAATTTAATTGACACACACCCACACCCACTCGGCCATGGGTGGCTTAGTGCACTACACAGTCTCACTACTTACTTCACCATTTGAGAAATCTGTGCACCATCTTTCTCTGTTCCTTGTGCGTCTGGCTTCATTATTTTCCATTAGACTGACAGTGAGACACAAGGGGCAAGCATTGTCCGACGGATTTGGTTATGGACCCCATTGCAATGAAGTGTCGAATTTAGTGCAAGAGTGACGTGGCCGGTAGCAACCCCTATCGTAGCACAACAACTGTTCCAGGCTCTGAGTGGCCCAATGGTGAGCAGAGCCATGACTGTTACAGAGGGCCTCCCCTCCCCATCATTCGGCAATTTCACTGGTGCGCTAATGACACAGTGGCAGGAACAGACTGTCATCTGAGACATGCCCAACTGTCCCGACAGGACTTGAATCTGAGATCACTGGAAAGAAAAGTTAAAGGTAGCATGAACAGAAAGCGGTCACTGAATACGCCTTTATTTCCCCAGTGGTTGCACCTGGGGTCTCCCCTGAAGCGAAACCTCTTGTGCTACACACAGCTAATAAAGCCTGAGTCTCTCATATTATGTTAACCTTCATTGGATTTTGTTAGGATTTAAGTAATCAAAGTTTAGTAAACTTTTGGTGCTACGAGGCCATGTTATCCATCACGTCGTGGGCAGAGTACTGTTCTCTACATGGGTTCACACTACAAAAGAAGAGATGAGTATATCCCTTTGTGCAACCTGAGGCAAAGCAACACTCACAACTTCTCTTTTGAGGTCACCCACAGCTCCTATTGATTCACTGCTCCACCTGTAGCAAATATTAGAAAGGTGTCAGGTACACACTAAACTGTTCCACCATCTCACTGAGAGGTTATGAAGCCTGGTCCGTGTTCCTTGGAGGATTCCTGCTGACACTCGTTGGGTAACTATAGCCCATTTTATACCAACCCATGCAGCCCAGCCCACACGGGACACCAGTGTCTGAGATCGGCCTCAATCGGGCATGCTGTACCATAGAGACACGTGCAGAGCCGAAACGAGCATCTGTCCTGACGCAAGACTATTGTCTTTGCACATGCTACTGATGCATATTTTATCATAAGCAAAATATCTCCCCAGAGAAATGTCTCCACCGGATTAACTTGTACAAGTTTGTATTTGCCGAAAAGAATTAGGGCATTGGAGAGTTCCAAAAAAGTGCATCACGCTGCACATCTAAATTAAAAGTTAACGTAAATGAACGATTTTCTGTATAAATCATTATCAAGAATATATGTACAATATTTTTCGTGTGTTTACTTTGTTCTATAATTGTTCCTGTCGATCATATTTAGAGAATAAGCTTTACCAAACAAGGCTACGTTTACCTTTTGAATATATTCCGCAGTACCTTAAGACTTTGAGGGCCTTATTGCCCTGCAACAGTTTTGCGCTGCAGTTGCGTCACTTTTTGTGACGCATTGGCAGAGTAAAACATGCCCCCTGTTGCGCCCTATTTACAAAGTGACGCATCTAAGCAGATGTGTCACTTTGTAAACCCCTGCGCTACATTATACCTGCCTCAGGTATAATGTATGAGGGGGGGGGGGTTTCCCCACGTAAGTAAGCCTCATAGAAATGACGCCATGAAATCTAGGCGTGTATCTATGATTATCCCCTGTGCCAGCAACATTCGGACATTTTTCGTAGCTCTCCACGCCGACGAGGACGACGTCATAGAAGCCACGCTCTGCTCACGACTCCGCTGACGTCACTGGAGCCATAAGAGAGCCTTGTCGGCGTGGTGATGTCAGTTCCGCCCTTTTTTCCGTGCCTTCGAGGCACCCGGACGGACCGACACAAATATGTACAGTATACATAGTACACAGTATTCAAACCAACACACACAGTGTAAAACAATTTAGTTAAATACTTCCATTGAAAGCAAAAGTAGTCAATATCAACATTGTAGGTATACAAGGGTGGACAACGGGGAGGCGGGTGGGTCAGTGAGGAATCCACAGGCAGATACTGTATCCACCAGAAAAAGCGTTACCGAAGGTAAGTAACTTGTTCTTCTGATGGATACATATGCCAGTGGATTTCTCACCTTGGGAATAGAGTCCCACAGCAGTCCCCACTCTTGGAGGAGGGTGTCCACTCTCCTATACCAAAAAGTCCTGTAGGACAGAGCACGCAAAGTGTCCGTCCCTCCTCACTTCGGAATCTAAGCAGTAATGCTTCGCAAAAGTGTGGAGGGAAGCCCAAGTTGCCGCTTTACAAATGTCCTCAACAGGAACACCTCTGGATAAAGCAGACGTAGCAGATTTTGCCCTGGTAGATTGAGCTCTTAAACCCTCTGGAGGTTTCTTACCGGCCAAAGAGTAACAAATCTTGATGCACAAGACAATCCATCTGGAAAGAGTGCGCTTGTGCACTGATCTGCCTTTCCTGCATCCAGCAAAGCCCAAGAAGAGCTGGTCATCCACACAATAGTCTTTAGTCCTATCGGGGTAAAAACTCACCGCCCTATTAGGGTCCAGGCAGTGAAGCCGCTCCTCCTCCTTGGAAGGGTGAGGGGGAGGATAAAAGGAAGGGAGGGTAATGGACTGCCCCAGATGGAAGGGAGTTACCACCTTAGGCAGAAAAGTAACCCTGGTTCTGAGTACCATTCTATCAGCATGAATGGTCAAAAATGGGGGTTTCGTACTCAGAGCTTGAAGCTCACTTACCCTCCTTGCCGAGGTAATGGCAACAAGAAATACTGTTTTAAAAGACAATAGTCTCAAGGGACATTTGTGTAAGGGCGCAAAAGCAGAACCCATCAAGTAGGTTAAGCCAAGATTCAAGTCCCATTGAGGCACAATAAATGGAGTAGGCGAAAATTTGTTTGTAAGGCCCTTAATGACCCGCAACACAATAGGTGATTTAAATAAAGACGGCTGATCCGGCAAACAAAGGAATGCCAACAAGGCTGATAAATAGCCCTTCACAGTAGCAACAGCATATCCCTGTTGGGCTAAAGAAAGAGCAAACTGAAGGATGTTGGATAAACGAGTCCTCAAAGGGTCAATAGACTTTTCTCCACACCAAGAGACAAATTTGGACCATCTATAAGAATAAATAGTCTTGGTTCAAAGACTCCTGGCGGACAAAATAACGTCCACCACGTCAGAAGGATGAGAAAAAGAATTCAGGTTGCCCTGTCCAATCTCCAGGCATGAAGGTGTAAGCTCTGGAGGCGGGGGTGTAGAACCTGCCCCTGCGACTGCGAGAGGAGGTCTGCCCTGAGAGGGAGACGGAGCGGAGGGCACAAGGAGAGGTGAAGAAGATCTGTGTACCACACCCTTCTTGGCCAATCCGGAGCGATCAATATGGCTTGGGTCCGTTCTTGGCGAATCTTCTTCAGAACCCGAGGAATCAAGGGTATGGGAGGAAATGCGTAAAGGAGTTGTGAGCCCCAACTCAACTGAAACGCATTTCCCAAAGCTCTCTGCGTCGGATACTGGAGACTGCAGAATGACAGGCAGTGAGCATTCTCGGGAGTGGCAAATAGGTCCACCCGAGGAGTTCCCCAAGTCCGAAAGACGTGACGAACCACCTCCGAATTAAGCCTCCACTTGTGGTCGGCAGAGAACTGCCGACTGAGACTGTCTGCACGCACATTCAGAACTCCAGCCAGATGATTTGCCATCAGACAAATCTGATGGTCCTGAACCCAGGACCAGAGACGCAGGGCCTCTCTGCAGAGACAGTGCGACCCCACTCCTCCCTGCTTGTTGACATACCACACCGCGGTAGTGTTGTCCGTCAGGACTTGAACCGACTGACCGCGAAGGGAAGGGAGGAAGGCCTTGAGCGCCAAACGTATCGCCAGCAATTCTAGAAGGTTGATGTGAAGCAACCTGTCCTCCGGAGACCAAAGACCCTTGATCCCCAGGTCCCCCAGATGAGAACCCCACCCTAAGGTGGATGCATCCGTTATCACTGTGGCCACTGATGGAGGCAGATGGAAAGGTTTTCCTTGAGACCGATTGTCCTCCACGCTCCACCAAGACAGAATCGCTGCAGCTTCTCTGGAGATCCTCACAGACTCCCTGAGATCTCCGTTCTGTTGATACCACTGCCTGTGGAGGCACCACTGGAGCGCCCTCATGTGCCAGCGTGCATGGTTGACCAACAGAATGCCGGAAGCAAACAGACCGAGCAGGCGAAGGACCTTCAGGACTGAAACGACCGCTCCATTGTAAAACAAAGGAATCATTTCCTGAATGTCGAGAATCCTTTGTGGAGGTGGGAATGCTCGACACACAGGAGTGTCCAGTATCGCCGCTATGACCAGGTTGCGCTGTGAGGGCACCAGGTGAGACTTGGGCACATTTATCAAAAAAACCAATTTGTACAACAGCTGAGTTGTAACCTGCAGATGATGAAGCACCTTTTCCGATGACTCTGCTTTGATCAGCCAGTCGTCCAGGTAGGGGAAAACAGGAATCCCCGTCTCCTGAGATGAATGAATGAATGAATGAAGGTTTATTTATATTGCGCGAACTTAACCCAGCGGGCATCAAGGCGCAGTCCACACAAAACATATATACAGTACAGAGCAAAAAATAATGTAATAATAAGCCTGAGAGAACAGCCAAGTCTTCAGAAGCTTCCGGAAAGTCGCCAAAGAGGGTTGGTTGGAGAGTTCGGGGGGAAGATTGTTCCACAATTTAGGGGCCAGAGTAGAGAAGGCTCTTCCTCCCCATTTCACCTTTTAAATCTGGGGACGACCAGCAGATTTCTTGAGGATGAACGGAGGGATCTTTTGGGAGAGTAGGGACTAACAAGAGTTTTTATACCTTCCGGGCCAGAGCCAAACACAGCCCTATGGGCCAAACAGATGAGCTTGAAGGAGATCCTGGCATGCATAGGTAGCCAATGGAGATCCTTCCTGGCCTCAGTTGCGGATGATAGCCTGGGTAGCTTTAGGACCATCCTATCAGCAGAATTTTGAACCATCTGAAGGCGATGGAGGGATTTCTTATTTATGCCCCCATACAACGCATTACAGTAGTCGAGCCTGGAAGATACCAGGGCGACTGTTGCCTGCTTGCGGGCGTCAGGTGACAGGTAGGGGGCGATCTTTTTCAGCATGCGGATGGTATTGCAGCAGGTGCAAACTGTTCTGTTAACCTGAAGGTCAAAAGAGAGGGCCGAGTCTATGAGGACACCAAGGTTCCTGGCCGAGTTGGTAGGTTGGGGGCATTCTCCCAGAGAAGAGGGCCACCAGTCTTCGGACCAGATGTCGTGGTTTCCTCCAAAGACTAGGACCTCCGTCTTCTCCCCATTAAGCTTTAAGTAGTTACGCACCATCCATTGCGAGACTGCCTCCATACAAGTTCGAAATTTGGAGGCAGCTTCTTTGGTCGGTAAGGTGGTGGAAATGATGATTTGGGTATCGTCTGCATAGGACAATATTTGGTACCCAAAAGACCTAATTACCTCTGCAAGTGGAGTTACGTAGATGTTAAATAACAGGGGGCTCAGGGAGAAGCCCTGAGGAACCCCACATTGCACGGCCTGGGAGGGCGATAGAAAACTACCAAGCTGGACCCTTTGTTGTCTCTGAGAGAGGAAGGAAGATAGAAGACTCAGGGCACTTCCCCCTACCCCTATCCCCTTCAGCCGGTCAACCAGGATTGAAGGGGACAGGGTATCAAATGCTGCTGTTAGATCAAGTAGCACCAATAATGCGGTCTGTCCTCTGTCCACCTCGGAGCGGATGTTGTTAACTACGACCGTGAGGGCAGACTCTGTGCTGTGGGCAGCACGAAACCCATGTTGGGAAATGTCAAGAAGACCCATCTTCTCTACATAAGTAGTCAGATGAGAATTAAGATGGGCCTCGAGAATCTTTGCCGGGGTTGGAAGCAGAGATTTTGGCCGGAAGTTTTTTAAAACTTCAGGATTTAGGGAAGGTTTCTTTAAGAGGGGCCTAACAACTGCCGATTTCCAAGTGATTGGAAAGGACCCCTCATCAATGGCCATGTTCATAACCTGCAAGAGAAGAGGAAGAACAGTCTCTCTGCAGGACTTCAGGATCTTTAAAGGACATGGATCAAGAGGCGAACCTGATTTGGTGGAATCAAGGAGACGATTTAATTCGTCCTGTGTCAGATGTGGAAATTTGGAGAAATTAGGCGGGGGGCCCAATTCGGGGACCTCAGTGTGTGAACAGGAGGGGGGGCAAGAGTGCCCTATTGGCATCTAGTTCAATGTTAAGGGATTTGAGAGAAACATAAATGTCAGAGATTTTAGTTTGGAAGAAGCTTGCGATATCATCGCAAAGCTCCTGCGACTCGTTCACTGATTCGATAGCTTTAGGTGTTGACAGAGTGTCAATAACTTTAAAAAGCTCTCGAGATGATTTCAGTGAGGTGGTGATCTTGCTGAAGTCGTTCTTTTTTTCTTCAGCTATGGCCTTTTTGTATTCTCTCAGAGCCGACTTGTGTAGATTTTTCCCCTGGGGGTCAGGACAGGCATACCAGGCTCTCTCCTTCTGTCGACATTTCTGCCGTAGTGATCTAAGATGTTCCGAGAACCAGGGTGACGAGGGACTTTTCCGGGCCGAATAATGTTTTTTAGGGGGTGCTAGCAGGTCCACAGCATTAGAAAGAGGAGCCGACAGGCCTAGGGCGGCTTCATTTACATCAGGCAGAGAGAAGGGATGGAAGTCAGTCAGAAAGGGGGTGAGTGTAGTATTAGATATATTGTTATAGTTTCTTCTGTTCTCCCATCCTTTCCTATTGGTTTGATCGGAACCAGAGGAAGTCATATTAAAATAAAAAGGAATAGCCCTATGATCGGACCAGGACAAAGGAATCGGAGTTCCGATCGTCAGTCTGGTGTCGTTTGAGAAGATGCCATCTAGGGTGTGTCCGGCAGTGTGAGTGGGGCCGTCAACAAGTTGATTAAGCCCACAAGAAGTGGGCTGCCACCACTGCCATCACCTTGGTGAAGACTCGAGGTGCAGTAGTAAGTCCAAACGGGAGAACCGCAAACTGATAATGTTGCGACCCTACTGTAAAATGGAGGTACTTCCTTTTTTTTTTTTTAAACGGAGGTACTTCCTGTGCGACTTCAGGATCGGGATATGAAAATACACGTCCTGCAAGTCGATCAACACCATCCAATCTTCCTGTTGCAACGCTTAAAGAACCTGCGCAAGGGTGAGCATCTTGAACTTCTCCTGCTTCAGAAAAAGGTTCAAGATCCTGAGATCCAGAATTGGACGTAGCCTGCCACCCTTCTTGGGTATCAAGAAATACCGGGAGTAGCATCCCTGACCCCTTTCCTGCTCTGGAACCACCTCTATCGCACCTTTTTGAAATAATGTTAGAACTTCCTCCTGCAGGAGAAGAAGGTGCTCAGAGGACCACCTTCCCGAAAGGAAGAGCATACTCATTCTCCACAAGATTGAGAACCCAAGATGAGGAATCCACTGGCAGATGTATCCATCAGAAGAACAAGTTACTTAACTTTGGTAACGCTTCTAGGGCGCAAATGCATCAAAATGTTACACCTACTTCATGGCAGGCGAAGGGTGAAGCAATGCTTTATCCATAGCCCTCCTCCCTGTATTGCTGGAGTTGCGTCACGCTTCCAATAACTCCAGCAATGTTTCATTTTTGCACCGACAGATACGTCAGTAAAACTTACGTCATGATGCGTCAAAGTAAATATGACTCACCCATCATGTTGCAAGGAGGGCGCAATGAAAAGTGAAGCATTGCGGTTTTCAAGCAACGATGCGTCACTTTTCATAAATGAGGCCCTGAGTCTATCGAACAGACCAGCAGCTGGTGTAAGCACTCAGGCATTGCTGCGAGTGCCATGACTGCCGCAAACCTGTAGCCAGCCCAGAGCCACCCCTCCCACAACAAACTTACTCTGGCAGCGGGAAGTGACGTCCCGTGGCGCCAGAGACAAACAAAAGTAACTTACCTGTAAACTGTGGTTCTCCAGTATTGGTGTCTTTCATAGATTCACATGCTTGAATAATTCCCCGTCGTCGAAGTGGGAGTCCCACGGTACATTAAATAGTAGTAGGAAAACATATATACATAAAGTGCATATACATATGTAAATGTATAAATAAAAATATATACATTAAAATATATATAAAGATATAAGAATTTTATAAAACTCCAAAGTACCATAGAACAGCATTGACTCATAGAAGCATTAAGGGAGTGTACACTTTAGTAACCTATCATTGTCATTATTTGGTCCATATTCCAGCCAATCAGGCTGTAGCACCCTCTAGAACCTTCTCCTCAGAAGCTCAGGCCCTCAGATTTTCGTAGCACAAGGGTGACCCTAGAGTGCATGAGGAGAAGAGAGCCTCTGATGAGAGGAAGGGTGGGTCGCATGTGAATCTATGAAAAACACCAATACTGGAAAACCACAGTTTACAGGTAAGTAACTTTTGTTCTTCTCCAGTATTGGGGTGTCTTTCATAGATTCACATGCTTGAATAAGAATAGAAAGCAGTAAGCCATAACCATAATTATCATAAACGGTAACTCATGAAAATGCAATAATATAGCGATATATTGTAATAACATATATGCATATACATATATATGCTGACTCACAATTGGGCAATTCCTTATGCTACAGAAAAAGTAATATTCAGATTGTTAAAGCCACGTGGATGGATCAACATGCTAACCTCCAGGCTTGGAGGAGTGGGAGATTGATATCGGAAGATGAATTTAGTTTTCTAAAAAAAGAACACCCGGTCATCCCTATTTTTTATCTGATCCCCAAAATTCATAAGGACTCCAAAAAAAACCCAGGGAGACCAGTCATTTCAGCTATTAACCGCTCATTGGAAAATGTGTCTAAATACATCGATTACTTTCTTCAGGACTGGGTCAGAGGACTGAGGTCATATGTTCAGGACACCTCGGATTTTATTCGGAATATAGAACATGTGAAGTGGGGTCCAGGGATGTTTTTAATGACTTTGGATGTGCCGGCCCTATATACTTCTATCAGACACCATGATGGGCTGAGAGCTATTGAACATTTCCTTGAGAGACAACCAATGAATTTTGCTGCACACAATAAGATGTTACTGTCCATGATACAAATGTGCTTGGAACAGAATTTTTTAGTTTTTAACAATCAGATTTTTCAACAAACTAGGGGAGTTGCAATGGGGGCCTGTTTCTCCCCCAGTTACGCATGTTTACACATGAGACTGTGGGAGGAACAGGTCCTTATGCAGCAACTCAGAAGCACCATGGAGCAGAACATAGTTTTGTACCTCCGCTATATAGATGATTTATTTTTTGTTTGGAGAGGTACGGAAGATGGAGCTAGGGATTTTGTCAGGGAACTGAATATCAATAGCCTGAATTTAGAATTCACATCCAATATTCATGCTACCTCCATCTGTTTTCTAGACATGCAGGTTTATGTGGACAATAACATCTTAGCCACTAAACTCTATAGAAAACCTACAGCTGGAAATACGATCTTGCATGCGGCCAACCATCATCCACACCACCTGATTCGCAGCATCCCCTACGGGGAGATGCTGCGTATCAGGAGGATATGCAGTTCGGAGGCTGAATGTGCGGCTGCGCAGGAGGCTAGCAGATTGAGATTTGTAGTCAGGGGATACTCCAATGATATTATAGAGTCTGCTATTATGCGGACTCGAAATATGCCCCGACAACAAGCATTAACATCCAAAAGTAAGCACAAATTGAAGGCCCACAAAGATGATGGTATACAATCGCACATGATTCTTTCCTACAGTAGGCAACACTCGGACTTAAGGAGAATTTTTTATCGTAATTGGAATCTCATTAAAGGAGACCCGATTATTGGCCCGAGTGTCCCAGATAAACCTATGCTTACTTTCAGGAGGTGTCCCTCAATGGCCAAGGTTTTGGTCAAGAACAGCTTAGAACCTCTTATCTCTAGCACATGGATGGCCCTTAGTAAAGGGTTTAAGAAGTGTTCCCAGTGTAAGGCTTGCCGATTGGGATGTAACAAAACTAGTTATAACAGCCCTTTTAAACAAAGTCCGCTTGAAATCACTAATAGACTAACTTGTAAAACAGATTTCGCGATTTATGTGCTGGAGTGTCCGTGTGGGTTGAGGTATGTGGGTAGAACCAGGTTGCCTGCCCACAAACGTTTACTCCAGCACATAAGGGCGATATCAGGCAAGGATCAAGCCTATCCGGTGGCTAGACACTTCGAAATAACTCATGAAGCCAATCCAGCCCATCTCCAGTACTATGTTATAGACACAGTGTTGCCTTTAAGACGAGGAGGGGATAGGGAAGCTATGCTTTGCCTCCTCAAAACGCGATACATTCTAGAACTGGACAGCAAAAATCCCAATGGGCTGAATGCGAGTGAAGATTTGTATACCTGTCTGTAAGGTGCTAGAGATGTGTAGGTTCATGGGTTACCAACTGTGTTTTTATCTAGGGGCTTTCTGTTTTGTAACTGTGTAGAAAGAGAATTAACAGGATTAATGATGTTATTCGCATGATGTTTGAGTAATTGCGCCTCTGGTTATATTTTTTAGGAGTTTTAACGATTGATTCAATTTGAATATGCACTTTAGTTGTTACACATTTGCACTTGCACTTAGGCACTTTTTTGATTAGGATTTCACAAATTGATCCCTCAGGACCAGTTATAGGAGTATAGCTTTTCGACAGAGTGGAGAGAAAATGGGACTTTGTCTTAGCCCACTTGGGCATTATTGACAAGCATAGCATTGGATTTGATTTATCCACACAGGTAGCTATATGGGAACAGTACATTAGTATTTCACAGTTATTTTGCACTGTTCATGGCTGTACTGCTTTAAAATCATTTTTATGGCAGATTTTTTATCAATTATAGTTTTTTTAGGAATCAAACAAATGTGATTTTTAAGAAATATTGATTCAAACATGAATTTTAAATATTGTATTTGTATTTATTTAAATATTTATGTACAAGCCCGATGTATCTTAAAAAGATGAGGTAATCAATTGCTACAGGACAGTATTTTTTCTATGTCATTGCCTGCTTAAGCTCTGTTCGTCTTGCACTTTAAATACTGGTATATCCTAACGCAACATATCATGTGATCAAGATTTAGGGGAAGCGAAATGCGTTATGGCGGACAGGCTGGGCGAAATAAAAGCACTCTAATTTTGCAATAAACTTCGGGTCTGCTCTTCGTCATTGTTTTGGGTCAAGGAACAATTGAAGGTGACGACTTACTTCATACATATATATATATATATATGAAAAAAACTTTTATGACAGGAGGCGGGAAGAACAAAGAACAATGACTGGGATGAATTGGAAGAACTGAGGAGAACCCAAATAAAAACAGCCATTCATGGGCTATTGATGTCGGAATATCTGAAAGTCAATACTGCTCCCTCGGGCCTCATAGTTCGCAATGAACCCTTCATATTTCTTGACAACAAAACTTTCAAAATCGATTGGTCGCAAATCTCATGGCGTTGTACCCGAGATTGGATTGTTTTCATTATAAATACTGCAAACAGACTAGCAACTGAATTAAAGGTTGAGATACAAACAATTGAAGTACGCCTAAAAAATTATGAATCTCCTGCAAACCTCAAGAAATACTTAGACGAACTTAATAAAACATTGAATGAATTTGAAACAACTCTCAAAGTGAACAAGTATGAAAAACTAAAAAAAGACACTAGCCGGTGGACGAGGGAAAGAATTTACCCTTATATCAAAGATGACTACAAATCATCACGCGACAACACCACAGATGATGAATCATCTGACACTGGATCTAATGGTTCAAATTCAAGTCCCAACAAAAACGCCAGATACCAAGGTACAAGAAGGAATTCACGACGATCTAACTATCGTGGCACGAGGGGATGGAACAACTATCCACCACAGTTGATGTATCCCCCACAACAACAATACGGCCCACCGCTTTTTCAACATCCACAAGGACCGTTCCCACCTTGGGGATACCAACAGCAAGATTATGGCTATTTCGACCAATCGGCGTCTTTTTTAGGGACACGCCAAGGACGGACCAAGGGGAGAAACAGGAGGGGCACTGCCGTGCATTGGAACACCGAAGAAGAAGAAACTCCGAGGGTGTCAACAAGAAGCATGACAGGTGCATCGAAAAAACAGAAATGAGCTTGGTGGTGAATCTCTCCAATATCGAACTCTCTGAGCCTCAAAAAAGAGTATTAGAGAAAGGCTTAGGATATGTACCTACAGCCAATATGGATACATTTCATCTATGCAAAGAGGTACAAGAATTCATGAGATGTTTGAAACTCCAGGTCTTCTTTAAAGACAAAAAGGATGACACTGAACATGGAGATACGGGACTTAAACCTAAATCGAAGTTCACTCCCATGGACAACACACTTCCTATCAAACTTTTGACGTTCGAGAAAGCGGTGATGAAGGACCTTGATGAACTTAACCCGTTGAATAAACGAGTCTTCCAGAATATCTCCACTGAGGAACGGAAAGCCCTGCGGGAATTGAGCAACAACAACAACAAGGAAGTGGTAATCAAACCAGCCGACAAGGGAGGCGCAACTGTGATACAAAACAAGGAACAGTATGACAGCGAATGTACACGATTGTTACAAGATGAAAGGAACTATGAAGTTCTCCGAGTTGATCCTACTGAGAGGATAACGACCAAGATCAACACAATGGTGGAGGAGGCATTGGCCCACAACTGGATTACTAAAAAAGAGGGGGATTTTCTATGTCAAAAAAACCCTAAAATCCCCTATATGTACACTTTGCCCAAAATCCATAAAAATCTGCAAAATCCTCCGGGACGCCCATCGTCTCAGGAATCGGGTCGGTCTTGGAACCAGTCTCGAGGTTTGCCGATGCATTTCTCAGACCTATGGTCCAAAGGACATCGACATACCTCAGAGACACGAAGGACGTGTTGAACCTTCTCGAGGAACTAAACTTCGATCCCAACACCCAGCTCCTGATCAGCTGTGACGTAGAAAGCTTGTACACTAGCCTGCCACACAATGAAACCCTCGGAATCATCGAGGATGTACTCTTTGAAGATTACTGGGAATACCAGACTCCACGCAATGTGGTCATGGATTGTTGCTCTCTAGCACTAAAAGAGAACTTTTTTTAACACAAGGGCACCCTATATCTTCAGAAGCATGGGACCAGCATGGGGAGCACATTTGCTCCCAGCATAGCTGGTCTCTACGTGCACCATGTAGAGGTGACCAAGATACTAAATCACAGTAATCCCTTCAGAAATAACATCAGGACGTGGAAAAGGTACATCGATGATATCCTTATCATCTGGGATGGAGATGAGAAGACCTCTGAACAATTTCTAACTTGGCTGAAATTACAGGATGATTTCCTGAAATTTACCAGCACCACCTCAAACAGCAATCTGGTCTTCCTGGTTCTAAAATTTTTTCCAAAAAACGGCAGATTGATGACTACCACACATTTTAAAAGCACCTCCAAAAACTGTCTGTTGATGTACAAAAGCTTCCACCCCAAACATCTACGGGATAACCTACCGTATGGCCCGTTCCTGCGCCTTCGCAGGAATTGTACAGAAATTGGAAATTTCAAAAAAACAGTCCATAGACCTACGGAAGAAATTGGAAGCCCGTGAATATCCGAAAAAAATCATCAACCAGGCGTACAAGCGGGCGAGAAACAACTGTCGTGAGAGTCTGCTTGAGGATAAAGTACCAAAGGAGGAAGAACAGAGACCCATCTGTGTGACCACCTATAATACGAGCTCAAACCAAGTGACGAGAATCATTAGCAAGAATTGGTGATTCTGAACAGTGGTGGTCTGCAGATACCAAAACCAATCTTTTCACACAAAAAGGCTCAAAGTATAAGAGACCTCTTGGTACATACAAGACCGAAATCGGATAACATTGATTCGCAAAAGAATTCGAACTTTGTGCAGGGCCACTACCTGTGTGGAGGTTGTAAAGTCTGCGTCTTAACCAAAAAAAGCAAAAAACTAACTTTCAACAATGGGACCACTTGGGAACAGAGAAACTTCAGCAATTGCAACAGCCACAATGTTGTGTATCTCATCACTTGCCCATGCAATTTGGAGTATGTGGGCATGACAAGCAGGGCGATAAAAACCAGGATAGGTGAGCACAAAAGTACAATAAAATGCAAAAAATCAAGCACCAAATTGACCAACCACTTCCTGGAAAGCAATCACAAATCTGAACACATATCGTGGACCGTAATAGAACAGGTTGAAAATGCGAATTACCTCTTGGAGAAAGAACAGAGATGGGTTTTCCGGATTAAGTCTAATAAGAACGGCCTGAACGATGAAATACCCTGGGGCCAGCTATAAAGTATACATTTTCTACGTCCTGTCAACCGTCTAGTTAACATCAATGTGTGACATGTCTGATAAGACGAAGAGGACCCCTTGCATCCCTTGTTCATCTTCATAATCACTCATAATTATGGATATTGTGACTGTTATCAAAAACCACCCCTGTGCATGACCTCCTAAACAACCTTTTCCTGCCCTGTGACACTCACCTGAATGAGTATATCAACTCGTGCAAAATAACCCCCCCCTTTTTCGGCTAAAAACCCATGAACTGTAATGTATGATTGATACTGCATTGGGAATAGCCCCTAATATTTGTCTGGATATTAGAGGTCCTTTTCGATCACCACAGGATTAGTAGAAAGACTTGCGTACAATTTTCCGCTCTTTGAGCACAGTTCCACAAGCGGCGGCCATCTTTGGGTAGCGCACTAGTGTTTTTCAGTGTTTGTTCGTTTCTAGTAAACAGAGATGACAGCGCGAACTGAATGGGTATTAAAGATGCCGGCAGCAGGACGCCAGTAGTCCTCGGAGCAGCACAAGGGTAGGAATAAGGCACTGAACTTATGCGGTTGACGTAAGTAATGGACTCCGACCACGAGTCCTTAAATAATTGGTCCACGGGGCATTTACAAATGACGGAATAAACCCGTAACTGACATAAGGGTGCGGTTTTGTTTCTACAGTTTACCGCGTTGAATACCCTTCGACTGCAAGCTCATGGGGCATAGAACTTTTGTCGAAACTAGTATGTATAACATCTTTACTATGGTCTACTATCACAAAAAGTGTCTTTTATTATAAATATTGGGTTTTTAATCTTTACTCTTTCGCCTCTGCCGGGCTGTCCGTTGACTGTATTGAGTGACTGTTGTGTGCTTTGATGAGATAAATCTGCCCTCAAGACAAGTGGGGCTACGTGAGACATGTTTGGCCAATGAACCATTCGAAGGAGTTATATTTTTTACTCGTTTTCTCTGTCCACGAAATGTAGTATGAATGCTGCATTAACGAGAGGTTACCCATTATTAATGTGGTCCTCAGTATCACTGAGAGTCTGTGCTACATGCTTATTGTTTTGAGACACATATAATTTATGTTCTGCATTTTCTTCTCTCTTTTTTCCCATTTTCTTTACAGAGACCGCATAGGTCAATATATTTGACAATATTTTTGGCAAAAAAACTTGGTAAAACTTACCACGCTTCAGCAGGGCCAGCTCATGCCCCGAAGCTCAACACAGGCAGCTTATTTTTGCTACCCGTGTGTAGGACTTTAGGCTTACTATTTCTAGAACCGAGCATTGTGTAGTAGGGACCATTAGAAGGTCCTGAGGAGTAAGCAGTAGGGGACTGCTTACGAAACATGTCGACCAGGTAGTCAGCTAATTGCTCCACCCCAAAACCCCCTTCTTAACGTTCCCAGCCAGAGAAGCGAATAAGATATATTTTTTCTACTAGCCAGGGAATTTTTTACTTTTTTATCTTACACTCACTTATTAGGTCCCTACACCTCACTGACACCTCCCGCACTGACACATAGCCTTCTGTCATTTATATCAGTGCTCCCGCGTAGTTCGCAGGTCGTAGCACCCCCGCCCCGTTAGAGGGACGGGAAGACCCCTATGATGAAGCATGACACTAAAGGATTTTTTTAGTGTGTGAGGGGTATTTTAAAAAGCACATTGTGCTCTTGTCTTTTCATATCTAAGAGAGAGCCTAGTTTCACACTATACACAAAAAACTAATAATAACAAAAATAGTTGTCACCACACATTGATAGAATCCTTTTGTTTATATAATTCTGCTAGGAGGGTGATTCTATCATTACCTCTACACTTCCTCTACTGTTTTGGAGGAGGCGGGAAGCAACAGAGGCTCACCTTTATTTGAAGAGATTACGTAGCACCGCTTGACCCACAGCAGTGTCCGCGGCGGTAGCTGTCTCCAGACAGTAGTGCCTCGTGAACGTGTGCCTGCTGGACCATGTTGCTGCCCTGCAGATCTGATGCAGAGGCACTCCAGCAAACAGGGCCGTAGAGGACGCTACTGCTCTCGTGGAATGTGCTCTCGCTGGAGCAGAAAGAGGCTTGCCAGTCCGCTGGATGTAGAACTTGAGACATCGCTTCAGGTCAAGCGAATGAAGAGTACGCTCAGCAGGAGACTGAGGGTTGTAGAAGAAAGTTTTAAGTATCACAGGTTCATTAAGGTGGAAGTCTGAAGGAACCTTTGGTATAAACTTTGGGTGTGTACGTAGAATGACAGCGTCCTTTGAAAACAGAAGAAAAGGAGGCTGAATGGTAAAAGCTTGTATGTCACTCACTCGACTAGATGACGTGAGAGCGAGTAGGAGGGAAACCTTCCAAGTGAGGAATTTCAAATCCGCTGAGTGGATTGGTTCAAATGGAGGCTTGAGAAGCTGGGCCAATACGAGATTCAGGCACCATGACGGCGGAGGACGTCGGATGGGCGGAAACATCCGGAATAATCCTTGAAAGAACTGGCGAATGATCCGAGAGGAGTATAGATACGTGGAACCATCGTGACTGAAGCGAGAAATCGCAGCCAAGAAGACCTTTAGAGTGGAATGAGAAAGGCCTCATCTCGCAAGGAGGAGGAAGAAAGGCAGGATTTGCTCAGGGGCAACGAGCATAGGATCAATGATCACTGATTCGCACCAAATACAAAAACGCTTCCATTTTAATTTATAAGTCTTGATGGTGGAAGGAGCTCGTGCATGAGCTAGGACCTCCCTACAATCAGGTGTGATAGTTAAATGGGCAAACTCAAGGTGCTCAGGTTCCAAGCCGTGAGCTGGAGAGATGCTGGGTCTGGATGGCAAATCCGTCCGTGGTTCATGGTGAGAAGTTGAGGCAATGGACGAAGAGTTATTGGTGGACACTGAGAGAGGCGAAGGAGGTCTGTGAACCATGGTCGACGCGGCCACCTGGGCGCAATCCGCAGGATGGGACATGGCTGTGACCTCATCTTGTGCAGGAGGCGAGGCAGAAGAGGGATCGGCAGAAAAGCGTATGCAAATTTTCTCGACCAATTGATCGAAAATGCATTCCCGCTCGACCCTTTGTGGGGATGCCAGCTTGCATAATGTAGGCATTTGCGATTGAGTGGAGTCGCAAAAAGATTCGTTCCGGCTGGCCCCACAGGCGAAAGACATACTCCAGAGTTGGTTGGTGTAGCTCCCACTCGTGATTGCCGGTGGCAGTCCTGCTGAGAGAGTCTGCAAGGGTGTTGGAGATGCCCGGTACGTGAACTGCAGTCAACTGGACTCGATGTTTTATTGCCCATTCCCAGATTTGCTGCGCCTGCTTTGAGAGCAGCCGAGAGCTCGTACCTCCTTGCTTGTTTGTGCATACTGGTGGTGTTGTCTGTACGCACTAGCACTGACTCTCCTTCCAGTAGGAGACGGAAGGACCTTAGAGCGAGGAAAATGGCCAAGAGCTCTAGAAGGTTGATGTGCCACTGTCGTTGGAGCGCAGTCCACCTGCAGTTGACAAACAGTCCCTGGAGGTGTGCGCCCCAACCCTCCAAGGAGGCGTCTGTGGTAAGGGTTAGTGTGGGAGCTGTCTCTAGAAGAGAGTGCCCTGAGGCGACATTGGGACGGTGAGCCCACCAGTCCAGCGCTACCCATATCTGAGGCGTCAGTGAGATTATGTCGTTGAACGTGCCCGAGACTTGTCGCCATTGTTTGTCTAACTCTTCCTGAATTACTCTCATATGCAACCTGCAGTTGGGGATCAACGGAATGCAAGATGAGGTCATTCCCAGAAAGGATTTCAATGTTCGGACTGAAACCGACCTTTTTGATCGTAGAAGCTCCACCAATTTGGAGATGCATACTTGGCGTTCCATTGAAACAAATGCCTTTGCCAGTTTTGTGTCTATCAATGCTCCCAGTAAAACTTTTTTCTGTTCCGGAAGTACTTGCGATTTTTCATGATTGATTGAAAGACCTAAGTTTTTGAAGACTGACAGGCAAGTTTGAGTATGCTGTCTTGCTGCGAGAAAGGTTGGAGCCTTTATCAGGCAGCCGTCTAAGATGGGGTACATTTGTATGCCTGGCAGGCGTAGATAAGCTGCCACCGGAGAGATGATCTTTGTAAATACTCTTGGAGCAGAACGAAGGCCGAAAGGTAAGACCTTTAACTGAAAGTGTTTTGATCCCACTTTGAAGCAAAGGTATTTTCTGTGTCTCTGGTGGATTGGCACATGAAAATATGCGTCTTGGAGGTCGATTGTAGAGAGAAACTCATCGGGATTTAGGAACTGTAAGATTTCTGTCAGAGTCAGCATGCGAAAGGTCTGAGACTTGAGGAACTTGTTGAGTGCTCTTAGGTCCAATATCGGGTGCCACTCTCCTGATTTCTTTCTGATAAGAAAAAAATCGGGAATAAAAGCCTGTCCCCTGTTGTGATCGGTGAACCACTTCGACTGCTCCTTTTTAGATCATAACAGTAATTTGTGCAAACAGTTCCTTCAAGTGTGCTGGAGGGGGACCTTTTGGAGAGCGGTTGGGAGGAAACTTGACAAATTCTAGTGAGTGGCCCTTTGAAACCATGTCCAAGACCCAACGATCTGACGTTATCTTTGACCAATTGCAAGAGTATAGAGAGATTCGATCTCCAATCTTCGCCGTAGGATGAGACTTGGGTTTTAAAAAGTCATTGCTTTTTGGAGGGATTGCCTCCCTTGTATGATGATCTTCTCTTGTACTGTCTAGAATCAGTTTGTCTTGTCTGATTTTGGTTTGTCTGTTGTCGTTGTAGGAGCGGTATTGAGAGGAAGAGCCACAAAAGGAAGATGAGGAGCCTCGACCACGTGCACCACGAAAAGGCCGTTTTCGATATTGAAGAGATCCTAAGGCACGGGCAGTGTCCGTATCTTTCTTGATGGACTCCAAGGCATCATCTACATGCTTGCCGAAGAGGGATTCCCCATCAAAAGGCATGTCAAGTATTCTGGCCTGAACCTCAGGTCGAAAAGATGTGGCTTTTAACCATCCCTGCCTCCTTAGCACTGCAGCTCCTGCCAGCTGTCTGAATCCTATACAGGAAATGTCAATGGTGCAATCTATTATTTCAGACGAAATTCTTTCACCCTCCTGCAGGATCTTCTAGGCTTCTGCCTTGAATGATGCAGGAATATGGTCAAGAAATGCAGACATCTCTGACCACATCTGTCGGTCATACCTGCCAAGGATGGCCAAGGAATTTGTCGTCCTTACAGTAGTCGCAGACATGGTGGAAAACCTTTTCCCTATGGTATCCAGTCGTCGCCCCTCTTGGTCAGGCGGGGATGTTAATGGAGAAGCTGTATTATGGGACCTCTTTTGTGCAGCCTGCGTAATGACAGAGTCCGGCTTTGGTTGGGAAACAAGGCAGGCAGGTGAATTGTCCGACGCCCTATACTTTTTGTCGAGGCGTGGCAATACCGCCGGAACTGAATTGGGGCGCTGCATAAGTTTTAGTCCTTGCCAAATAAAGTCTATTATTGGTATGGCATGCACTTGTTTCAAAGGTTGGTTCTTGAAGTCGTAGAGGAAGCAATCCTCTTGTCTGGTAACCAAAGGTAAGTGAAAATGTTTTGCCGCCCTTTCCATCAAGACGTGGAAACCTCCTATATCCACTGGAGGAGATGCCAGAGGGGAATCAGGAGGTGGAGACGGAGTATGAGTTTGATAATTGTCCCAGTCTGTGAGAACAGTGTCATCATCTTTGTCCAAATTTTGATCATCCTGATCTGGGTCCTGATGAACTGAAGACTGAACCGGTGCAACCGGAACTGATACTGGTGCCAATGTTGGCGGAGGAGAGGCCTGCGTAGAGGGTGGAAAACAACGATTATAGTCTTCCAGCATATATTGTAGGTTTGATATTAATGAAATTGGCAATTGAGCCCAGGAACTCCTTGATTGGTATCATTGTAATCATCATCATCTGCAATGGAGACATGAGACTCCAGATCATCATCATCCTCAGCATCATCCTCATATTCTTGGCTGCACATAGCCAGTCGGCAGTTCAGACGGGCTATGTGCAGCCCAAAAATTGTCATCAACATCTGATCCGTCGGAGGCATCCTCCTCTGCGGACGCAAACAGTTGAGCAGGCAGCCTTGCAGAATGCTGCACAGGGCTCAAAACCAGTGGTACAGGTCATCGTTTCTGGGAAGAGACAGCGGTCGTAGCTGTTGCCACTGTGAAGGTGGTTGCAGTCGCCAATGAAAAATACACCGTCGACGGTCCCTCCGACGAGCTAGTCGTCGATGACGTCGACGAGGTCTTTGTCGACGACGATGGAGCTGGCGTAGAAGAAGAGTGAGCTGGCGTCAACGAGGTTTTCGGCGTCGACGGTGCCACCGCCGACGGCAAGGCTACCGCCGATGAGACTGCCGACGACGAGGTACCTGCCGACGACGAGACCTTCGTCGACGAAGATGTTAGTGCCGACGACGAAGCACGCGTCGACGATGCCTTCGTCGATGAGCCATGTTTATGAGGAGCCGTCGACGACGTGGACTTCTTCGAAGTGATCTTTATCGTCGACGAGATTGTTCGAACCTCCAGAACCTTCGTCGACGAGGTAGAAGTTGTTGTTTTCATCGACATAGAGCAGGTCGTCGTCGACGGTTTTCATCGTCGTCGTCGGGCGCGTCGACGAGCCCATCGACGGGCGGGCACCTTTTTTAGAGGAAAAGGGCACAGCAGGAGTCTGCGACGCCAGAGAACTAGCTCCCATAGGCGTGGAGGCCGGCAGACTCCGTGGGGAAATTGGATTCTGAACCACCAACAGCTTCTTCTTCTTGAGAAAAGGAGAAGGAATCTCAGTCTCACACCCACGTTTAAGAGAGGTCTTTGAATGGTGGGAAGACACACTCTCCCCGTCAGACACAGGGTTGTCTGAAGTCTTCAACTTCTGTAGCCACAGACCTCCTTTAAAGTCTTTGCTGAAAAAGTCCTGCACAACTTACAATTCCTCTCCTCATGATCCGGATATAAGCAATAGATGCATTTCTTATGAGGGTCCTCAGAAAAAAGGCGAAGTTTTCCACAGGTAGCACACGGCCAGAACAAAGACGTTTTTGAAGAAGACATGTTGTTGAAGATTTGAAGATAGAAAAAACTGTGCAGAGCTCAGGGAGACTCCCTTCACACGACGTACAGTAGAAAATCTGAGGGCCTGAGCTTCTGAGGAGAAGGTTCTAGAGGGTACTACAGCCCGATTGGCTGGAATATGGACCAAATAATGACAATGTGTAGGACTTGGCCCTTTCCCCAGAAATTTTTCGCTTTGTACTTCCTTAGTTTAGGATGTCCCCCATTGTAATAAAAGTGAATAGGCCTTGTGTAGTGGAGATGCCCTGCGTAATGTTAAACTAATGTTAAGGTGCAGGTGCCCTCTTCCCCTAACATGGCTGCCCCTAACCCCTGCTACTACAGCGTGGTCTTTTCAGGTACATTCCAGTGGCCAGGAGCTGGCAGGAACCTTCAAACAATGTATCAATACTAGCCTGCCAGCCTGGCCATAGCCATAATGGTGGAACCTACTAGAACCTCCTGGAACCTTCTGGAACAGGTGAGGTGGTACCAACTGCCACTGCCAACTGTCAACTGGCACTATATAAGGAAAGGGAGGGAAACTTTCCTGTCAGATTGAGGGAGCACAGAGCTGGGGAAGAACCTACGCAGGTGTTTTAGGCAGTGGGGCCTAGTCAGGGACTTATGATACTGGGAGTGACAGGGCTTAGGTGTTGCCTTCCAGGTGTTGAGGAATCCTGAACTTACCCCCCTGATCTAGCCGGCGGGAGGGGAACCCAGAGTCCACCTGAAGGAGACCGGCTGAGGAGATTTGATACCAGCCATCAACTCCAACACCCCGCCTTCAAGGAACCCAGAGACTGCTATTTACAAGGGTGCAAGAAACATAAAGCGTCGAGAAGAAACCAAATCACCACAGGACTATTGAGAAATCAACCAGGTATTGGCGCTGTGTTACTCCCCGCGCTCCCTGACGCCACCTGGGACCCCTTTTGCTGGTTTGACACGGTTTTGTAGCCTGTCCTGTTGGTCCTGCTGACCTGCTTCCATCCAACTTAAATAAACTGTCTGCTGGCTAAGCGCTATATTGCCCCTCAAGCGCTTATCTACTGTGTCCCTGTGAGAAACACTGAGCCTGCTGATGCTACCAGAGTGCGCTGTGATACTTGAGGCTATAGTAACCCTGAAGCGCTATACTCTTGAAGCGCCACGAAGTCCCTGTGTGGAGCGCTTTTGCCCCCCAAAGCGCTGTGGTGCCTGCGAAGCGCTGCCTGTGTGTGGGTGACTCACCGCCGCAGCTCGGTCCTGTGGGAGCCCTGAAGTACTGCATTCACGGGAGGGGCCGTCGCTTCCTCCGCCACGGCCCCCGTGTCAGCGCGAGGCCGTCTGGGACCCGTAGTCCCTGCCGCGGCCCAGCGCTTGTCCAGGGAGGCCCCCTCGCAGGTTAATATCGCTGCGGCGGCCCTTGGTGCCAGGAGAGGGCCGCCGGAGGGCAACGTAGGCCGCACTGGGCCCGAAGAGGCCCGACGCCGGAGTCCGCGAATTCTTGTCAGGCCGGACGAGGCCTGAAGCCTGTACCCTCATCATGTGACGGGGGAGCGTCTTTCCCCGCCCCGTCACGCTGCATGCCCATTGGGCCCCGAGCCGCGCCCCCCTCATTGAAGCCGCTGATTGGTCCCCGGCCTGGGACCACGAAGGAGACCCCAGAAGACCGGAGAAACATCGGGACTGAAGGGAGGCCCCGAGAAGAGCGCCGGAGTAGCGCGGGCCTCCCCTGTCCGGACCCCAATCAAGGGCTCTTGTTGAGGAGCCGAAGAAAAGACAGGTAATCCCTCGGGGGAGGAGGGCGGGCCGCTGAGTGAGCGCGGGGCCTCTGGAGAACCGGAGAGAGGCCCCGAGACCGCCCCTCCCCGAGGGAGACTGCTGGTGGGCCCTGTTGGCCCTAGGTAGCTCGGAGAAGGCCCGGGGACAGCCTGCATCCACCGAGGAAGGGCAGCGGAGCCCCTACCTGCTACCAACAAAGCCGGAGCCCTCCCCCAGCCCCCTGAGCCTACACAAGGGCCCGAGAGGCCAAAGGGAAGAAGGTAAACCCCGGGGAGGTGGCCGGATTTAATGAAAGATTATCCTTACCTGATGAGAGGGGTAATTCTGTCCTAATGAAATGTTTTCTCTATGACTAAGGGAAAGCTCACCCTTGCTTGGTGAGAAGTAGAATGGAAGTCTATTGTTATCCCCTGAGGTAAATGGTTACTGTGGCTAATGGAATGTTATTATCACTGCCTGATTCCTCAAATGTTTATTCTGGCCAGAAGGAGTGTTAGAACACCTGAAGAGGTGGGAGTACTTGCCTAGTGAACTGAGCTAGTGTTAAGGGATGAAATATTGGTGCATAGCTAATGAAGAGTTCTACTTCTACTATGGAACTGCTTAATGCTCATCCCTGCTGGGAGTGTTTCCCCAAAATGGTTAAGCCTGCACAAGGGGATGTTTATCCTTAATGAAATGTTTTTCTCTCCTTTAGTGCCGCATTTATGGGAAGCCTACAGTTATTTATTTACATGTTTACTGCTGTAAAATGCTCACCCTTGCTTGGTGAGAATTGGGTAAAAATGCCTGCAGAACCAATAAGATGCAATGTCATTTGGTTGTTTCCTTAATGTATTTCTTACAGGTGCTGACAAGAGGCAAAGCTACGGTCAGGCCTGTGGTTGTCTACACTTAATGTTATCCAATATTCAATATTTATCTGATATTTAATATTTATTCCTTTGAGTATTTATTACAAGGTGTTGAAACATATGTATTCTGAAGGAAAACTAAAAAGTAATTGATACTGTAATTTTTGATTACCCTGACTCTGCTCTATATAAAAGTTATCTCATTTTTATACAAACTAACTGGAGTGGCGTCACTCATTGCGTGCCCAGTTTTCTGTCTCAGTGGATGCGTGTGCTGTGTGGTCGCTTTACACATAAGCTTTCGGATGCCTACCCGCTCGTGCCATGCTACCCTCGGGGAGCTGGTGACCCCAGTTCCAACACAATGATAGGTTACTAAAGTGTACACTCCCTTAATGCTTCTATGAGTCAATAATGTTCTATGGTACTTTGATGTATTATAAAATTCTTATAGCTTTATATATATTTTAATGTATATATATTTATTTATACATTTACATATGTATATGTACTTTATGAATATATGTTTGCCTACTACTATTTTATGTACCGTGGGGCTCCCACTTCGACGACGGGGAATTATTCAAGCATGTGAATCTATGAAAGACACCCCAATACTGGAGAATGTTGAATCAAACAACTGGCTGTGCCATGTCTCGGTAGTAGCCATTGGGCACTACCCCGACGTGACATTACTCAGGTGGAGTGCTGTGTCCTGAGAATCAAACTATTTCTGATACATTATAGCAGGCTCAGCTGCCAGCCGCGCCACAGGAGCAGCCTGCGCATGCCACTGTGTGCTGCCAGCTGCCACTCGAGTAACAGTTTAATTAAGGCAGCGCTAACGGCTTTGAGGCAATACACATTCTGCGTGACAATTAATTTCAGTGCGGTCATGCGGAGCACTACACTGAAATGCGTTAGTCTAACGCCTGATGCGCGGTATTTGGCAGGCCTGCCCCTGTTCTCTTGTAAACCTCCTCCAGTTCTTTAACCTGTTCATCAATGTCAACCGTTTTTCTTGCCATTCTTTGTTGATCTTAGCAGTCGGAGAGATTATTTGACCCCCTAATCGAAGCATTTAAGGTGTCCCATAAAATACGGACAGCAATGTCTTCACTATCATTTCCCTTGAAAAAGTTCTCTGCGGGCTCTGTCTCTGCTCCACATTATGTTTATTGCGCAATATGTTGTCTCGCAGTCTCGATCATCACCTTCCCGGCCCAGACCATGGGAGTCAAAGGAGGAAACCTATCAGTTTGTGGTGCAAGAGGGATCTAACTCCTATACTAGACTCAGCCACATGCCCTATAATGTGGGAGGCATCCATCCAATTTAGAGTCTATGTTATGTACAGAGAAACAGAAAATAATATATCTCTCTGTCGGATGTGCCGTTCCTCAAATACTTACTAGGCCAAAGTCATCGCGCTATTCTTCAGTATCCTGCAAAAGTTCTTAAGAGTCAACTGTTCTTAAGGCCAATCTTCCCACAGAGTTCTCCATAACCATGCCTCCTATGATTAACTCCCTATCAGGGGATTGTAAAATCGAGGGTGTGATGGCCTTGAGGAATCCCTGCTGCTCATCGTTGGGAAAATAAACAGATGCTATCATGAAAGTGTAGCCCCCCTATTGGGCAGTCTAAGCGCAAGTACTCTACCATTAAAGTCTACAACTATTTCTGTAAGTTTCCCTGTGAATGAGGATGGTAAGATTCCTACAGAAGAAAAATACTGCTGCGGCAACAGTCTGGATTGTGGGCAAGGGTTGGATTGGGATTAAAAATCAGGCCGGTCAAGTTAAAAAAAAAGTGGCCCACATTTGCATATTGCCTTTCCTCAAAACACTGCTTTACCGAAATTTTACGAAAAGGGGGGAGGAGGTTTAAAAAAAATTCACAGATTAGTTTACACTGGTGAAACACACCTGAAAACAAGTGAGGCCACTTTTGCTCAGGCCCCCTGCCCCCGCTCAATATGCATATATTAATGGGTCGGGCCAGCAAGAGAAAGGGAGTGAGACCTCTGCCGTTGATAAAAGGGAGGTAATGGACACCCATCTGCCTCCAGAAAGGCCACTCAGCCACCCACTGGGCGCCTGGCGGCATCGAACAACGCAGAAACTGCACCAATCGGCAACCAGGCTGCTCAAAAAAGCAACCCACATCTGGAATTCGGATACCGGCCCCTCAGGCATTGCCCGAGTTACCAATCCGACGCTGTCGTAGGCAAGGCCAGTCTTTCTTAAGCAAGTGTCTTTTAAGAGAGAAATTTGTCTTTCAGAGTCTCTTAAAATGAATTACACAGCTAGTCCTCTTTGCTGGATTGCTGGAGCATTTACGGTGAGACTCCGGATTTTAAGCGAGTGACTCATTGTGATTTGCAGATATACGCAGCGATCTCAGGCTCTAGTATGTAATAGAAACGGATTGATATAAGAGCAAGAGGTCTAATGTAGTATGTCATGAGCACGGATGTACCCTGAAGACGTCAAGCAGCAGCAACCCACCACGTATCCAAATAAAACCCAGAACAATCTGAATTGTCAAACACACATTAAAATTAAACACTTGAGGTCAGGGGCTCAGACAAGTCAACATTTCTCTGTTGTAAGTAACAGCAACCTTCCAATATGACTCACAACGACACCTGCAATCACCCCTCTCCCAACCCCTGAACCTATCCTACGGTATAATCCACCATGGAAGATTTCTTGTGCACATTTAACCTAACAGCCCTTATTTCTGTCTCACACATTGGGGTTTTAAGTGTCAATTTTCTTATTTACCGCACTTGATGCTGCAACTTTGCCTTAGTAATAGCTATATGTGAGAAAGTGCCATCTTTCTTGCATGGTATGCCCCCACTTTTTGCTGAATTGCTGATGTGCTTTGACTGAGTGTGCCCTGGGCTCCTGCCAATCAGGTGCCCAGGGCCTATGTTCCTTCCCTAAAAACTGTGTTGAACCTAACACCCAATTGGCATCTCTGGCCACATGTCAGCCCCTGGTAAATGGTACCCATGGTACCCAGGGCATTGTGACCATAGAAGACCCCTAAGGGCTGCAGCACTTATTGTGCCACTCTTAGGGGCCCTGTACCCTGACACACACACACTGCCTGTGCAGAGTGAGTGTCCTGGTACAAAACTAAACAAAGAGTCGACATGGCCCATATCCCTGTGAGCCATGTCCACAAACCCACTGCCCTGGCATACATCAGTCACCCCTCTAACTGGGTGCCCTATGCCAGTGGTGTGAGTACAGGTGCATGAGCCCTGTGCCCCTACAGTACCCAGGGCCATTCCTGGGCACTGTAAGTGCAGTGATACCATTAGGAGTATATGGTGCTGGTAGGTTGTCATTACGAACTCCACAGCACCATAATGGCTACACTGAAGACTGACAAGTTTGATATCAAACTTCTCAGCACATTAATCCCACACTGATGCCCGCGTGGCATCAGTGTGGGACTATGCACTACAGAGGGCATTTAGAGATGCCCCCTGAAACCTAACCTACAATCCACGTCTTGTCTGAGAGGCTGCCACACAGCAGACATGTTGCTGGACCCCTGGGTGGAGAGCCCCCCGCTCTCCTGGGCCTGCAACAATGCACATCCTGGGCGAGGTGCTAGGTGTCCTCCCGAAGGAGGGGACGGGGGAAGCTTCAAAGGCATGCCGCCTTTGTGAGCTTCTACAGGCCACTTGCTGTACTCAGCAACTGGCCCCCACCGGTTCTGACCCCCACTCTGGCGGGAAGACTGGCGGGAAACCCTACCTGAGGAAAGGCGGTGTGCCAGCCTGTGCCAACTCCACCCGTCAGGTGGGAGAGGCGAGGTGAAGCACAACTCCGGGCTCCGGCCATCTTGAGGATGGGGAGCCCTGCCCAGTTAGAGATAGGCTCCTGCCCCCCTCCCACAGGAGAGGAGCAGGATAGGGGGTGCACTCACCCCAGGATAGGGACCTATTGGTCCCTGCCCTTCCCCTACCTGTAACGCCCCTAAATCTAGTATTTAGGGGCACCCTGAACCTTCCTTCCTCAGGTCCTGATTTCGAAACAAGAAAGAAAACTCAGCAGAAGAAGGCTTGCTGTGCTAACAAGAGGACAACACCAACTGACTTGGCCCCAGCAGTATAGGCCTGTTGATCCTTGAACCTGCTCATGCTAAATATCGGCGTCTCCCCGGAGGACCTGCCTGCCTTGACCCTCTTAGAGACTGGGACTCCCACGAGCAGTGGTTCTGCTCAAACAGCAATACCCCTGGTGCCAGCCAGGAACCGTGAATCCAGCCCACTCTGCACCCACCGAGCCTGGCCTGTGCCCGAGTGGACAAAGACCCTGTGGACGTCCCCCCGGCGATTCTGACCTGGAATCCAGTGCCCAAGGACCCTCCTCGACGACGCCTGCAGCCTCAGAACCAGGGACCCCTCCAACCGCAACCAGCAGAGGGTAAGATTTCCCGACGTACAAAGACACCCCTGCACCCGGCGCCCCACGGCCCCCTATGCCCAACTCCGGGGTGCCTACCTATTCTCCAAGATCCCAACTTACCCCTCGAAGTGTTGGTCGCTCCTGAAGATCCTCCAGCCCGGAGCCTGCAGCCTTTGTCCACTTTCCAAGATCTCCATTGAATAACATTGAGTGCCCCTGTGTTACATTCAGTAAAATAAAGATGATGAGTCCTTGTTGTAATGTTCATGTAGTATATTTATTCTTGAGATTAGATAGAAGGTACAGCATTCAAGTAGGAATGTAATATGGTAAGAAACCCCACCGGGAGCAGATAACTTCCTGCTCAGCCTCCAGGTAACTGATAAATCCCTTGAACAGCAATAGGTAGAATCCAGGATGACATCACAGAGACATCACATAGACAAGCAGACACTAACACTAAGGAGGGACAAAGAGAGAGGAAGAGCACAAAGAGAGAGGAAGAGCAGGATATAACACCCAGGCAGTGCAACATTTGTCCTAATCTACTTCCCCATTTGCCCTGAGCAAGTGACCAGGAGCCCAGCTCCCACAGCCGCCTGGCCTGCTTGCCAGCAGCCACCAACCGAAGGCCCCCTGCCTCTCATTGGACAACATTGGGCCTAACTACCTCTGCACCCGGCTGCCCCTGTGCTGCTGAGGGTGTACCAACTGTACCTACCTGACACTGGGCGACCCCTGAGTCTATGCCCAGAACTTTAACTCTTCCAGTCCAGTACTTACCTAAAAGCCGATAACTCATTTTTCTTCCATAGGCTAACATTGACTGGTTTCACTTGGAAATTCTTTTAAGTGTGGAGTTTTGGAACTTTAAAATATTCATCTAAAATCAGCCGAACAACGAATTACGATTTACTCACCTGTAATCAGGAGAGACCTCAGGGCTGCATCTTGTAGCTCAATACTGACCCTGAAAAGTAATTTTAACCGTACTTACCAGTAACTTGAATTTCCTTCCATAGGATATCATTGCCTGCTTTTTGCTGAAAAAGATTCTGTTGATTTTTAAAACTTACACATATTCTTTAAAAATCTTGCCAACGATAAAAACATAATTACTTGGCTGTTTTAGATAGATGTCCCAGTGCTGAACCTAGGAGCCCAGCACTGGATTACAAAAGTAACGCGAACATACTTTTCTTGCAATTTGAATTTCCTTCCATAGGATAACATTTGTGATTCTATGTGAAAAACTTTTGAAGTGTCAACTTTTAAAATACAATAATATTCCTTAAAAATCACTACTATAACCAAAACGCTTTTACTTAATTGTTTATAGGAAATGTCCCAGGACTGAATCTAGTTTCCAGTCCTGTGGTTAGAAAAGTAATCTACAAAGTAACTACTGTATTGAAGATATTACTCCAAGTAGGTTGAATTAAGTTTTAATGTAGAGAAGAGCAGGTACACAGCCAGACAGGTTAGCAGTCAGCATCAACTGAATTACATTGGAACACATAGGTAAGAACACAGTGTAAGAACTCTGTATAGTGGAATGTGGAATGAACACAGTTAAAGGTGTATAACATGTATTACACAACATAATACATCCCCCTTGGAACATAATTAAAAAAGCAATAACTTGTAACCAACATCACCCCCCACCATACAAAATAAAAACGAGAAAAAAAAACAAGTGAATAAAAATTCAGATAAATGGGAGAAAGAACAAGGATTCCTATAAGGGAAAACTTTCAGAAATATAATCAGCCAACCATACAGGAGGCCTTTTTTCACGTCTAGAGTTCCTAAAAACATTTGACACATCTTGACTGACCAGACTTGAAGAACTAGGAGCAACCAAATCAGAAAGCTCACCACACTTATGCAAACCTGAAACATCAGGTACAGGAAAACTGGAGGTATCAGAAACTACATCCTGATTAATAAGATCAGGTGGCAACGAAGAGTTTGCACACAACAAATCCTCCAAATCAAACAAATCCGAGGATTTCTTTGAAGAAACATGAGGAGGAGAACAAACTTGAGGAGGAGAACACTTAGCAACCCTCTTAAGGTTCCATACAAGTCCGTCAGTGAGGCGAACAGAATTATTTAAAACTTCCACAACCTGCATAGGTTCATAAAAACGACTTTCCTCCTTAGGAGATTTACCAGGTTTCTTAACTCTTACCCACTGACCAACGACCAAATCAACATCCTTCACATTATGCTTGTAATCATACCAAATTTTGCTCTTGAGATGTGAAGCTTGACTTTTTCCCTTCACAAAATTTTCAGACCAATTTACCACATTGGACTTGAACAACCATCCAGGTGGAAATTTTGTTCGTGGATTTCTACCACGCATAAGTACAAAAGGGGGATAACCTGTAGCTTCACAAATTGAAGTCCTGTAAGACCAAACCATTTTCAAAACTTGAGTCTCCCAATCCTTATTATTTCCTGACATTTGGATGGTGTTTTTGATAACACGGTTAAAACGCTCAACCATGCCATTGCTGTTTGGGTTATATAGAGCCGTGGTTTTATGCTTGATTCCCAATCTATTAAAGTACTCTTTGGCCTTAATTGACATAAACTGAACACCATTGTCGCTTAACAAAATAGAAGGAATGCCTTCCAAAGTGAAAGATTTATCTAAGAATTGCAAAACAGTATCCGTATCAGCCTTACTCACAATTTTTACAAAAGGCCACCTTGAGAAGAAATCCATTAACACCAAAATATATTTCTGCTCACTACCAATAGGACCCATAATGTCAATAGCTGTGTACTCCCAGGGAGAATTAGGTGCAATCATATTACCCATAGAAGGCTTACACATAACCAAAGATTTATCAGCAGCTTGACATGATTTACAATTCCTCCCAAATTTATCAATATCTACATCCATACCGGGCCACCAAAATGAAGTTTTAACTGTGCGTTTAGAACGGACAATGCCAAAATGTCCCTCATGACATAAAGCCATGATGGACAAACGCAAAGTCTTTGGAGGTATGACTCTTTCACCAAACCAGATATTACCATCTCTGACACTTAAATCAAATCTAACCTCCAAAAAAGACTTTAAAGGATGTTTGCGAACAACACTTTCTTTGGCCAGGACTCAGCTAGATGAGATTTCACCAAAGTTAACTCCTCATCATTGAGATATTCATCATCCCACTTCTCCTTCAAAATGCCTGCACCTTCCAAATCCTGAACATAAGCCACCTGAAAAGAATTCCACAATTCATCCTCACATTCCTCAAGTTGTTTTGGCATTCTAGAAAGGAAATCAGCTATACAATTTTCCTTCCCTGGTATATATTCCATTTTATAACAAAAATGCTGTAACTTGATAGCAAGTCTGGCAACTCTTGCAGAAGTATTGATAGTTCCTTCAGTGGTTAGGACCCTGATTAATGGCTTGTGATCACAGCGTAAAATAAACTTTGTACCCCACACAAAAGCTCTGAAGTGATTAACCGCCCACACACATGCCAAAGTTTCTTTTTCAATGGTAGAATATTTTTCCTCAGTAGGCGAGAGTGACCTGGAAGCATATGCCACAATTTGTTCTTTGCCATTCAAACCAATCTGAGATAAAACAGAACCTAAACCTTTAATGCTGGCATCTGTAGTGATGATAGTTTGCGCTTCAGGATTAAAACTTTTTAAAGAAGCGATGTTAGTGATGCAGCTTTTTATGTCTTCAAAATCCTGTTCACATTCCATAGACCAAGCAAACTTTGTTTTGTTTTTTAACAGTTGTCTAATATTATACGTTCTGGTTGCAAAATTTGGAATATATTTAGAACAAAATTCGGCTAGGCCAATAAAAGATCTAACATCATCTTTCCCTTTGGGAGAAGGAGCGCACTTAATCGCATCAATTAAATTAGGTTTTGGTCTGATACCATCACAATCAATGACATGGCCTAAATAAGTGACATGATCGCTAGCAAAAGTACACTTAGTATATTCAACAGTCAAACCTTTTGCATCTAGTATACTTAAAACTTTTTCCAAAGTATTGTCATGTTCTGTCTTTTCCTTACCAAAAATGAGAATGTCATCTTGGAAAAACTTTGTGTTTTTTACAGTGGAAAACAACCTGTGCATTAAGCGCTGGAAAACAGCCGCAGCCGAAGCCAGGCCGAAAGGCATTCTCTTAAATTGAAAACATCCTTGAGGGGTTATAAAGGCAGTGTACTGCTTGCTGTCTTTAAACAAGGGAATCTGGTGGTATGCGGCAGATAAATCAATTGTGGTGAACCACTTAGCACCATCAAGTAAGGCTAACATCTCATTAATTTTTGGCAGGGGGAATTGATCCACTACAATATTATCATTTAAATGGCGTAAATCAACACATAATCTCAATTTTCCGTTTGTACGTTTCACAAAAACTAAGGGAGAAACCCAAGCAGATGCCTCAATTGGCTCAATTATGTCAGAGGAGACCAATCTATCAAGTTCAGATGCAACATCCTTTCTTAAAGCAATTGGCACACTTCTAACTTTATGGATTTTTGGCACTGCAGAATCTTTTAAAATTATCTTATGCTCTAAATCCTTTAATTTGCCAATTTTTTACTGAAACACAGAAGGAATTTTTTTTAAAAGTTCTCCACCAGTCTTAGTGCCTTCATCCATCACCAACACCTTTTCCACCGAATTGGGATCAAGAATTATATGCAATTCCCCTTGATCTTTCCATCCCAACACCGATGGACCTTTTTTAGAAACATACAACTTGCTATAAGATTTGCGATTCTTAAATTCAAATTTCAGCCAACGAAAACCAATAATATCAATCTTCCCACCATTATAACCCTCCGGGTCAATATCTGGAGAAGATCATTTTGGACCAACCCTGTCAACAAAAGTATTAAGCCAAACATCTTCGTTGACAATTGTATAGGGCGAACCAGAATCAGCATATACCCTAACACGCACACCACCTATGTGCATCCAGCATTCAGGCTTGTTGTCAACTAGTAAACATCCATCACGAATGTTGAGAAGAAGTTTCTTCTTTAAGACCACAGCACACTCAGAAGCTTGGTCATCACCACTAGAAGCGTTGTCATCAGAGACAACCTCTTCTTGAATACATTTAACTGTCTTTTTCCTTCATCTGCATGCTTTAGTATAATGACCATACAGTCCACAAGCACCACATTTACTCTTCTTAGCAGGACACGACTTAGCAAAAGCCAGATGTTCAGAACTCCCACACCTATAACATTTGGGAGATTCACCGCTATACCTTGGCTTTGCCCATGTTTCATTCTTTTGTTTAAAGCTGCTGTTCTTTCTTGAACTGGAATTAATTTTAGCTACTACATCTTTGTTAATACTGTCAGATTTCAAGGCACTGGCACACCTGCTGGACGTTTCAGCTTTACGAACCAAGGCTAAAATGTCATCCAAACAAGCATCGCCATTCATCCAGAGACGTTCTTGAATGGCAGGGTTGTTAGCATGCATTAAGACTTGATCACGAACCAAATCTTCCAGTAACCCACCAAAAGCGCAATCATTCCCCATTTTTTTTAATTCACCAACGTAGTCGTCAACAGATTCACTTTTAGACTGCCTCCTTTGGAAGAATTTGTATCGCGTAATGCCGATACATACCTTTGGGGAGAAATACTTATCTAAATTAGATAGAGCAACGGTGAAAACATTACTGTCCCCACCCCCAACAATAGGTTTATTCATCTGGTTATAACATTTAAGACCTTGCGGACCTAAAGAGTGTAAAAGAATACGTTTCTTTTGTTCAGCAGACATTTTACCATCAGAGTCTACAGTCTCGATATAATTTAAAAAGTAATCTTTCCACTCCAACCATTTCAAATCTGGTTCAGAACCTTTACACCAGAAATCTTGAGGGTTACTTAAGGAAAATGTTTGTTGACTCATGTTGAAAGATAAAAAAAAACAAACAGTACAGTCAATAATGATGCTTGTCGAAATATAAACAAAATAAAGCTGCCAGTAAAGATGCTTGTGGTGGAATTGTTCAGTGTAACAGTTAGAGTGAACAACACAAAACAAATAAAAATTTTAAAAAATCAGCTTTTTACACTGTCCAATCTTCACCACCCAATTCCAGAAAAATGCCGAAAATCCTCAAAAATGTTAATAATATAATTCCAGTAGAACAGTTCAAAGCGTTTATGAATAGTACCTTCAACCGCTATTCAAAACCGATCTGTGGATGTCAAAATCGGTACTGAAAAATCCTTCGTGTTTTTTCAGCAAATACGAGTAGGCCTGCCCAATTCAAAATGGCTGCCGAGCATCACGTGATGCGCCACGTTCACAATGAACGTCTGACGTAGGTAGGAAAGCAGCGAGCCTTCGGGGAGGAACTTGCGAGTATTGAGAACATCACAAGAAGAGTGACGTGGGGATCATCGCTCATTCAGCGTCCCATTCAAAGGATGCAACGGTAAGATCCACACAGCTCGAGCGCTAATACTCTGGACGATGAAATATCGGTGAAAATTGTTACAAATCCAGCATTTCTTTTATGAATATGCGTCGCTCACCGGAATTAGCTGCTCGTCCACACGCGTAGTCCCCAATGCGCCGTCAAAGCACTACCAACGTCGTCTCTGCTCATACATCCGTCAGATCAGTTAGAAAAATAAAATAACGCGGTTTCCAGGTGTATATATAAAAAAAATATCCCGATCGTCGCCAGTTGTTGTATTGAAGATATTACTCCAAGTAGGTTGAATTAAGTTTTAATGTAGAGAAGAGCAGGTACACAGCCAGACAGGTTAGCAGTCAGCATCAACTGAATTACATTGGAACACATAGGTAAGAACACAGTGTAAGAACTCTGTATAGTGGAATGTGGAATGAACATAGTTAAAGGTGTATAACATGTATTACACAACATAACAGTAACTAATTGCATTTAACTAGAAATTCCCATTGAGCTCAATGTTGCATTGTGTTTGAAATTGTGTTGCCTATTGCAACAAACTGTAACTACTCTAATCAAAAAGTCTATTGCCTATTTGAAAAGTATTTAACTAAATTAATTCATTCTGAGAAAGTATATTTTGATACCGTGTTGGTTCTAAAATAAAACAACTATATATTTTGATACAAAACAATTGGCCTAGAGTTCAGTTCTTGAGTGTGAGACCATTTGCTGACTGAGTGTGTACAACAAATGCTTTACACTGTCCTCTGATACTGCCTTACTGCTCGATCAATCTACCACTTTAGAGAGTAAGGTTATATCTAACGTTAGCCTCTGCCAAACCACTGGGGACTGTGAACTCCGTGCACACTGTACCTTACTTTGGTCCAGTATATCGGAGCCACTTTCTTACACTATATAAATACAATTATGTAAAATGTATGTGGTTGGTGAGGTCAGTGAGAAAAATTGGGGGAAAATTGGCCTATTTAACCTGAGGATCAGTCTGCATTTTCGAAAACAGAAGGAAAGACATCAAATTCAAGACCTGGAATACATTTTGTTTTGTTGAAAGAAGTGTTCAGAGATCCCCGCATGCAGAGGGGATTTTCTACGTTTAGGACTATCAGTGAACATTCTATGGTGCAGAAAGCGGCACTACAGAATCAGAAAATGTAACCAAAGAAAAGGGAGTGGTGCACTACCGAGGTATCCAAGAATCAATGATGAAGCACAATCAGTTCCTTCGTAGAAAAAAGTCTTTAATTGTATAAATCCAACGCATGAATATAAAACAACAGCCAACGCGTTCTGTTCTTGAAAGAACTTCATCAGGGCTGGAGGAAAAGACATAAGAAAACAAGTTACTTACCTGTAACTTTGGTTCCCCAGTATTAGTCACTTTCATAGATTCCCATGCTTTGTATCATTCCCCGTCGTCGGAATGGGAGCCTCTGTAAATAAAAAATACCATAGTAGTAAGCACAAAGTGAAAAAATAGGCCTAGGCCTCATCTCATTTTGTAGCTTATCCACCTCTTTTTGTAAAAGAGACCAAATTCTTGCAATAGCCAATCAGAGCAGCCTCACCCCATAGAACCTTCCTGAGAGAGCCTCAGAGCCTCAGATTTTCGTAGCCGTTGTGAACAGCAACATCATTGGACAATAAGGCTGAGCTTTCCCAGGGGAGGAGGGTGGGCGCATGGGAATCTAAGAAAGTTACCAATACCGGGGAACCAAAGTTACAGGTAAGTAACTTGTTTTCTTGCCCCAGTATTGGAACTTTCATAGATTCCCATGCTTTGTATCAGAATAGCTAGCAGTAAAGAGAAAGCATATTTTGCCATTTGTATATCTGTAAATGTCATACATAATCCTGATAAGAAAACAGATACACATTGGCATCACAAAGCAGAACAACGACAAGTAATACAAAATATGCAATACAGGAAGGCGGGATAGAAAGGAAAGCTCACCGACTTATTGGAAAAGGTTCCTCAAGACCGCTTGGCCCACTGCCGCATCCTCTTTCACAGAAGAATCCAAGCAGTAGTGGCGAGTGAAGGTGTGGACACTGCTCCATGTCGCCGCTCTACATATGTCCTTGATCGGGACACCTGAGAATAGAGCCACCGATGAAGCCATTGACCTCGTAGAATGAGCACGAACTGCTCGCTGAAGTGGCTTTCCTGCTTCTCGATGGCAAAACTGGATTGTACTTGATATCCAGCGGTATATGCAGGGTTTAGAAATTGGACAACCCTTTCGCGGAGCACTGTATGAAACCAAAAGCTGGGAAGACTTCCTGAACAGTTTTGTCCGCTCCAAGTAGAACTTGAGACACCTATGAATGTCCAAAGAATGTAATGCCCTCTCTGCTGGCGGGAGGGCCGCGGAAAGAAGGACTTTAAGATCACCAGGCTTATTCAGATGAAATTCTGAGGGGACCTTTGGAATAAATTTAGGATTTGTCCGCAGGATGAGAACATCATTCTTAAATTGTAGAAAGGGTTCCTCAATTGGGAAAGCCTGGAGCTCACTAACTCTTCTAGCCGATGTCAGGGCCAAGAGAAGAGCCAGTTTCCATGATACAAACTTCATGTCGGCCCTGTGAATAGGCTCAAATGGGGCCTTCATTAGATGTGACAGAACCAAATTAAGATGCCAGGCTGGTGGTGGAGGCCGGACTGGAGGAAAAACCCTGAACAAACCTTTCAGGAACTGTTTAATGATCCTCGCAGACCAAAGGGAAGGACCTGCTGAGGATCGTCTAAATCTAGAAATGGCCGCCAGATGTACCTTTACAGAAGAATGAGCCAATCCAGATTTTGCAAGAGAAAGGATGTAAGGCAAGAGTTGGTGCGGTGCAGAAGTATATGGATGTAGACCTTGTCTCTGACACCAAAGGCAGAATCTCTTCCACTTCGCCCGATAGGTTTTATTCGTACTAGGCGCTCGGGCCTGGGCTAAAATGTCTCTACATTCTCCTGAAAGATTCAAACCCTGGAACTCTCTGAACTCAGGAGCCACGCTGTCAATTGGAGTGACCTCAGGTCTGGATGCAGATCCTGCCCGTGAGCCATTGTTAATAGTGATGGAACAGGCGGCAGGAGAATCGGTTGATCTTGGGAGAGAAGAAGAAGTTCTGTGTACCAAAACTGCCTGGGCCATGCTGGTGCAATCAGAATCATTCTGCACGGCTCCGCCTTGAGCTTGCGGATCAGTCTCGGGATCAGCGGAATAGGTGGAAAGGTGTAAACAAATGCGCCGTACCAGGCAATCAAAAGCGCATTCCCCAAGGATCCCTGATGGTGATCCCTGCTTGCGTAGGACTGGCATTTGGCGTTCTGAGGAGTCGCAAACAGATCGATGGTTGGGGTCTCCCAACGTGAAAACAGTTCCTCCAGAATGGTCTGATCCAGTTCCCATTCGTGGCTGATAGTCTTTTGGCGACTCAAAGCGTCCGCTGTGGCATTGAGTGTGCCCGCAAGATGTTCCGCTGAAAGAGTGATATTGTGTTGGATCACCCAATTCCAAAGTCTCTGTGCTTCCTTCGAAAGGGTGCAGGATCTCATCCCGCCCTGCTTGTTTATGTAGTGCATGGCCGTAGTGTTGTCTGTACGAACCAGCACTGAACGGTTGCGGATCCTTGGAAGGAAAGCCTGTAAGGCTAGACGAATGGCCATAAGTTCCAGTAGATTGATGTGGAACTTGCCTTGGACTGTGCTCCAATGACCACTGACTTTCAGTTCTTGGAGGACCGCTCCCCACCCCTCCATGGAAGCATCTGTTGTCAACACCATGGGAGATGGTGGAAGTTGGAATGGCAAACCTACTGAAAGATTCTCTTTTAGCAACCACCAGCTGCTTGCTTTTCGCATTCCTGGTGTGATCACTATCTTGTCGTCGAAGGAGCCTGTCACCTGACGCCATTGCTTGTCTAGCTGTTCCTGCAGTGGACGCATTCGAAGCCTGCAGTGTGGTATCAATGGTATGCAGGATGATATCGATCCGAGAAGCGATTTGTATTGGCGAACTGACAGAAACTTTCTTCTTTGCAGGAGGCGAGCTGAGAGAATCAGTTTGGTCTGGCGCTCTTCCGAAGGGAAAGCCATGCAGTATTCCGTGTCTAGGATCGCACCCAAAAACCTCGCTGTCTTGGAGGGGTGCAAAATCGATTTCTCCTTGTTGAGCCGAAGGCCCAGCTGCTCGAACAGGTGACTGCAGCTCGTGACTGCCCTGGACGATTCTTGGAACGAAGGAGCCTTTACCAGCGAATCGTCCAGATATGGGAAGACTTCGAAAGACTGCTTCCTGACAAAAGCTGCCACAGGAGCCAGTACCTTTGTAAAGATCCTCGGTGCGGACCGGAGACCAAAAGGTAGTACTCTGAATTGAAAATGGCTCTTGCCTACTGTGAATCGAAGATATTGCCTGTGAGCTGGATAATTGGGCACATGGAAATATGCATCCTCCAAATCTAGGGTTGCCATGTAGTCCCCTGGTTTGAGAAGGCGGAGAATGTCCTGAAGGATGACCATCCTGAAGGACAACTTGATGAGAATGTTGAGCTCTCGTAGATTAAAATCGGACGTCACTTCTCCTTCGTTTTCCGAACCAGGAAGAACCTGGAATAGAACCCTTTCCCCTTCTGGGAATGAGGTACAGGCTCTATTGCCCCCTTGATGAAGAGTTGGTGGGCCTCGAGACGAAGAAGTCCTAGATGTTTGGGCGTAATGGCGTCTGGAGCTCTTGTTGGAGGAAGATTTTGAAACTCCAACGTGTGTCCTCTCTTGATGATGTTCAGGACCCACTGGTCTGATGTTATGACCCTCCAGCTGTTTAGGCAATGGGCAATCCTGCCCCCCATTGGTGTTAACGAGGGTACAGGAACAGTAGAAAGAGCCACATGGCCGCTATTGTCTCTTAGTATTGTCTCTCCTCTGTTGCCCCTGACCTCCTCTCGGCGGCTGGCGAGAGAAAGACCCCCTCTGTGAATATTGGGGTTTGTATGACTGGCCAGGTTGGGAGTAGGAAGAGTAGCGGTGCTGATTGCCGCCTCTGTGGGATGAGAAACCTCTTCCTCTTGCCCCCTTAAAGGGAACTTTGCGGTATTGTAATGTTCCCAAGGACTTAGCCGTGTCCGTATCTTTCTTTATTCCTTGTAGGGCGTCATCCACGTGTTTACCGAATAACATCTCTCCGTCATAAGGTAGGTCCAGAATTTTGTTCTGTACTTCCTGTCTAAACCACGTGGCTCGCAGCCAACCCTGGCGTCTTAAAACAGCCGAGCCTGCTAGCGCTCGAAGGCCGTAGTTGCTATATCCATAGCGCAGTAAATTACCTCCGAAGAGGCACGCTCCCCTTCCATCAAGATTTTCCTGACCTCGTCCTTAGACCCATCCTGAAGTTCTTCCACAAACGGGGAGAGGTCACACCACATCTGGCGATCATATCTCCCCAGAATCGCCAGAGCATTAGCCGCCCTAACGAGGAGGCTGGCCATTGCGGAGAATCTTTTTCCAACATTGTCCAGACGCCTCCCCTCTTTATCAGGTGGTGTCGTTAGCGGCGTGGATGGATTTTTGGATTTACTCTGTGCGGCCTCGGAGATAACCGAGTCCGGTTTTGGTTGACCTATAAGACATGCCGGGCGGCCCTCCGGCGCCTTATATTTTTTCTCCAGTCTGGGAAGTACTGGGAGGACCGTGGCTGGATTTTGCATAGCCTTTATTCCTTCCGACCAAACATGTTCAATGATGGGGATTGAACGAACTGACTTCCGGAATGGTTCTTTGAAATCGTACAAAAAACAGTCAGATTGAACTGTGGTAACTGAAAGACCAAATCTCTTTGACGCTCGTTCCATTAGGTTGTGAAAACCTCCAATATCTGCTGGTGGAGAGGTTGCGGTATCAGGCCCTGTTACATCTGGATCTTGAAGGCCATCCTGATTCCAGTCCATATTCTGATCTTGGTCAGGTTCCCCCTGCTGATCCGCATCTGATGAGGCATCATCATCATCATCATCCCGAATGGCAACAACCTCTTGAGGATGTTCTACGGGCTCTGGTTCATGCACCCTTAAAGGCAACGAGGAGTCTGCCATTGAGTGTGATAACTGAGGCGGAGGTGTGGGAGGACGTACTTGTTGAACCTCCTGTTGAGTAGGAAACCGCCTCCGATAGTCCTGCAACATTAATTGCAGGTCAGAGATGAGAGAGGACGGCATCGCTACCATCTCCTGTTGAGACCGACGTGGCGATCCCTGTGAATGAACCTGCATGCAAGGCCTCTCTTGCTGGTCATAATAGTCTTGCGGAGCATATTGGTGTTGCTCCGTTTCGCCTTCTTCAGAACTGTCCTCCTGTAATTTGACTTGCAAGTCAGATGGGCTATAAGCTGGCCCATAATTGCTATAATTTTCCTCCTCAGAGTCATCATCAAGTAATAATGATGGAGGCAACAGCGTAACCCGCCGTGGAGATGTCATTTCTGGTGTTATACGCCTCTTCATTTGAGAAATGCAGATTTTCCCAGTCGTCGACGGGATCGTCGTCGACGGTTGAATCTTCGTCGACTGTTTCGTCGACGGAAGTGCCGACGAAGAGACTGTGCTCGTCGTCGAAGGCTGAGTCGTCGACGGTGAGATTGTTATCGTCGACGATGGGTGGATACGAACTCGTCGTCAGAATCATGGTCGCCGGCGTCGTCGACGTTGTTCTCGTCGTCGTCATCGCCGTCGACGCTACCCTCGTCGCCATCGTCGTCGACGTGGAAAAAGTCAGCTTCGTCGTCGACGACGAACAGGAATCAGGCGTCTTAAACATCGTCGACGGTGTAGATGCCGTCGTCGTAGCCATCGTCGACGAGCCCGTCGACGAGGCCAGTTTTTGAGACAAGTCTTTCTTGACAGAAATCGTCGACGTACCTGTGGTTTTCACCGTCGACGAACGCTGTTTCTGGTCAGAAGCAATGTCCTGAGGCGTAGATGATGGCTTTTTCACCCCTCTTTCTTTTTCTGAAGGTGGTGAAGTCACAGAAATGATCTTCTTAGCCTTTTTTGTAGGTTGCAACTCCTCAGGCTGTCCCTGCCTCTCCTTTTCACCGTGGTGAGGAGATTTTAGGGAAGCAGGCCTATCAGACCTATCAGAGGTCCCAGGCAAGGCCTTCATATGGGGCTCATTATATGGTGAAGGGGGAGACCTACCCCTTTTCTTTGATCTTGTTGATGACACCACAGAAGAATAGCCCTCACTGTCCGAAGACAGAACTCCCTTGCGATCCTTCATTTTTTGCAACCAAGTCAGCAGGCGGCCTTCTCTGTCCCTCAAGGTCTTGGTGGAGAAGGTTCTGCAAATCTTGCAGTCAGTGGCCTTATGGTCCGGATATAAGCAGTATATGCAGTCTTCGTGTTTGCTTCAACAAACAACCATCTTTTTTGAGCAAGTAGCACAGGCTCTAAAAAGTGCTTTCTTCTCTTTGTCAGACATGATGAAAAAACAGGCAAAAAGTTGTAGAAATATACTTAGATGTGAAGAAAATTGAGCAGAGCTCAATGGAGACTCCCTTGCACAACGTGCGGTAGAAAATCTGAGGCTCTGAGGCTCTCTCAGGAAGGTTCTATGGGGTGAGGCTGCTCTGATTGGCTATTGCAAGAATTTGGTCTCTTTTACAAAAAGAGGTGGATAAGCTACAAAATGAGATGAGGCCTAGGCCTATTTTTTCACTTTGTGCTTACTACTATGGTATTTTTTATTTACCGAGGCTCCCATTCCGACGACGGGGAATGATACAAAGCATGGGAATCTATGAAAGTTCCAATACTGGGGCAAATAACAAACATAAATGTCCAGACGCATACTGCAGAACTCACAATACATATACAGACAATTCATATTAAAAAAGACACAGGAACATGGAGGCCTAAAGGGAAGTAACGACTTAAAGTCTCCATACTGTACTTGTTACAAACACACATCTGGCCAAGGAAATGCATTCCTGAAATCACATAATTGCACAATTACAAAAAATTGGTCCCTAACTATATAAGTGGTGGGTATGGGGCCATTTTAAGCAATTCACATAAAATGGGAGGAAAGTGGGAATGGGAGAAGGAACCTATGTTGGGTACCCCGTGTGTTTGGGGACACGTGTAGTGTGTAAGCACTTAATGAGTAACAGCAAGCACCTCTGGGGAGCATCTACATTGGATACCCCAAATAGTCCAGACCGCGTATGGAGTATGAGCTTAAGTTGTAAGTATCGGTGAACATTAAAGGGCAGGATACAACATTGCGTGTGCTATCAACATATAGTCCTTCAAGGTCCAATTGTTTATAGCCATGCTACGGCTTTATGTGACAATGGCAGTGCCACCCAACTTGAGAAAACCAAAGGCAGAAACTGAGCATTTAGTACTTATCTTCCAAACAAACCCCTCTCTGGGTTGTGGCAGCCCTCAAAAAGAAATTGCACATCCAATTAATTGTAACCATGTTGCAAGTGGTTCTATTATGACTGGTAACAAAAAATAGCCTTCGCATTTGGTTATTCTAATAATAATAAATATCAGTATCTTAGTGTGCATACAAATTCATAAGTGAAAAGCGAGCATATTAACAATTGTATCTCAAATACACCCTTATGTAGGTTGTGGCAGCCTTAAAGGGCAACCAACACATATAAATAAATGTGTCCATGCGGCAAGTACCTCTTTACGGCTAAAACAAAGGAATAGCCTCCCCATACGGGTATCCAAACAGCGGTAAACATCAGTTCTTAATGTACATACCAGTAATTCGTGTTGAACAGTAATCTCGATAGGTCGTTGAGTTCAATGACTTCACGAAGTCGTCATTCAAAAGTGGCGAGCGTTAAGAACGTGGGCCACCTTGATAAGGGCCAAAAACCGTGGCACTAAAATAAAAGCAATAAGCAGGACTAAAACAGTCGAGTACAAACCTATTTTTTTAAAAGAAACATTGAAGTGAAAAAATGACAGCGTAGTGGCCCTAAATGTAACAAGCTGTCCAAAGCTTTAAGGGCGATGGGGGCCTAGTGTATACATGGTAAATTAGTTAGAAGTTGGGTAAAATTCCGACCCTATTGTGGGGCAGGGCTAGACCTCCGTCATATATGTATGCCTGTGTGTGACTAGACTGAAGGCATCGTCACACCTCAAATGAAGAGCCTGACCGGCTTAGTTGTCCAAGTATATACGGCCGAAAACTGCAGCATCTAACTCCCATAGAAACTATATCAATATACAGACATATCACTATAACAACAAGTTCCCCAAAAGAAGGTGCCTTACAAATTAAACCAACAGTGAAACAATATTATCCAGACACAGTGCATAATCAAAAATAACGACAAGCAAATGTTAACTCGAAATGGTTGGGCAAGCCGCATTAAACGTGGAGATAAACTACCAACAAGCATTTGCAATGAAATAGGTCTCGCATTAGGAAAGTTTGAGCTATTGGTATTGTAAATGACAAATATTTTATTTATGTGTTGGTTTTAAAAATAGCGAAATTAATAGCTTTGTCATTTACAATGCCAATATTTTTAACTTTCGCAAACGTGACACCTATAGCATTTGTAATGCAATATGTATTGTATTTACATGACTTCGATGTATTAATATTACAAATAACAATGGCTTTTATTTTTTTTAATAATTAATACTTAAATAAAAGTTATTGTAATTTATAATGGCAATAGCTTAAACTTTTGTAAATAACTTTTGGGAAGATTATGTTCAGTGTATTTTATTGTGATGAAAATCCAAGAACAGCAGTGAAATATTAACATCTTTTTGTGACATCTTCTATACTACTATTATAAAGAGACAACTGGGAACCTTTGAGGCGGGTAAACTCGGGAACCACAGCGCCAATCCAAACACCCGATACATCATTGTAATTGTCAGGGTCTGCAGATGGACATAGGCTATATATATAAAAAAAATATACGTTCTTTAAAAAATTTACGATAAAAAAAAGTAGTCCCTTGGAAGTAGCGCCGGCCACAACGTGCGTGCTGACATCAGGAGCGCGGGGAGGAGCGGCGTACAGGAGCGCGAGGAGGAGCGGCGGACATGAGCGCGGGGAGGAGCGGCGGACAGGCGGGGAGGAGCGGTGAGGAGTGGCAGACAGGCAGGGAGGAGCGGCGGACAGGCGGGGAGGAGCGTTGAGGAGCGGCGAGGAGCGGTGGACAGGCGGGGAGGAGCGGTGAACTCAGGAGCGCGGGGAGGAGCGGCGGCTGAGGTAGGTGAAGCAGCCGCGGGTGCGCTCCGGGGGACCCACGGACAACGTCAGGCGGGCGGGGGCCCTGAAGCCTGATTGCTCCCGGACAACGTCGGGACGGGCTGCTAGTTTGTAATAAAGCTTGAAACATTGAGAGAACATATTAGAACCAATTGTTGTTGAATGGTTGCACAGAGTGATGCTGTGGCGTTCAGTGGTGCTGAGTGATGCTGTGGCCTTCAGTGGTGCTGAGTGATGCTGTGGCATTCAGTGGTGCTGAGTGATCCTGTGGAATTCAGTGGTGCTGAGTGATGCTGTGGCATTCAGTACTGCTGTGGCGTTGAGTGGTGCTGAGTGATGCTGTGGCATTGAGTGATGCTGTGGCATTGAGTGATGCTGTGGCGTTGAGTAATGCTGTGATGTTGAGTGATGCTGTGACGTTGAGTGATGCTGTGGCGTTGAGGGATGCTGTGCGCTGAGTGGTGCTGTGGCGTTGAGTGGTGCTGTGGCGTTTAGTGGTGCTGTGGCATTGAGTGGTGCTGTGGCATTCAGTGGTGCTGAGTGATTCTGTGGCGCTGAGTGATGCTGTGGCATTAAGTGATGCTGTGGCGTTGAGTGGTGCTGTGGTGTTGAGTGGTGCTGTGGCGTTGAGTGGTGCTGTGGCGTTCAGTGGTGCTGAGTGATGCTGTGGCTTTGAGTGATGCTGTGGCATTAAGTGATGCTGTGGTGTTGAGTAATGCTGTGGCGTTGAGTGATGCTGTGGCGTTGAGGGCATCTCCTGAGCTGTGTGGCGCGAGCCCTGGCAGGGGGAGGCAGAGCCTGTCCTGCAGCTCCTCCTCTGACACCTGGAGATGCGGAGTGCGGGCACTGCAGGGGCTGGCACAGGTTGGCAGGGGCTGCAGTGTGCATCTGTGCGGCCGGCTCTCTTAGTGCCTTACATGTAACATGCCAAAGACAGCCGGGCTGCAGAGGAGACAGGCAGGGGGGCAAGAGAGGCAGGGAGACAGAGCATCGCCGAGAGACCGAGGAGAGGGGGTGGTTCAGCAGTGTTGGAAAACGAGGCAGCATCTGTGAGGCATGCACAAATAACATGACACATTTGTCCTTCACTGGGAACCAAACACCCTAGGGCAGCGCCTGACTCTCAGAGGGTAGCGTTGCAGAGCAGTCTGAGGCTTACTCAAGGGAGGTGGTGTGGGCTAGTAATCGCCATTTGCAGGTGCGCAAAATTAACACTCAATAATTGATTGTCCAGTCTGTACTTTGCTTTATAAAAGTAAAAGTACATTTCTTAAACACACACACCACTCAATACTATACACCAATTTACAAATATACATAAGCTGTTGGAATTACTTTGTGTCATTGCATAACATCTCCACCCCTCCCTCAGGGGGGGTGGGTCTAGTACCACCACTCCCATGTATGCACATCATCTTGCCCCCAATGCAATTAGTTGAACCTATCCTGGAGCGAGGGCCCTGCGCACTGGCACCATCCCAGTGGCGTCCCCCTCCCATTACCTCAACAAGCATTAAACAGGGATACACCTGCCTTGGTCACACATGACCCTGACCAAGCATCTCCGACTGACCCTAAAGTATACCCCTCTACATCTTAAGGGCTAACAGTCTGGGGTCTTCACCTAAGCGCAGCAGCAAGACTACATGTTTACGCACACTTTAGAATGACAGTACTCAGCACATTTGGATATCATTAAAAATGCATTACAATTGCAGCCCCTAAAGGCATCACAGATGATCACAGGATTAAGTTGTAAATATCGTCAGACACCCTAGCAGGAGTGTCTAGCCACTTAAATCCACTTTGCTTGTGACATCACCTTACACCAGTACTTCACATTGAACATCAGTCCCTCTAAAAGAAATAACCATTAATAAATGCATTTCAGTGCAATTATGCCATTTCACCTCCAGGGGATGCCCTTCTCGAGACATCTCCAACTCAGCCCTTCAATCTTTGATGCACTTCTCAATGAACCCCCAGCTGTAGAACAAAAGTTCCAGCCTAGGAGGTGATGCAATCTTCGCTGAGAGTTGAGGGGTTATTCTTTTTAAATCCTCAAGAAACTTAGGGTGGGACTTAGCTTTGTGCTGGGGGCGAGACTGCGCTGCTCCAGCAGCTCCCCCAGCACCTTTTCACACTCAAGGGTGACCCCTCTCCTCTGGGGGCCACCAAAACACCCAAAACAATCCATTCCTCATGCCTTGCAAGGCATCATGGGGCGCTTCAAGCTCCTGCTGCTTTCTGGGGCCTCGGTGGGGGGCCCGTTCCCACCCGGACCCCCGGGTAAGGGTATGCGATACAGGGAGCCCACACCCGTCCGCTCCGTGCTTTGGTCGGGGGCCTGGTCCCACCCGGGCCTCTGGCTCCTCCTTCCTTGTCCGGGACCCCCGCAGGCTCTCCACGTTAGAGGTCAGTCCCCGGGACCTGACCCACCCCGGGGTCCTTTTCTGGACCGGCGGCGGAGCCTCACGCGCTTCGACATCAGGGGGCCACAAGTCAAAGGTCGCTCACCTTCTGGGGGCCATATCTCAGCCCCTGGAGGTCCGATCTGTCCCATTTTCGTGTCTTCTTGCTCCTGGTGGTGCCCCCAGCCACTGGGAGCATTCTCCTTCACCCTCCGGGTCTCCAAGAGGGTGCATTCTGCAGGGAGCGGTCTGCACTGGCTCCCTGCGCCAGCCTTTCGCCTGGCTCTCCTCCTGCGCCTCTCTTCTCCCTATGAAGAGGCCTCTTCTTCTGCGCACCGGTCCTGGGCTCTTCTTCTGGTGCTGTTACGGGACTGGGGGGCAGTCAGGGGTGTCCTCCTTCCAACTACCCATTGCACCAGGCTCCAGCACCTTTCGCCTCCGCAGACCACACCCCAGAGAGAGCTTCTCTTCATGTGCAAGTACTTTTTAAAAGTTGAGTAGGGGGCTGGCAGACAGTCTCTGTGGGTCCTATCAAACAGCGACACATCACTTCCCTGCCCCTGCTCCCTCCTTCTTGTCCAGCCTCTGGGTTTGTTCAAAATGGAGTTGTCCAGTGTCTCTGGCCACATGGCCTCTGAAACCCAACTCTTTCCTTCTTGGTGCAGCCTGGTGCCTGGCACCCAGTGACAGCTGCTAATGGATGAGCCTGTAGCCCCACCCATCTTCTTCTTTGTGGAGAGGAGGCCCTAGCTTGTGGAAGAAAGGTTATCAATCCATCCAGCTTAGGTCAACCCTCAGCCTGGGTCTGGTCATGGCTGGCTCAGAGAAATATGACAGTTCTGTATGACCCAAAAGCAGTACATATGACTTTGGACTCAGCAGAATACTTATTTTCACCTACTCTGCAATGGACTTTAGTGCGTGCCTGGAATCTGTAGGCCTTGTGGAAGTCATTTTAGCCATGGTCCCCACATCCCCATAGGGCAGAGGTCTTCAAACTTTTTGATGCCGAGACCCCCTTGTAAAACCTTTTTAGGCGTAAGGACTCCCTTCCGACAAAAGTTTCTAGAAACTGGTACTCCTCATCATCAACTTTTGACAACCATAAATGCGCCTGTTAGACCTCATCACATCCCTCCATCATTCATCCACCCACACTTTCACACATCCATCCATCCATCCTTTCATCCTTCCATCCATACATCCATCCTTCATCCATCCACCCTTTCATCCTTCCATCCATACATCCATCCTTTACCCATCCACCCTTCCATCCATTCACCCATCATTCATCCACCCACCTTTTTACACATCCATCCATCATTCATCCATGCAACCTTTTATCCATTCATACATCCATCCACCCTTTCATCCTCCCATCCATACATCCATCCTTCATCCATCCACCCTTTCATCCTCCCTTCCATACATCCATTCTCCATCCATCCACCCTTTCACCCTCCCATCCATACATCCATCCTTCATCCATCCACCCTTTCATCCATACATCCATCCACCCACCCTTTCATCCATCCACCCATCATTCATCCCCCCACCTTTTCACACATCCATCCGTCAACAGACAGCTGACCACCTTCCTCGAGACGAACGGATCCCTCGACCCCTCGCAGTCCGGCTTCAGAGCCAACCACAGCACCGAGACCGCCCTCATCGCAGCCACCGACGACATCCGGACCCTGCTCGACAAGGGGGAAACAGTGGCCCTCATCCTCCTGGACCTCTCCGCTGCGTTCGACACGGTCTGCCACCGCACCCTAGTCCAGCGCCTCAGCAACATCGGTATCCAAGAGAAGGCACTGGAGTGGATCATCTCGTTCCTCGCCGGAAGAACACAAAGAGTCCGCCTCCCCCCGTTTCGCTCCGAGGCCACCGAAGTCATCTGCGGCATCCCGCAAGGATCTTCACTCAGCCCCACCCTCTTCAACACCTACATGAAACCTCTCGCAGCCATCGCACGCCAGCACAACCTCAACATCATCTCTTACGCCGACGACACCCAGCTGATCCTCTCCCTCACCAGAGACCCCGACACCGCCAGAACCTGCCTACACGAAGGGATGAAAGACGTCGCCGAGTGGATGAAGGACAGCCGCCTGAAACTGAACTCGGACAAGACGGAAGTCCTCATCCTGGGATCTTCGCCCTCCGCCTGGGACGACTCCTGGTGGCCCCAAGCCCTGGGCACCGCACCCAAGCCAACCGACCACGCACGCAACCTGGGCTTCATCCTGGACCCCTCCCTCTCGATGACCAGACAAGTCAACGCCGTCTCCTCATCGTGCTTCAACACCCTGCGTATGCTTCGCAAGATCTTCCGCTGGATCCCGACCGAGACCAGGAAGACTGTCACCCAGGCACTCGTCACCAGCCGACTGGACTACGGAAACGCCCTCTACGCCGGAACCACAGCCAAGCTACAGAAAAGACTCCAGCGCATCCAGAACGCCTCCGCCCGACTCATCCTGGATGTCCCCCGACGCAGCCACATCTCCAGCCACCTGAGGAACCTGCACTGGCTCCCCGTCGACAAGAGGATCACGTTCCGGCTCCTCACCCACGCACACAAGTCTCTCCACGACCTGGGCCCCAAGTACCTCAACGACCGCCTGACCTTCTACACGCCTACCCGCCAGCTACGGTCCACCAGCCTCGCCCTCGCAGCCGTACCACGCATCCGAAGAGCCACCGCCGGAGGAAGATCCTTCTCTTACCTGGCTGCCAAGACTTGGAACTCCCTCCCCATCCACCTTGGGCTGACCCAGGACCATCTCGCCTTCAGGAAACAACTCAAGACCTGGCTGTTCGAGCAGCAGCATACCCCTCCCCCCAAGCGCCTTGAGACCCTCCCGGGTGAGTAGTGCGCTATACAAATGGCATGATTGATTGATTGATTGATTGATGCATCATTCATCCATGAAACCTTTTATCCATCCACCCTTTCATCCATACATTCTTCATCCATCCACCCTTTCATCTTTCCATCCATCCTTTACCCATCCACCCTTCCATCCATCCACCCATGATTCATCCACCCACCTTTTCATACATCCATCCATCATTCATCCATGCAACCTTTTATCCATTCATACATCCATCCACACTTTCATCCTCCCATCCATACATCCATCCTTCATCCATCCACCCTTTCACCCTCCCATCCATACATCCATCCTTCATCCATCCACCCTTTCATCCATACATCCATCCACCCACCCTTTCATCCATCCACCTATCATTCATCCCCCCCACCTTTTCACACATCCATCCATGCATCATTCATCCATGCAACCTTTTATCCATCCACCCTTTCATCCATACATCCTTCATCCGTCCACCCTTTCATCCTCCCATCCATACATCTATCCTTCACCAATCTATCCTTCATCCATCCACTCTTTCATCCTTCCATCCATACATCCATCATTCATCCATCCACCCTTTCATCCATCCATTCACCCATCATTCATCCACCCACACTTTCACACATCCATCCATCCACCCTTTCATCCTTCCATCCATACATCCATCCTTCATCCATCCACCCTTTCATCCTTCCATCCATACATCCATCCTTTACCCATCCACCCTTCCATCCATCCATCCATCATTCATCCACCCACCTTTTCACACATCCATCCATCATTCATCCATGCAACCTTTTATCCATTCATACATCCATCCACCCTTTCATCCTCTCATCCATACATCCATCCTTCATCCATCCACCCTTTCATCCTCCCTTCCATACATCCATTCTTCATCCATCCACCCTTTCATCCTCCCTTCCATACATCCATTCTTCATCCATCCACCCTTTCACCCTCCCATCCATACATCCATCCTTCATCCATCCACCCTTTCATCCATCCATCCATCCACCCACCCTTTCATCCATCCACCCATCATTCATCCCCCCAACTTTTCACACATCCATCCATGCATCATTCATCCATGCAACCTTTTATCCATCCACCCTTTCATCCATACATCCTTCATCCGTCCACCCTTTCATCCTCCCATCCATACATCTATCCTTCACCAATCTATCCTTCATCCATCCAACCTTTCATCCTTCCATCCATACATCCATCATTCACCCATCCACCCTTTCATTCATCCATTCACCCATCATTCATCCACCCACACTTTCACACATCCATCCATCCACCCTTTCATCCTTCCATCCATACATCCATCCTTCATCCATCCACCCTTTCATCCTTCCATCCATACATCCATCCTTTACCCATCCACCCTTCCATCCATCCACCCATCATTCATCCACCCACCTTTTCACACATCCATCCATCATTAATCCATGCAACCTTTTATCCATTCATACATCCATCCACCCTTTCATCCTCCCATCCATACATCCATCCTTCATCCATTCACCCTTTCATCCATACATCCTTAATCCGTCCACCCTTTCATCCTTCCATCCATACATCTATCCTTCACCAATCTATCCTTCATCCATCCCCCGTTTCATCCTTCCATCCATACATCCATCATTCATCGATCCACCCTTTCATCCATCCATTCACCCATCATTCATCCACCCATCTTTTTACACATCCATCCATCATTCATTCATCCACCCTTTCATCCATCCATCCTTCATCCGTCCACACTTTCATACTTCCATCCATACATCTATCCTTCACCAATCTACCCTTCATCCATCCTCCCTTTCATCCTTTTATCCATACATCCATCATTCATCCATCCACTCATCATTCATCCACCCACCTTTTCACACATCCATCCATCCTTCAGCCTTACATCCATCCATCCACCCATCATTCATCCACCCACCTTATCTGTGCCTCCCTCATTGGGGGGGTCAGTGTCTCTTGGGAAGAGGTGTGGCGCGGCGGCTAGGGCGACTGACACCGGAATCTGGGGATCACGGTTCGATCCCCGGCACCGGCGGCAGTTTAGTCCAGCACCATGTGACTCTGGGCAATAGCTTGCTTAATCTTCCCGACGGCCCCCAGCGCCTAGAGACCCTTTTGGGTGATTGTGCGCTTTACAAATGTGGATTATTATTATCTCTCTGCGTCTTCTTCCTTCTTCTTTCCCGGTCATGGGAGGGCATCTCTGTGCCTCCCTGCTGAGGGCAACATCCATTGAACTCAAAGGGCTACACTACCTGCTCCCCCAGCCCCCCCCCCCACCTCCCCCAGCCCCCCCCCCACCCCCCAGCTCCCCCAGCTCGTGTATGTGAGCCCGGCTGAAACAGCTTCAGGGACACACACACAGTCACACCCAAGTACTTGACAGGTCTTAAAAAGACCTTTTACTTGTTAATGAGGCGTTGATGTTTTTCACACCTCGGTGTGAATTAGGCCTCCGCCGTGAGCACCCTCGATCAGCCCGCCGCCAGGAACTGCACTCTGCAGAATCTGCGACCCCCTTCCCAGGACTCCACGACCCCCCTGGGGGTCGCGCCCCACAGATTGAAGACCGCTGCCATAGGGGAATAATGAAGTGAAAACACAGTATAATGTAAATGTAAATGTAGGTGTACTTATATAGCGCAAACCTGTCACCCAAAGGGCATTCTGGCGCTTGCTTAGGGAACCCGTCCTGGTATTCCCCTGTGAGAAACCCCGGCAGGGTGTCCACAAGGTGAAAGCCAGGCATCCCGCCGCGAGGGGCCGTAGTGGAGATTAAGCAAGCTATTGCCCAGAGTTGCAGAGTGTGACCCCGTGATTCGAGTAGGCACCGGAGCGAGAATTGTCGAGTCCGTGGAATTTTGAGCCCGAGACCCGCCGAGGCGGGGAATCGAACCCTGGTCCACGGTCGATCTCAGCTTCCGGGTCTGCCGCCTCTAACCACTGAGCCACGCTTCTCCACATAACACACTGACTTTCCCTGGCATGTTCCTTTCCAGGGTATAAAGCCTATTCCATGTCACCAACCAATTCTGCATAAGTCCTGCCACACCGTTTACTCTGTAGCTGCTCCTGGACTGCGCACGCTAGGAATCTCCCCTGCGCAGCTCCTACACGTGTGCACACGCATGTACACCCGTGTCTGCATGTAACCAGCACAGTGTCCCATACTCCAGCTGCTGCGCAGCAGCCTAGTCAAGCCAGGCGGACACCAGTAAAATCTCCATGCAGTCTCCTTCATTATGAGTTCACTGTGGATGAGTCACAGATTATGAGGCTCACCCACAGTAAAAGCTCAACAATTAGGTGCTCAAAATGCGAAAAATCCAGGCGGCCCCTACTGTCAGAACCACCTTCTAACAAGCAGCAAGAGAGAAGGGAGAGGAAAAGCAAGGGGAGACAGAGGGAGAAGGTACAGAGAGATAGAGAGAGGATAGAGACAGAGCGCCGACGAGAGGGAGAGTGCAAGAGAGAGAGATGAGAGAGACAGGGACGAAGGAGACAGCGGGAGGGAGAGGAAGAAGGCAGAGAGAACAGTCAGGTTAAAGAGGCAGCAAGAGGGTAGAAAGAGGGGGTGACAAGTGGAGAGAGAATAAAAAGTAGATAAAGAGGGAGGAGAGGTCGGGAGAGGAGAAAGAGGGGCATGGCAATACAGAGTCAAAGGAGAATGTTTACGAAGGAACATAGAGAGATACCAACAGTATAGATAAAAGAGAAGAGACGGGCGAGGGGAGAAGGACGAATAAGGAAGAGAAAAGGGAAGGATAAGAGAAAAAACAGAGTCATAAAGAGATAGGGAAGAGACAGGAAGAGGGGCAGCAAAGTAGCAGTGGAGGGGGGGCAGGGGGGAGTGGTGAAGAGAAGGAGAGAGAAAGTGAGAGAGGAGGAGGGACAAAAGGGAGAGGTGGGGAGAGAGGTGGCTTAGCAGTGAGCACCAGACAGGAATGAGGAGTTGGGGGAAGAAAGATGGCTCTTGGACTTCATTTCCTTGTTAAAACTTTAGAGAGACTCACTGTAGTGAAGTGGTGGTGAGCCCCGCCATGCCTTAAATTCAGCATGAAGTATTTCGTAAGTGGGGAAGTTTAAAACGGGTCGCCGAGCTGCGTGCGCACATGCGAGCCTTTGTTTACAGGACAACGAAAGTGCCCGGGGACACCCTGTCCAACAGCGATGCCACCGCTCTTTGCTTTACTTAAGAGGTGACGAGATATCTGGCAAACCTCAAAGTCCCCAGGCCAAACTTTTAACGAGGCCGGGAAAGGTGGAGGGAGAGAAAAAACATGAGCACGGCGGAGACGCAAACAGGGTCTCGAGAGAGGATTACGGTGGGAGTGGAAGCGGGGAGGTAGGAAGGAGGAGAACAAGAAACCTGGTAGGAAAGAAGGAGTGAGGAAGAAGGCAAAGATTGGCGGTTAAAGTCCGGAGGGAAATAAGTAGAGAGAAACTAAAGTAAAGTAGGGACGGGAGCAAGGTGGAGAGGGAAGAGATAAGAAATAGACAGGGATAATCTTATAAAACACGCTCTCGGCATTGCTGTGGGGGGGTGGGCGGGGGAGCAGCAGCCTTTGATGTCTGGTGGTGTGAGAGTCAAATGTTGGTGTGCGAGGCTTCCTTCCAAGTCGGGTGGGGGGGCGGGGGAGCAGGGGAGCAAGCGAGTGGGAGGGAACGATCATATGGGGTGTGAGTGAAGCCAAGCGCGCGCCTGGCGAAGCGTCACACTTCAATAGACAACATGCATTGGGAAGAATCCGCTTGTTCAAGTATGTTGTTTCCCCTACAATAGTTCAGAGCTATAAATAGCTCGATCTAAAAAGCGGCCCCGGGACTCGGAGATGGGACCAAGTCAATGGGGAAAGTTGCTCAATCTTACCTGAGGTACATGCGACACGGAATAACATTTTTTTGTTATCTGATTCGATACTGGGTGGGGGTGGGGGTACTTATTTTTGGTGTCTGAGTACATTTTCTGTACCAGTTTACGCCTGTAAGAGATCAAGCTACCTTTGGGTTTCTATGACCAATGTGCAGCTGATCTCACTACCTGATCTCTTTGCTACTTTAAGTTTGAAACTGGTTTGCTAGATCCTGATCTTATACTGACATCTGCTGGCCACAGTGATGGGAACAGAAGAAGGATTCCCCACAAAACTCCTTTACGAGATTCAGAAAAGATTTATTAGATTTTGTGAAAATATGAACACAAAATACTTTGCTTAGTTGCAAACAACATTCTCCGCAAATTTTGAAAAGTGAGGACGTACAAAGGGAGTTCACCAAGTAAAGATAATATTATGCGAAAGAAGGAACTAGAGCACTGCTGCGGCCTCATGACATTAAGGAGCGAGCGTCTGTCATTCTGGCTTTAGCCAACAGGACTTTGCGTGCAGGGAATGGGCTGGTAAATTTGAGACATTCCAGTAAGAGAAGCGCAGCCTATATACGTGTGTAACCTGCTGGACATAGGGTCGAATCCCAATAGGGCCAGCCAGGTTGGATTGGAAGTAAAAATCGGCCAATTTGCATATTGCCTTTCCTCAAAACACTGCTTTGGCGAAATGTTATTAAAAAAAGCAGGGGTGGGGGGGGGGGTAATAAACACCTCTGCCCCGTTTGTAAGCGTGAGGTAATGGACGCTCATCTGCCTCCAGAAAGGCCACTCAGACACCCACTGGGCCGCTGGCGGTATCCAAACAATGCAGAAACCACCCAAATCGGCCCCCCAGACTGCTCAAAAAAGCAGCCCACAGCTGGAACTCGGACACCGGTCCCTCGGGCATTGCCCAAGTGCCCGCATTACCAATCTAATGCTGGGGCCAGCTCAGACCTTCATACACGAGGTCGTTAAAATACGTAATGAGTTGGTAAAGGTACAACCAGTTATTAATTATATCACTACAAAATTGAGGATCTGGAGGCAGCTAGTGGGGAATAAGAAACAAGCTAATATTATTTTACGAATATAATCCTAATGGAAAAGTCAAAATACATATCTCAGACTGTAAAATGCTGGTTTTTCTTTTCCTTCCTGGTTTCAGGCAGTTGCGCCCAGGATCGAAAATGTCTACCCACCAGTCTTGGCTTTGTGAACTCCTGTGGTATCGGGTAGCTCCGGGAACGAAAAATGTGGAGAGAAAAATGTGGACCTTTAGATTAGAAAACACAGTGACCTGTGCGCAACGAGAGAGTCTTGTCTTCGTCTGTCAGATGCCTTCTGACAGTGATGATTTTTTGGATACCGACGTGGTAGCCTCATTACTCCACACTCATTTTGAGTTTTTAAAGGCGCTGTTTCGGTTTTCTGATTGATGTGTGACACTTTGTCAGAGTTGGAGTTGGTTCACAAGGTCAGCGCTGTGATGGGCCGCGGGTAGCGGTCAAGTGGGTTTGCAGAAATGTGAGCAAGTTTTATTGCAGAGTCTTGTCTTTGTCTGTCAAGATGCCTTCTGACGGTGATGAGTTTCGGATGCCTGCCGAGGCTGTAGCCTTCTGATGGTGATGAGATGTGGATGCCTGCCGAGGCAATAGCCTTCTTACAGTGATGAGATTTGGATGTCTGCCGGGGCGGTAGCCTTCTGGCGGTGATGAGTTTTGAGCTTTTTAGTCGCTGTTTTGGATTCACAAGGTCAGCACTGTGGTGAGCCACAGGTAGCGGGCAAATGGGTTTGCAGAAATGTCAGCAGGTTTCCTGATCAGTGGGTTTTCTTTTTGATCCAATCCTTTGTAGAATGTCTTGTTGAGTTTGCGGAGATGGTTGTCCAACATCTCAACGCCTAGGTCTCTGTGGAGGTCTGCTGTTCTCGTGAAGATAGGAGCACCTGCTTCTATCCGTAAGGCCTTGCTCTGTAGTCTCTGTAGGTCCTTCCAATACTGCGGGTGGCAGCCACTCCAAACTGGTAAAGTGTACGTCATTGTGGTCGAATTATTGCGTTGATTGCCCGCACCTTGCTCTGCATAGGCATTGACTTGGTCCTCAGGACTGGGTACAATGTGACCAGTATGGTTGATGCTTTCTGGCAAGTCTTCTCTATGTGGTTTCTCCAGCTGAGTTTGGAGTCCAGAGTCACCCCTAGGTAGGAGCTGCTGTTTTCCTTTTTGATCTATCCATAACCTGTGCGCAACAATTTCAGGAGTCCTTTATTGAGGGGTGTGGTCTTGCCACGTAGAAAGATGGCCACTTAATTCCGGAGCTCCAAATTGTGAGGGCCCTGGACGGCGGCGTGAGGGCTTCACGGTAACATTATGCTGATTTGAGCCCTGATATTACATGGCGGAGCAGTCAGGGATGGTCCGTCGACGAACCTGATGATAGCGGATGCCTCCAGGCAAAGTTTTCTGGAGAAGAGTTGAGAGAAGCCTTGCGATCATAAAATGGCAGCCCATGACGGATGCACAGAGCCGTAATATAGAACCTGTGAGGTGCATGCATTGCCCCAGGACTTACCTGCAACCCTGAAGCAGTCTCGCCCCTTTTGGCTTTATTCTGAGGTGCAGTGTCCCGGACCGGCTTCTTCTCTTGGAGTTGCCGTCCGTGCTGTCATTAGACCTATGTGGGCCTCTCTGGTTACCTCAGGCTTCTTGCTGGTCTGCGTTTGCCGGTGTCCCAGGATAAATTGGGACAGCGGCCTGTGACGCACGCACAGAGCTGCAGTGACAGAGCTGCGCAGTGTGTGCACCGTGCCTCCAGGTTTTCCAGTGACTTTGAGGCAGTCTCGCTGACTTTGGCCACACGATGAAGTGAGGTGTCTCGGTCTGATTTCTGGCTTCATTTTCTGAAGAGACAGTCTGTGCTGTGATTGTACCTTGGGAACCTTCATGACTGCCCCAGGCCCCCTGCGGTACTGAACTCTGCTAAACTGGGCTGCGATAGCTGACATCCCTAGAGTAGCCCTAATGTTCTGAAATGTTTGAATTTTTCCACAATCATCTGTCAGACCCATATTCACCATCCAGGACCCCTGTTTAATTACACAATTGACTTGCCACCCCAGTCCTCTTTTCCCAAAAAAGAGAACTCACGTTCCCAAAAGAGGTAAAATCTATTTATTTTTAAAAGAAAAATACGGCTTTTTCAACAATAACAAGATCTGCATACCAACGGTCTGTATTTCACCTCAGAAGTAACCGATGTCACCACAAAAAATAAATAAATACATTTTTAAAAAAACTCGGACAACGACAACATTGACTCTGGTGAGTTTATTGACCCTAAGAAGGCCACTAAGTTCTAGGATTAATAACGACCTCAGCTATACAGAGTGTATTGTCAAATATTGGTACCGACAGATGCAGGCCGAATGCTACGGCCTTTGTTTTCTCTTCTCTGAGGACACGATGCCTACTCGCCAGTAGCAAGGTTGTTACTCAGCTGTTAATCACCTTTGGCCCAAACCCCACAGATACGAAATTCAGATTCCAACAATGCATGACCTCCATAAAAGAATGGATGTCTAACAACTACCTGTTGCTTAGTGCTGGAAAGACTGAAATTATGTTGTTTGGAAATGCGCAGAAATACTGGTCAAGTGAATGATGGCCATCTACACTTGGCCTCTGCCCTGCCCTGAAAAACTCAGTTAGGAATCTCGGAGTTACTATTGATAATAAACTATCTATGTCATCCCACGTTAACAAAGTAGTACACACCAGCATAGGACTAATGCTCAGCCTCAGACAGATCTTTAAGTGGATCCCTATATCATCTCGTATGCCCCTAGTCCAGGGCCTAATCATAAGTCGCTTGGACTACGGAAATGCACTGCTCGCTGACATCAATGAAAGCCTCTTGACCAAACTCCAGACCCTTCAAAATACAGCGGCCAGACTGGTCCTTGATCTCCCACTCCGCACTTCATCGGCCCCTTGTCTTAGGAAACTACACTGGCTCCCCATAAAGAAACGTATCAAATTTAAAATATGCTGCTTGGTCCACAAATCTATCAATGGCCAAGGACCAAAATACCTGAAAAGAAAACTCCAAGACTACTGTCCGACCAGAACCCTCCGATCCTCAGACAAACACCTCCTAACAGTCCCAAAAGTCCGCACGGTCAGAAACGCGGACAGATGTTTCTCTAAAATAGGCCCAGCAACATGGAACTCACTACCACTATCAATTAGAACTGATCCAAATCATAATACATTCCGCAAGAATCTGAAAACTTGGCTCTTTTGGACCGGGGTCAACCTCCTACCCAATCCTCTCACGAATTTCGGCAAGCGCTATGAGACCTATGGGTGATTTATGCGCTATACAAATTAAAATACAAATACAAAGTGTGTGCCCTGCTTACCGGCCCCTCTATAGAGGGTCCAGCAGGGGTCCTCTTGTAGAGATCCGTTCTAGATGGAAGCACAAAAGAAGGGCTGACCACCATAGGTCAGTCTCATGCTCTTGGAGGACAGTATATACCACTACATGCTCACACACTGGCCACTTCTGACTGCTCCCTCTACAGATGAGATGAATTGATCTTAAATGTCATGCACAGACGGCAAAGATAGCCTTACCAGGAACCTGAAAACACCAGAAAAAAAATAGAGAGAGTTGGATCATTGGCTGGTGCATCCACTTATTGGGTCCGAAGAGTTATCATTATATCAATACTTTCTCTTTTGCCTTTCCTACAGTATCAATGCTCAAGGTTTACTACACAATAAACATCAACTGTGTGAAAGAATTTCCATATCAGAAGATTGACGCAGAAGAGCTGGTTATGCCTTCTGGCAAGACGTCTGGTAAACTCACTAGACAACTCCTCTTCTCAGAATCTTTGAACCGGGGTCGTTCTACCACAGATACTCGTGGTGCCATCCACTCGTCTCAGAAATTATCTAACCCTATGACGGCCACATCTCCGTATTCCATCATGCAACGGATACTCCAGGAAATCTTGGCTGTGAGCAGACAGCTGGAGGGCATATAGACCTCTATATCTCACCTCACGACTGAGACTAAATCTATTCGCTCAGACATCGCTGGATTCCAAAGCCGGGTGGATGGTCTAACTGCGGGGGAGGAAGCGGTAGAGAACCGACTTGACGTTATACCGGACCAAGACCAAGAGCTTCTATTCCTCAGGAGCAAAGTGGTAAATTTAGAAGATAGAAGCCGTCGGGACATCTGCTTTTTTGGCTTTCTGGAGGAAATAGAAGGATGAGATGCCAAATCCTTTCTTAGAGAAGCCCTTCCAAAGCTCACAGGTCTTACTTTTGATCCAGCATTGGAGATGCAGAGAGACCATCGCATTGGATCACTCAACACAGGGAAAAATACGCGACCGCATCTGCTCATCGTCTGCTTCCTACGACATGAACAGGCCCGTCAACTGATCACAGCAGCTCATACACATGGCCCATACACATTTTAAGGACATAAGATTAGAATGGCAGCAGATTTCTCAAAAGATACTAACGACCGTCGCAAAGCTTTCCTTTCTCTTAGACCCCGCCTTCGACAGCTTGATATAAAGTATGGCCTTTTTGAGCCTGCACGCCTGCAGATCACCAAAGATGGAATATCCAAGGAGTTCTTTAATCCAGAGGACCTTTTACTACATCCAGCCTGCTGTGGAAAAGTAAATTTTGCCATGTTCTGTGTCCCTACGTGTCCTCCATCTTATGTTATGTGTGCATGATTAAATATGCATATGTATCCCCCATGTTTGATTAAAGACGCAATTACAGTTGTGTCCATTACTAGTATGCCAGTTTCCAGTTCTCGTGAAAGCTACGAGTATCAGGCCTATGTAAAGTTACGTTGCCACGTTTCTCAGTGTGCACGTTATTTCATTGTAAAGTCCCCGTTTCTAGGCCTCAAAAGGGCCCGGACACCAGATTCAGCTCCTGTCTTCTGAGTCCTCGCTGAGGAGCGATACAGCCCCCACCTGTATCCTCGACCCTTCACTTACTTCCTGCCTCACAGTGCCCGGCTCAGCCTGGCTCTGCCTCTGAGTCTGCCAAGAGTATGTTATGATTCTAGTTATCAGTCCAGCCCTCCTTCTCTGCATTCCTAAGCTACTGAATCGCATCAATAGTTTCCGTCATTGTCTAGCCTTTACGTCTCCATGTAAGAGAAATACTGCATTTAATGGTCATTTAATATTCTTCATCACGCACTACATGTAGAATAATGCATGCTCCAGTCTTAGAGTCTGTTAGCCTTTACCCCGATAACTTTTGGATTCTATCAACATGTTCTCTAAACATCAGATACTAGATACTGTTTAGGTACATGTCGCCCTGACTCTCCAGACTTCAGTCTCTGCTCCTAGCACAGAGTTCATAGCCCCCAGCTTCTCCTAGTAACACGTCATTGTCAGTTTGCGCGCACCATTAGGTTAGAGGTCCCGGCTCCTTAGGTAGCCCCCTCCATGTTTCCGCCCCATTTATGACATATTCTGCTACGTTTGCATCACATGTCTATGTATACGCCCCTGTTACACCCATTTTCACCCTTATCTTTCGCGACTGCTATTGACCACACCCATTGCTCCGCCTACTGTAATTCATTGTAATGTAACTGTTTTAGTATATATATTGGTGCACTGCTATTAAATGTTACCCCCATTCCCTTACGCCGATTCTGATCCTGCCCCCGGCAGCGCTGCCATCCCATTCCTGTGCAGGTTGTCCTGTTCCTGTCCTTTATGCTGTATTAAACCTGCAAACTCCTACTACCTCGAATCTTGACTCTTATTTATTGAGCTATCTGTTATTACTATGTCCAGTAAAACCTAGATCCGGTATTATTTATTTATATACCACATAATGGCGCCCGAACAGGGACTTGCCCTTTCCCCACGCGCCGGTGAAGCCACGCCGGCCCCCTGACCCTCTGCAGCCGTGACGGAACCATACCGTGCACGTGCAGATATTTCTGCTTCAAGTATCCCTCAGGCCCACGGAGGAGACGGAGGTGGCGGTCCAGCATCCAGACGAGGCGGTGGAGGAACGCGGCGAGTCCCGACCAGAGCCCAAGCCGAGAGTCCAAGGTCCGAGGTATCCGGAGGCCCACCCGTAACAGAAGTCCGAAGCTCGTCCGTCCGGCGTCGAAGCAGTCCAGTCCAGTCCGAGGCCTTCCGTTCTTGCTGCCCGGTGAGTACCATTGCTGGGGTAGTATCTAGACAGGGTCAATTTAATTGACTTTGGTCCGTGGGTTGGTGGTACACAGACCCACAAACGAAGTGTCCACTTCGGTGGATGCGGGTCCTGACGTGTCTCTTTATGAGACCGGTAAGTTTCGTACTGTTTCAGCAGTGCATCTAGTTTCTGTTCTAGTCAGTTCTGTTCTCGAGAAATTCATGTATTCTGTTTTCAGTATTCCAGGTAGTATTCTGTTCGAACTGATATTTTAAATGTTCTTCATGTATTTTAATGTCGTGGTATGAATGTGGAGTAATTATCGTGTTCATTGTGTATTGTAATGTGTCTAGATTACAGTTCAGTCATGCCCTTATTCTCGAAATTACGTCAGTTAAAAACCAGAAAAGGTCTGCTAGAAGCAGCAGTTCCTGTCCCGCCTAGGGACAGTCCAGGTCATTTTATGTATCAAAAGCATGGCATAAGTGCCATATTATATCTAGATTTATGGGTAGAGTATACCAAACAGTTAGAAGAAAAGTATAGATGGCCTGTATCAGGCACATGGGATGCCGAGTGCATCATGAGAGTAGAAGAAGCATTATGGAAGAAGAAAGCCAGACAGTCACAGAAAGATGCCATCGAGTTATGGCGCAAAGAATCTCATAAAAGAACCGAAAAAGAAATCAGAAAGTCAGAACTAAGTAGAGAATCCTTAGAACGAGCCCAAGAAAGGGAATTAATCGAGATAGGTGAACGAGTTAAAACCGAACAGTCAGACAGACAGAGGAATGCCCTTATTAAGGGTATGTATCCTCTTCTTGCCGAGGGCTTGCCAAAAGCGACCCCGGAGGCATCCAGTAATTTTCCGCCACCACTAGTTCCGACTAAGCTACGTCACAAACCGACCGCAGCTGATATTTTCATCTCGTCCTATTTGGACGACACAGTCCCGGAATATGCAAATCCTGTTCCGCCGGTCCCTGTAAATCAGGCAATTCCTGCTCCCCCAGACACCGGGGCACCTCTTGCAGTACCTGCTACGGTACCCCCGGTCCAGCCTACATTACAATTTCCCGCCGCGCTGGTACGAAGAGTATCAGTCGACGATTCCAGTTTAGGGGCCGCAGGAGGAGGTCCTCCTGGTACCCCGCCACCGCACCAACGTAGAACGTTGGCCGAGTTACATGAATGTGCGTTACAGCGTACGCCCAAATTTAAGTCCGTTGCAGAAATCCGACGAGCTCTCACTGAATGCCGCTATGATCCAGTTGCAGGTGATGATAGTACAGTAATATATTCCATCCGTGTAAGACGGGTGACCGGGTATTTAGACACCCTACCAGATATGAAAGGAGATCTAGACCGAATATATCGTTTCATCCGTACAGGGGATGATCCAGAAAGTATTGGCGAAGCCATGTCTCAAAGGAAAGCTGAGATCCAGCTAATGATATTAAAGTTCCTGATTAATTGTCTAATAAGAGAACAAGATTCCCCGACTAAAGATCAGGCCGAAATGAAAATCCTGACAAGGTGGAGTGATAATATAGCCGAGGGTAAACACAAGACTATCAGTAGTATAGAGAGTATGTACAAGAAAATCCGTAAAGAAATAATAAAGTTACACGAACAACGTAAAGCAGCACAAGTAAACGAGAAAGAAAATGACTCTTCTACTGAAGAGGTAGAGGACGAGAATCCCGCCAGAATAGCGTATGTAGGAAAATCTAGATTTCCGGATCGCCATTTGCGCCTAGAACACAAGTCAGTTTTACATCATCCAGCACCAGAACAAGGTTCTCTGGAACAAGTATTTCAAGCTACCGATCACATTCTGAAATCACGAATCGGTTACAGTGAGTTAAGTACTATGCATGAACAAGAACTAGTCCGATCAGCAGTCCGATGGATTACTGATTCTACCACTTTTCCAGACGAAATAGTGGCACAAATGTTTCTGAAATTGCCCCCAGCCGAGCAACGACTGGTGGGTATGTATATGATCCAACACCTCATTACTCTGTATGAGGGTCAACATTCTGATCCAGGTCCGTTACATGATGTCCTGAACGAGTTACTCCAGTATAGATGGAAAGGTTTAGGTACCGATTTAATTAGTGTCATTCTAGAACAGCGCCACAAATATAGAACGTTTTTGAACCCGCATTTTGTTCATGTCTCACCTCCAGAAAGTAAACCGTTTTACATAGACAGACAGAATCCGTTACGAGAAGTACACCCAGTCAGGACAACAGATGGTGAAATGCAACGAGTGTTTGTTTACACTCCGATTACCAAGATGGAACTCTTAGAGATGAAGAAATTAATTCCCTGTCATGACAAAGATCCAGCAGGGTTCCACCGAGAATTAAAGGACATGCTCCGTATGGGAGAATACACGTATCCAGATATAATTAAAATGCTAAAAGTCTTATTGCCCGCAGGGGTATACGAGAAACTCAAGGAAAAAGAATGGGAGGTGGGAGAGAAAAAGATCGATTGGGCAGTTCTAGAAGCTGAAGATAAGATACGAGTACCAGGTACCGGTCTTGGAGAGAAATGTAAAGAATTACCTGAATTATTGATACAAGTTTTGCCCAGATTATTAGCAACTAAAAAGGAAGACTGGGATGCAATCTCAGCCTGTAAACAGAAACAAGACGAAGACACTAGTGATTTTTATTCTAGATTCGAGAAATGTTTTAGTATAAACAGTGGCCTCAAGACGAGTTGCGAGTCATACCCTCATCTTTTTGTTACTAAATTAGTCGAGAATTCAAGTCCACAAGTTAAGAATCGAGTTTTGAAAGTCGAAAGTACCTGGCAAGCTAATACCCCGTCCCAGATGTTACAGATGCTTCAATACCACCAGAATAGAATCAGAGAAGAGCAAGATCATGAAAGAAAACGTATGAAAGACACGAAAATGAAAGTACTAGTTGCACAATCTGTTCCTCAAGACAGTCAGAAGAGGGGTACGAATCAAGCCAGTCATCCTGCAGTTCCCGTTAAAGGGACCTGCAATTATTGTAAACAGCCAGGTCATTTCATAAACGAGTGTGCAGTTCTGAAACACAATATAGCTACCGGTAAGACTAAAGAAAGACCACGTCCGCCTAGACAAGAACAAGTTTCACAGACTTCTCAGCCACAGAATGCACAACAGACAGTTCCAGCACCGCAGCCTATCGCTGCAACACAGCATGTTACACAGCAGATGTACCAGTATGCACAGTCCGAGTATCCAGAGTATCAGCCATATTCATGAAACAGCCTAGAGAGGGAGGTAGGCTTGCCTCTCATCGAGATTCCTGTAGATCAAGAGGGTCCCTATGTTCATAGTCAAGTATTAGGGAAAGACAGAAAGTTTTTGATTGATACAGGGGCAAGTAGGACCACCATCAGTCACGCCGAAGTTCCAGGGGCTCCGCTCTCAGGCTCTAGAAATGTTTCCCTTGGATTTTCAGGAAAGCCTATTGTAAACGAGATATCTAAGCCAGTTACTCTAGAAGTAGGTCCATTGTCCCGTACTACTGATCTGTTACTTACGAAGTCATGTCCAGAAAATTTATTAGGCATTAAAACACTGAAAGAATTAGGTGCAGTTATTTGCTGTTCCCCAGAGGGAATACGACTGTTCCTACGTGACTTCAAGGGTCACTATGTATTACGAGATTTTGATCCGAGATTGTCCAATGTTCCGCAGCATCTATGGGCACAAGGTCCAACTGATGTTGGTTATATGCAAATCACACCCCATCGTGTGACTCTCAAACCAGGTGTAGTGTTACCACGAATCAGACAGTACAGATTGCCACCTGAGGCTGTAGCAGCCTTATCCAAAATTATTGACGAGCTCATGGCTCAAGGAGTAGTTGTAGAAGCTGACTCCAATGTATGTAATTCTCCGATCATTCCAGTCATGAAACGTACTGATCCAAATGCACCCCCAGTATATCGATTAGTGATTGACCTTCGGGAGCTTAACAAATGTATTATTCCCCAGTACCCAGTTGTCCCAGATATCTCTTCCCTATTGACAGCCATTGATTCTGAAGCCTCATTTTTTTCAGTCATAGACCTCAAGAACGCGTTTTTCAGTGTCCCCATTCATCCAGACAGCCAGTTTCTTTTCGGATTTTGTTTAAATGGAAGGAGCTATAAATTCACACGAGCTCCTCAAGGTTTCACAGAAAGTCCTAGTATTTACAGTCAAGCACTTAAGAGACAACTAGACAATATTCACATGCCAACTGACACTGCCCTGCTCCAGTATGTCGATGATCTACTAATCACAGCCCGTTCTGAACGTGCTTGCGAGCGAGCATCTCTTACAGTCTTGTATTTCCTTGCCGAGATGGGGCACAAGGTGTCCCCTTCGAAGCTTCAATTCTGTGTCCAGCAAGTGATCTACTTAGGCCACTTACTGTCCAAGAGGGGTAGGCAGTTGACACCTGACCGTATCCAGTTAATAGCGAGTCTTCCTCAGCCCAAGACCCAGAAGGAGGTACGTGCTTTTATCGGCCTTACTTCTTACTGCAGACAATGGATTCCTCAGTATGCATTTCTAGCTAAACCACTGATACAGTTAACGACACAGGAGGCAGCCGTATCGACTGTCCTCCCTTGGACATCTGAACATACACTTAGTTTTAATGAATTAAAGAAAGCTCTATGCCAAGCTCCAGTTCTAGCAACACCGAACTACAGTAAGCCTTTTACACTTTTTGTCACTGAACGCGAAGGTACAGCATTATCTGTTCTCACACAAGATCAAGCAGGACAATACAAGCCCTGTGCTTATTTTTCGAGCACATTAGATCCTGTAGCCCAGGCTCTGCCTGCGTGCCTCAAGTCAGTTGCAGCCACAGCACTAGCTATCAGACAAAGTGATTCCATAGTATTAGGACATTCCTTGACAGTACAAGTTCCACACTCCGTGGAAGTTCTTTTAAACCGAACACAGACTCAGCACTTGACAATTGCACGTTTAACAGGTTATGAACTGACACTGTTCCAGCCACACATAGAAATCAGACGCTGCAACGTTTTAAATCCTGCTACACTGTTACCGTCAGTTAATTCAAATCCTGCCACACACGACTGTGTGGAAGTAGTTAACATTATGACAAAGCCAAGACAAGATCTGACAGATATTCCATTACCAGATCCCGACCTGACACTTTATGTGGATGGTTCATGTATGAGAACAAGTACAGGAGAACTAGTAGCCGCGTATGCAGTGACTACTGACACTGAAGTTATTGAAACACACCGTATTGACACCCTGTCTGCTCAAGCAGCAGAGCTAGTTGCTCTGACACAAGCCTGCATACACGCCAAGAACCTGAAAGTTAATGTTTACACAGATTCACGCTACGCATTCGGAGTCGTACACGACTTTGGAGTGCTCTGGCAGGAGAGAGGTTTCATGACTTCTCATGGACTCAAGATTCAGCATGGTCTCCTTATTCAAGCTCTGTTAGATGCCATACACTTACCGACATCCATTGCTATCATGAAATGCAAAGCACATACGAAAGTCACTGACACTATTTCCCAAGGTAATGATCTAGCAGATCGCACAGCCAAGCTTACAGCACAGACACCAGACATTCCAGTTAATAAGACACCGACATACACTCCAGATCCGACTACCTGTATGACAGTTAAGGACCCCACTCAAGATGTCATAGATATCCAGTTACATGCTACTCCCGAGGAAATCAAGAAATGGTCTGAACAAGGAGGGGTCCAGACAGACCAGGGATGGGTAACTAAGGGTAGAGCCACATGGTTTCTCCCCGACTCTATGGTTCAAGTCATTATCAATACCGTACATAGTCCAGCACATTTAGGAGAAAAAGCTATGTTAGACAGTATCCAGAACATTTGGTTCAACAAGCATTTACGAGCTGCAGCCAAGCAGAAAGTCCGTACCTGTATGATATGTTGTCAGTTTAATCCAGGTAAAAGTGTCCCGGTGGAACAAGGTGGATTCCAGCCCCCTGACCACCCTTTTGAAGTCCTCCAGATGGATTATATTCAGATGGAGCGATGTCGAGGTTTCAAGTATGTCCTTGTAGTTGTATGCGCTTTGTCCAGGTGGACAGAAGCATATCCAGTCCCAGATTACACAGCCACGACCACTGCCAAGCAGTTGGTTCGTGAATTCTTCCCCCGCTACGGACTCCCTAGAGTCGTATATTCTGACAACGGCCAGCCATTCTCATCTGAACTCATGAAACATGTTTCCCTTTTGTTAGGGTACCAGTGGAAGTTCCATTGTGTACGCCATCCTGAAGCAGCTGGTCTAGTAGAGAGACATAATCAGACCCTGAAAATCCGTATTGCCAAGATTTGTAAAGAGAAAGGTGTGGACTGGCTAGTAGCTCTGCCAGTTGCCTTATTTTATATGCGCATGGTCGCACACTCCAGATCAGGTCTGTCCCCTTATGAGGTCGTATTTGGCCGCCCCCCTAACATGTGGGGTACACCTAGACCTCGAAGTATTACCGATGTTTCAAGTAATATGCTGACAGATTACCTAGCTTCCTTGATGTCTGCCCTCAACTCTTGTCGTTCACAGGTTGCTGCCGCATTTCCAGACAATACCGAGGTGGCACCGCATGAAATCGTTCCCGGATCCATGGTTCTTGTCCGAAATTTTGATCGTTCAAGTCCGCTGGAGCCTCGCTGGAAGGAACCCCGACAGGTCCTCCTGGCCACCCGTACTGCCGTCAAGCTGGAAGGCAGGAAGGGCTGGGTGCATCTGTCTCATGTGAAAAGATTTTTTGGATTGAAACCTGTTTCAAAGAACATTTCCGAGGATCTTAAAGACTGCCAAAGTACTATTCTTAAGGACTGTCCCGCAAAAGACATTGCTACGAACCCTTCCCTGTTAGAGAAAACTCCGCAACAGGAGTATAAGCTTAAACTAAGGTCTAGTAAAATAAGTCAGCCAGTTTGATTGTCTAAGTCCTCCCCTAGGTGAAACGGTTAGACCGGTTTCTGACATGTATATAATAGACCCCCACAGAGAGAGAGTTAGTGAGAACTCTAGAAGTTGCACTATTATTTTATGTTTTCTGCTATATTTTAGCATTATGATTTCCTGCACCAGTTATGCATTTTATTTGTATTTTTCAGTTTCTCATGTAAATAAGTCTGCTAATGTTACAGTAGAGCACACGTTTAGTGATCTGCCTCCTCATGAACTCTCATATCGTCTTGCTATGCGTAATAACTCTTTTATCCGCATGTTACATTATTCACACCAGACCAGCAATGCCACAAATTGTTGGGTGTGTGGTCGACTCCCTCCTTTCCAGACACCGAAGGGAGTTCTGCCACTCTTTCCTTATCCATTTTCACATAATGGTTCGTGTGGAGCATGGTCCACGTTAACGTCATCCTCAACAGATATGCCTTTTCTGAACAGTACATGTTTCCCAGACAAGCAAGGTCTTCCCCACAGAACAGGGTTAGATCTAGAAAATGAAGTTTATAATTTGGGTAATTATTCTTCGAGTTTTATGGTCCTGAATGTTCAGTCTGATTCTACTCCAGACTTACCTGCTATGTCAGTACTACCAGTCAAAGGTGAATTATGTGTCCGAAATAATGGTTCCATACATGTAGGCCATAGTGATTGTACTACTATTGTCAAGTATAGTGACAGTAGGAAATCTATTTTCAAAGCTTCACGTCATTCTTATTTTGTTTGTGGTCAGACCGCATATGTTCGTCTGCCCCTTGATTGGGAGGGAACATGTTACATTGCCTTCCTACTGCCACCAGTTTTCCTAGCCCCACCAGACTATCATAGGAATTCCCTCCTAGTACATACTAGACACAAGAGAAATTTCCCGATTGTCGATTATACTGAAACTGCTCTAGAACAATACATAGATATCAATAAAGGTGTCTTCCCCTACTTAGGTACTGTCGTGAATAGTAAACTGATACGTAGATTAACCAGAACACTTGAAGCAGTAGTGATTGAGACTACTTCTGCTCTAAGTAACTTAACCGAAGAGCAATCCTTTATGAGAATTGTCGTGCTCCAGAATCGTCTCGTCCTTGACGTCATACTGGCCGATAGGGGCGGGGCATGTAGAGTCATCGGATCTAGTTACTGCATTTTCATTCCTAATAACGCGCCGTCTGTTTATTCAGCTATTACCAGACTCCATAAAATTGCCCATATGTTACACCAAGATCCAGGCACCTGGACATGGTTCGGTTGGTTCTGGAATATAATTTCCGCCTGGGGATGGAAAGTATTGTCATTTCTGGGTATTGCAGTAGCGATCATATTCAGTTGCTGCCTCTGTTTACAATGTGGCCCTGCGATTTGCGGCATTTGTGCTACATCTTGTATTCCTAGTCCCGAGTCCCGTCCTAAATCCCGTTCCAAGAAAATTCGAGACGAGCAAATGATACTGTATGAAATGATAGATGGTATCATGAATATTGATGTTTCCTAATGGAAACGTAGTGACAAGGAGGGAATGTGGAAAAGTAAATTTTGCCATGTTCTGTGTCCCTACGTGTCCTCCATCTTATGTTATGTGTGCATGATTAAATATGCATATGTATCCCCCATGTTTGATTAAAGACGCAATTACAGTTGTGTCCATTACTAGTATGCCAGTTTCCAGTTCTCGTGAAAGCTACGAGTATCAGGCCTATGTAAAGTTACGTTGCCACGTTTCTCAGTGTGCACGTTATTTCATTGTAAAGTCCCCGTTTCTAGGCCTCAAAAGGGCCCGGACACCAGATTCAGCTCCTGTCTTCTGAGTCCTCGCTGAGGAGCGATACAGCCCCCACCTGTATCCTCGACCCTTCACTTACTTCCTGCCTCACAGTGCCCGGCTCAGCCTGGCTCTGCCTCTGAGTCTGCCAAGAGTATGTTATGATTCTAGTTATCAGTCCAGCCCACCTTCTCTGCATTCCTAAGCTACTGAATCGCATCAATAGTTTCCGTCATTGTCTAGCCTTTACGTCTCCATGTAAGAGAAATACTGCATTTAATGGTCATTTAATATTCTTCATCACGCACTACATGTAGAATAATGCATGCTCCAGTCTTAGAGTCTGTTAGCCTTTACCCCGATAACTTTTGGATTCTATCAACATGTTCTCTAAACATCAGATACTAGATACTGTTTAGGTACATGTCGCCCTGACTCTCCAGACTTCAGTCTCTGCTCCTAGCACAGAGTTCATAGCCCCCAGCTTCTCCTAGTAACACGTCATTGTCAGTTTGCGCGCACCATTAGGTTAGAGGTCCCGGCTCCTTAGGTAGCCCCCTCCATGTTTCCGCCCCATTTATGACATATTCTGCTACGTTTGCATCACATGTCTATGTATACGCCCCTGTTACACCCATTTTCACCCTTATCTTTCGCGACTGCTATTGACCACACCCACTGCTCCGCCTACTGTAATTCATTGTAATGTAACTGTTTTAGTATATATATTGGTGCACTGCTATTAAATGTTACCCCCATTCCCTTACGCCGATTCTGATCCTGCCCCCGGCAGCGCTGCCATCCCATTCCTGTGCAGGTTGTCCTGTTCCTGTCCTTTATGCTGTATTAAACCTGCAAACTCCTACTACCTCGAATCTTGACTCTTATTTATTGAGCTATCTGTTATTACTATGTCCAGTAAAACCTAGATCCGGTATTATTTATTTATATACCACACTGCAGTGGCTGAGACGGTTCTTTATGTGGGGCTGAACATCTATAAGCGTCATATGTAAGCAGACAGATAGAAGAGTGTCATCTGCAAGGCATAAAATACCCACTAGATCCAATTACCTACTCTACACGGGACATTTAAAGACTGGATAGGCTTGGGCTGCGTGGCGATCCCAACAGCATCACATAAGTAAAAGGTTTCCTATCCAACAGAAGTGGCAGAGAAGAATGTCTGTGAATGGTAAGATAAGGAACAAAACTAGTTGAGTACACAGTGCATTACCCCAACTTTCTCAAACCTCTTTAGAGAATGGCACGCAGACAGTGTTGAAAGCTATATTATGTTATTTTAATCTTATAAGGCGCACAGCTACCCAAAGGTTTCCGGGCGCCACCTAACAGGAACAGAAGGAAGGGAAATCATCTATTGATTAAACAGCCAAGTTTTTAAACACACACGAAAGTTCCCATAAACGGTTTCGTTCCTAAGTGACATGGGGAGGGAATTCCACATAGAGGTACCTAGACAAGAGATGGACCGACAACCCATTCGTGACAGTCTGGTCCTAGGAACCGAAGATGTAGAGGAGCGAAGAAGGCGTGATGGTAAGTAAGGATGGACTAGAGCGTTCAGGTACTGAGGTACCTTGCCAGATTTGATCTTGAACATATAACTGAGGGCTTTGAATTTAATGCGATTCTCAACCCTGAGCCAATGAAGGTCATGAAGAGAACCTGAGATGGAGGCCATTCTGGGAAACTGGCAAAGCAGTCTAGCAGCCGCATTCTGCACCACCTGTAATTTGTGTATCACATCCTTATTAACTCCTAAATACAGGTTGTTGCCGTAATCCAGTCTAGAAGTGACAAGAGCCTGGACCACGGTTCTTTGAGTGGGGACGGGCGACATCCAAAGGATTTTCTTGAGCCATTTAGGGATGGTGAAGTAGGTCGAGGCCACCTTCACCACTTGTTGCTTCATAGATAGCTGGTCATCAATGATAAAGCCTACGTGCGGACCTGATGCGTAGGTTGGGGAAGAGCACCCATTTCAGAAGGCCAGTGTTTCGGACCCCAGAGATCTTTATTATTCGCCAAAATTAACACTTCCGTCTTTTCGCCATTGAGTTTAAACAAGTTGGCTTGCACCAAAAAGTGATCTGACCAGCGTACTGGAAGCGCTGGGGAACAAAGAATATTAGGTAAATTGGAAAAAATGAGATACAATAGATGGCCAGCCACATGAGTAGAACCTGAATTACAGAGCAGAATTTACATTGAGGCCAAGTCATGATCAAAGTAGTGCTAGTCACACATGTCGGGTAATCGAAATGAAGATTCAAGTCGCCCAGGATGGTGAAATTGGCGGCGTCCAGAAAGAAGGGAGCAATAAGATCAGGAAATGACGGAGACATATTGTTTGAGGTCAAGGACAACACATTTTCATGTTTATTTTGTCCTTGGGAAAAGTAGGCCCAACCACCTGCAGCACAAACCCTTTGGCTGTCAGTTACAGTAGTACCACATTATGGAATAGGAAAGGGCATTTCCTGCAGTTAAAGTAATATTTGTGTCCATAAGTTAATGCTGCTCGAACTTGTATTTATGTTTTATTAATACAAGGCCTTTCATATTAGGGTGAGTGCTCTAAGGATATGTTGTAAGCTCCGACTGCACTTCTGTGACAGTGGTTCCAGTGTAAACATGTACATGTGTTTGCAAAGTTTAACAATATGAGACTACATACAGTGCTCCCAGAATGCTCTCTAATTAGATGCAAATATCTGCAGAAGCTTAAAAGTAAGATTGATGACTATTTGCTTTCAAAATAAAATGTTCACAAAAAACATGAAACCAGAAAAAAAATGTTTTGCTAAACTAAACGTATTGACGCATGCACGTATTTCCCTAAAATATTCATAATGTAAAATTAGTGCGACCAGTTCCAACAAATAATGGGAAACTGAAAATAAAAAAGCATTGGCAAAGCCAATAGGTCTGATATTGGTGGTCAGCCTTTTTTTTGTCAATGCGTCTCTTGTTTTGGCTCTTGTAAAACTTTGTGCGACCTGCCAGGCCCTCACCATTATAACAAACATTGGCAAAAAGCACAAATATATTTTTGTCTCAAAAAGCAAACATTGCCACAGTAGTCCCTGAAAAAACTAGTTTGTATGCCGATATGCTCCTTGTGAAAGAGCGGAAGCCAGTTGATAGATAGATTGATAGAGAGATAGATAGATATATCTGCTATATAAAAAGATTATGGTTTACTACAGACCTAATTAGGGGCCTAGTTCTTCAAGAAAGTCACACAATCGCACACGTTATATGTCCTTGCATTAGTGCAGATTTATTGCTTTCATTAATGCACAACATTTCCAGAAGTAGGCCAGGAAATTGTACTCCTAGAAAATATTTGTGTCCTGCTTTTTAGCATGACCAAATAAGCAGGTTTAGATTTGCTCTTGCGAAAATCTGTTGAGCGCTTACAAGTTAACTTTCCCTCCAACCACTTTTTTCTGAACCTTGGAAGAAGTTTTACTTCTGCCATTGTCAGGAGTAAATTTGCAACCTTTCTCAGTAAGGGAAACTATTTGAGAAAATCTGGTGAAAACCCCTAAAACATGCAATTTACAAGGTTTGCAAAGACTCAAAAGGGCATTCCAACCCCGGAACAGTGCTTAACGTTACCGCCAGCTCCCGTATGTAGATGTGCGGAAAGGTGGCAAAATAAGGAAACTGCTAGAATTCAAACCCTACTGTAGTATGATCCCTGGCATAATCAGAAAGACTAACATCAGAGCGTTTATATAATGAAATTGTTACCATAATTTTACACTGCACTACGTGGCACAAAAGGGACAAGTGGATTTGTTTTACAGGACAAGATTTATGAAGCAACCTGTCCCATAGGCAAATAATTTGTTTTATAACTTCCACACCCATGTCTGTTTCTGCCCAGGTGCAGCTGATGCCATGGTACCATTAGGAGGAAAATGTGTAAAATACTAAGGTGCTATCTGGGGCCTCAGAAGCCACAGTAACTCACCCCACTTACTCACGGCCTATACAATGAGCCATGGTTGAAGCTGTCAGAATTGATCTGATGATGGTGGAAACCCATTTGTCCTACTTCCCTGGACTGAGGCTCGGGGACTAAAACGATTTGAGGTAGGAGTCAATGTGGGAGGGTACAGCCTTTCTGATGGAGAGAACTGGGCCTGCTGCTGAATGCTTTGGGGTCTAAATGGGGCAGCTCAGAAGCCAGAGCAGCTATACCAGTGCCCTTCCTGTAGATCGGTGTGAGCATCCTAAAGAACACTACACAGTATATGAATCAGGAAAAGACCCTTCAAGCTGAAGTGGGCCCTACTCACAGATTAGGCTCAGTGGAGAAGATCCTTCAAGCTGGAGTAATCCCTACTCACAGATTAGGACCCATTTATTTGTTGCTGTTTATTTGACACCTTGCCCTCTGCTGTGAGACACCATGAAAGGACGCTTCTTTTTGACGAACCGTTTTGGCATAGTGTGCAGAAATATTCTAGTATTTTGCATTTTACTATTAATGATCTCTAATGACAGAACATCATCTTCTCAAAGATGACATGCTACTCCTCTAGGGGGCATTCTGGAGGTCCGATGTAGAAAGAGTAGGGAGAGGAGTTGGCCTAATGGCTAGGGTTGCTCACCCTCAGACCTGGGGATCTGGGTTCAAGTCTCGGTAACGACGCCAAACATCCTGTGATTCTGGGCAAATCACGTAATCTCCCCGTGCCTAACAAAAATGAACGTGTGTCCTCATGTAACGTAACTGGTGCTATGTAAAGCGCTCTGATACCCGATTCGGTCGGGTCAAGTTTGCACTATATAAAACTCTGCAAAAAAAAAAAAAAGACTTTGAAACCATTGAATGAAAAAGGCAGTGAAGTGCCTTTTATAGCTATCAGGTGGTTTGCATTTACTCAGCACCTATCAAAATAGAGCCTGGAAGAGATCCTTTTGGCCAGAGTGCTAGTCGCTGCTAGACTTTTTGATGCGCCAGACGATCACTGCATTTTGAATTTCACCCCAAAGACATATTGATGCTCTTACATCATGCAATTTGTGTATCTTACAGCAAAGACAAGTATTTTGTAGGCAGAATGAGTTGGCCTTCTTGGTGCCCTTGAGCCGGAAGATCAGACTGTTGGCCTTCTCGATGTCCAGAACTTAAATCATGAAGAGGTTGTAGGATCTCTCAATGTCATAAGCACACTTTCCTCCTGGATACGTGTCACAATGAATCTTTCGGATCCGACTGAAAGGGCTTTCATTCAAATTGTTCTCGGATTATCCCTAATACACAGACCCCGCTGTGTCACTGCTCTCTGGCCATCCAGGAATTCAGACATCCTAGATACATACCACAAATGCACTGGTGGCATGAATCTATAACGCCACGGACCTGTCGAGGCGTCCTCCTAGTAACATGGCCACTGACTACCAGGTCCTCTGGCAGGGTGGGTGCCAGGCATCAAAACCAACTGTAAACAAGTCAGCTGATTGTCCCGATCTCCACATCTTCTGGTGTCTCCCACTTTGAAGGAAGGTCCTATTAAGGCCATGGTCCCTATGAGGATGGACATCTCTTTATATAGGTAAACGGCTCTCATCTTTTCCAAGGCAAAGCTGGTTATTTGAGATTTCAATTTACAAAACAATGTTTTTGGAACTGAAATTGGGACTGCCTTTTCCAAGTAAAGGGAAACACTGTTTGTACAATGGCAGAGCCTTTGCTGGCTGCACTAGCATAAACCTCTAATCAAGCAGCCTGTGTTTCAGGTCACATTTTGGTCATCCCCACCCTATTGAGCGTCATTCATTTTCCTTGCCTGTGACCATCATGCCTTCCATGGAAAATGCAGAATGGTTCCCATGTAAAAAGAACAAAACTGGACTTGAATCTTTGGTGTGCTGACATTCATTTTGCTGTGTTGCATGTATTTCCTCTTCTTCCGTCATTCCTGGCGGGCTCCGGGCCTCAGTCATGGCCCTCAGTTTTCATTATGCCCCCAGTCTTTCCTCCTCCGTGGCCTCCACCTTAATGGATGGATGTGCTAATAGGAGGGACTCCAATTCTCTGGATGCCTGGATTGGAAGTACATGCCTTATTTCTGAAGGGACAGCGTTTGTACAAACCGTATCAGTGCTTCTATCTGCAGCTAGTGTAATGATGGCAGATGTTAAGCCTGATGGCACATTAAACATGGGATTGACAGTTACAGCTATGATGGTGGATATGGTTAAGATTATGGTGATGCCCGAGGAGACCTCGGTGGCTGTTGAGGCACCACAGTCTTAGACTTCCCACACAGTTAGCACCAGTGGATTGCCTTGACATAGCGGGAAGGTTGCTGAAGGATCTCCATCAGAGCTGATGTGTCATCATGCTAGTCCTAGTGATGCTCAGATCTCCAGTTGTGCTTTATATGATTGTGGCACATTTGAAGCCACTCTTGATTGGTGCATGTGTGGTGGCTTCTTGGGGGCACTTGTGTGGCCACCCTTATAGTGCTCCCCTGAAATCACCTGATGTTGGCGATTTCAGGGGAACACTACTGAGACTGGGCTTGACTTTTGATGGTACTTTAGCTTCTTTGTGGGCAGTTTTGCAGCAACTGGTGGAAGCTTCAGATAAGGCGGAATTACCAGTGGAGCCCTGTTCCTGTGACTCACATGCAATGCAAGGATGACATGTCCTCATGCTAAAATAGCAATGGGCTTTGTTGACTCAAGAGCATGTATGAGGACAGTTACATTTTTCAAGAGAATGCTGCTCTACATGCTATAATTCTGTTGCCTACAAATCTAAACATTTGTTGATTGCTATGGCCAAACGGTTACTGGCCCTAAAGTGTGCCAAATAACTTGATGGCCATTTTACACCACATATTTTTTCCAAAGATGTGTCTACTGACCATATGGACAATCTTTTGTCGCTGTTTAAATGATGGCGAAACAGACATGTCTATTTATTTGTAGATGTTGTCCCATTGCTGTGCCTTATGTGACAGGTGAGGAAGAGTACAGAGGTCCTATGACACACAGTAGTATGTTAGCTCACTGGGGCCCGACTATGTTGCGCCCCAATAACCATGATGTTGGTTATGTCAACAAATTTTACAGAATTACTATGTGTAGTCCACACAGTAAGAAAACAAGTTACTTACCTGTAACTTTGGTTCTCCAGTATTGGTAACTTTCATAGATTCCCATAGCTTGTATCATTCCCCGTCGTCGGAATGGAAGCCTCTGTAAATAGAAAATAACATAGCAGTTGGTACAAAAGAGAAAGAAAGGCCTAGGCCTCATCTCATTTTGTAGCATATCCAACTTTTTTTGTAAAAGAGACCAAAATAATGCAACAACCAATCAGATTAGCCTCACCCCATAGAACCTTCCTGAGAGAGCCTCAGATTTTCGTAGCCGTTGTGTAACAGTAACCAAATAGGCTGAAGGCTGAGCTTTCCCAGGGGAGGAGTTTGGGCGCATGGGAATCTATGAAAGTTACCAATACTGGAGAACCAAAGTTACAGGTAAGTAACTTTTTTTCTTACTCCAGTATTAAAACTTTCATAGATTCCCATTGCTTGTATCATAGTAGCTAGCAACAAAGCACATTTTGTGAGATAAATACTGGAATATTCTGTATCCATATTCTCATAAAAATAAACAGACATTGAAACATTAATCAGTAAACATTACTAGATACAAAATGTGCAATAATAGGAAGGAGGGTTAGAAGGGAAAGCTCACTCCTTACTGGAAGAGGTTCCTCAGGACTGCCTGTCCCACTGCCGCCTCACTCCATGTGGAAGAGTCCAAGCAGTAGTGCTTTGTGAAAGTATGGGCACTGCTCCATGTAGCAGCCCTACAAATGTCCTTGATAGGAACTCCAGCGAAAAGAGCAGCAGACGATGAAACTGATCTTGTGGGCTTCAACTGGACACGTCCTTCTAGCGGCTTACCAGCCACTTGGTGACAGTAGTGGATCGCGCTGGCAATCCAACGTGAAACCCCTTGCTTCGAAATGGGAAACCCTTTTCACGGTGCACTAAAAGCGACAAAGAGTTGGGTAGATTTCAAGAAATCCTTGGTGTGCTGAAGATAGAATTTCAACCATCTCTGGACATCCAAGGAATAAAGAGACCTTTCCGCTGGAGTTGTAGGTCGAGGGAAATTTTTTTTTAGAATGACCGGCTCATTCAAATGAAAATCTGAAGGAACCTTTGAAATGAATTACGGATTTGTTCTTAGAATCAGTGTCCTTCTTAAACTGTAAAAAGGGCTCCTTCATCGTGAGAGCTTGAAGTTCCCCAACTCTCCTGGCTGACGTTAAAGCGAGGAGGAGAGCCACTTTCCATGACAGAAACTTAAGATCCGCTCTATGAATAGGCTCACAATGGAGGTCTCATGAGTTGAGCAAGAACCAAATTGAGTTGCCACATTGGAGGCGGAGGTCTAACTGGAGGGAAAACTCTAAAGAGTCCTTTTAGAAATTATTGCTTGACAATTCTTGCAGACAAGAGGGAAGGGCCAGAGGCTGTCTGTCTGAATCTAGATACAGCCGCCAGGTGTACCTTGATAGAAGAATGGGCAAGACCTGACTTGGATAGAGACAGAATGTAAGGCAAGATCTGATGAGGAGCAGACGAGAAAGGATGAATGTTTTCTCGGGGGCACCACAAACAGAAACATTTCCATTTCGAACGATAGGTTTTATACGTACTTGGTGCACGAGCCTGAGCTAAAACCTCTTTACATTCCTGAGGGATATCTAAATTCTGAAACTCTTGGTGTTCAGGAGGCACGCTGTTAACTGAAGTGAGCTCGGATCCGGATGTACCACTTGGTCCTGGGACATCGTCAATAGAGAAGGAATGGGCCACAGGTGAATCGGCTGATCTTGGGAGAGCAGGAGAAGCTCTGTGAACCAAAACTGGCGGGGCCACACCGGTGCCATTAGAATCATTGTGCAGGGTTCCGTTTTGAGTTTCCTAAGTAATCTTGGAATCAGGGGAATTGGAGGAAAGGCGTAAACAAATGCGCCTGACCAGGCCATCAAAAGAGCATTCCCTAACGACCCTCGTTTGTGTTCCCTGCTTCCGTAAAAGCGGCATTTCTTGTTGTCTGGGATGGCGAACAGGTCTATGGATGGAGGGCCCCAATTATTGAAAACTCTATCGAGAGTGCCCTGGTCCAGTTCCCACTCTTGACAGACGAACTTCAGACAACTCAATGTATCTGCTGTCGTGTTGAGGGTACCTGGAAGATGTTCCGTTGAAACAGTGATGAAGAATCACCCATTACCAAATCTCCTGGGCCTCCTTGGAAAGTAGTTGAGATCTCGTTCCACCTTGTTTGTTCACATAGTGCATGGCCGTCGTGTTGTCTGTACGGACCAGGACGGTGGAGTCCCGAATCCTCGGAAGGAAGGCCTGTAAAGCCAGACGAATCGCCTTGAGCTCCAGAAGATTGATGTGGAGTGTGCATTCTTCGGGTTTCCAGTGGTCGCTTACTTGAAGGTCTTGCAAGACCGCCCCCAGCCTTCTAGAGAGGCGTCCGGGGTTAGAATCAAAGGGGCTAGATCAACCGTGAAAGTGATACCTTTTGAGATATTGTCTTTGATCATTCACCAGCTGACCGCCTCTTTCATAAGAGTAACGATTATCTTGTCGTTGAACGAGCCTGGCGCCATTGCATGTCAAGTTGTTCCTGTAATGGGCGCATACGAAATCTGCAATACGGAATTAAGGGAATGCAAAATGAAATTGATCATAGGAGAGATTTGTATAGGCGGACAGACAGAGACCTCCTTTTTTGTAACTGACGGGCGGAAGAAATCAGCCTTTTCTGTCTTTCTTCTGATGGAAATGCTTTGCAACAAGTTGTATTCAGAATGGCCCCCAGAAACTTGGCCAACCTGGAAGGACGGAGGACTGACTTGTCCTTGGTGAGTTGAAGACCCAGATAATTGAAGAGCTGAATGCAACTTTCAACTGCACTTGTAGTTGCCTGAGAAGATGGAACTTTTTTCAACCAATCGTCTAGGTATGGAAAAACTTGCAGTGATTGTTTTCTGAGAAACGCTGAAACTGGGGCCAATACCTTCGTGAATATCCGCTGTGCAGATCTGAGTCCGAAAGGTAGGACCTTGAATTGAAAGTGGCTCTTGGCTACTGTGAAGCGTAGAAATCTCCTGTGAGCTGGGTGGATAGGAACATTGAAATATGCATCCTCGAGATCCAGAGTTGCCATGTAATCGCCTGGATTCAGAATGCGCAAGATGTCCTGAAGGGACACCATTCGAAACAAGAGTTTTATGAGATAGGTGTTGAGCTCCCTCAGGTCTGAGATTGGGCACCATTTTTCTTCTGTCTTGCGAACCAGGAAAAACCGGGAATAGAACCCTTTGCCTCGTTGTGAGAGGTACCGGTTCTATCGCTCCTTGGATGAGCAGTTGATGAGCTTCTAGACGTAGAAGGTGTAGATGTTTTGATTCGGTGGCGCGAAGGGCTCTGGAAGGTAAAAGGTGTTGAAACTCTAGCGTGTGGCCAAACCGGATGATATTGAGGACGATACGATGTTATGATCTCCCATCTGCGGAGGCATTGTGATATCCTGCCCCCCACTGATGTTACAGGGGGTGAAGGGACAGTAGACAGAGCCGGGAAGCCGCTATTAAAGATTAGAGGAATCTCTCCCCTGACGCCCCTGTCGTCCTCTTGAAGGCTGGTGAGAGAAAGACGCCGATTGGCGCTGGCATTGAGAGTACTGGGGTTTGTATGACTATGAAGGCTGCGAATAGGAGTAGCGCTGCTGTTGGTATCCTCTGTACATAGAAAAACATTTCCCTCTTGTTCCACGGAATGGTACTTTGTGGTATTGCTAAGTCCCAAGGGACCTTGCCATCTCTGTCTTTCTTAATATCCTGCAGCGGGTCGTTGTAACGGCGTGGGTCCACCGTATAACCCGGTGTGCAACACTGAGACTGCCCCACAGCTGTCACCTACTTCCTCCCCTTCTTTCTGTTCCCTACAGAACGTTAATGTGGAATCACAGGATCAAGAGAACGATCAGAGGAACTGGCCCTTTAACTTTGAGTCGGATGATGAAGGGGGGGGCCTACAACAAAACGTGAAGACGTCTTATACGGACGAGCACGACCCACAGGTGTGCTCGTACACCCGGAGGGAGAGAGTCGGCGAGTGGAGTGGAGAGGAACGAAGGAGCGTTACGGACGAGGAGATCTTGGAGGAAGCCGAGTCCAGGGGACGACCCACGGAGAACGAGGAGAGAAAGCCAGGAGGCCAACGGTCCCACGAGTCGCCCCGCCATACACCCGGGGGAGGTGTATGGCTTGCCCAGGTACGCAACCGAATCAGGGGTTGGGTCGGTCATAAGGGCGGGTCCCGTACATGAGTTTGGTATTCCCGTACCCCGGTGTTTTCCCCGTCCCGAGCACTTTCCATCACTTGATTGTTGTTTGAGAATTAGAGCACGGGTTACGAATTCCTCACTCCCTTTTCCCTGGTATCGCTAAAGATAAAAGAATAGTGCACTCACCAAGTGCTCTATTGTCTTGTTTATCTCGAGAGCCAAGACGGAACCGGACAAAGTGGAACGTTATAACCGCACTCTAAAAACAACCCTCCGAAAAATGATGGAGGTCAGTGGAGCTGACTGGGACAGGATGCTGCCACTGGCACTATATGCCATAAGAGCCCAAAAACAAAGTAGCATGGGCATATCACCTTTTGAGTTATTGTACGGGAGGCAGCCCCGCTCCCTTCTGGAGATGACTAAGGACACATGGGAGAATGAACTCCCAGAAGAAACAGCTGCGACTCTCGACTACGCCAAAAATCTCCGTTCCAAACTTGGTAAACTAAGAGATCTGGCGTTCACACACCTTGAAGACAGCCAAAAACGCCAAAAGGTGGCTTATGATCAAGGAAAAAAGTGGAGGCACTTACAGATTGATTATTGGGCATTAGTCCTATTGCCTTCCTCCACCCACAAATTTAGAGCGGAATGGATGGGCCCCTATAAAGTGGTGGCGAAAATAGGTATCACTAGCTATACGCTACAGATTGCACCAAACAAACAACAGTCTTACCACATTAATTTACTAAAGAAGTGGTTGGGCCCTGCTCCGGCCGACATACATTTGGCAGACGCCCCTGCTCACTGCCTTTCCACTCGAGACCAGCTTTTTGTAAACGAGGACTTGACTTCCCCGCAACAGCAAGCTCTTAAAAAAACATTGGGTGATCATGACAATTTTTTTTTGAATGTCCCGGGTAGAACGTCTCTCGCGGAACACTGTATAAACACTCCCCCCGGCAAGAAAGTTAGGATTCAACCTTATAGAGTCCCTGAAGCACGGCGTTCAGCTATCAGCAAGGAAATTCACGAAATGCTGCAACTTGAGGTTATACAACCTTCGAGTAGTGACTGGTCTAGCCCCATTGTAATGGTCCCTAAGCCCGACGGCAGTAGACGTTTCTGCATGGACTTTAGGGCACTTAATGACATTTCCCTCTTCGACGCTTACCCCATTCCTAGGGTTGACGAACTTATCGAGAAGTTGGGCGACTCGAGATATATCACTACCCTGGATTTAACTAAGGGGTATTGGCAGGTCCCTCTCAGGTCAGAGGATCGCAAAAAGACTGCTTTTTCGACAGAGGAGGGTCATTTTGAATTCACTGTTCTGCCCTTCGGGCTACACGGAGCGCCCGCTATGTTCCAGCGCCTGATGAACACTGTTTTGGCTGGATTATCGGACTTTACGTCCGCATATCTTGACGACATTGTCATCCATAGTCCCGATTGGCCTACACATTTAGCTCACCTGGACACTGTATTCTCTGCTCTAGAATCGGCTGGTCTTACTGTCAATGCCAGGAAATCGAAGGTCGCCTTTCACAAGGTAAAATATTTGGGGTACGTTCTGGGACACGGACTCTTTGAGCCCCAAATAGAGAAGGTTCGTGCCATTGCTGACACCCAATTTCCCACCACCCGGAGAGAGATGAGGTCATTTCTGGGGTTGGTCGGGTATTACCGACGTTTTATTCTGCAATTTGCTCACTTGGCTGCCCCCCTCACTGACTCTTTACAGAACGTTGGCAAATCCTCTACTCCCATTAAACCCACGGAACTTATGCTAGAGGCATTTCGTCAATTGAAGGCCATCATTACGTCTGACCCTGTCCTTTCTTCCCCTGATTTCTCCCATTCCTTTTCTTTACATACGGACGCTTCCGACTATGGCATTGGGGCTGTGCTATCTCAAACTGGACTGGATGGGCATGACCACCCGATTCTATATGTCAGCCGTAAGCTGTTCCCTCGAGAACTCAAGTACGCAACGGTCGAGAAGGAGTGCCTGGCCATTAAATGGGCTATTGAAAAAGTGGCTTACTATCTAGAAGGACGTCACTTTGACCTCTACACTGACCATGCGCCCCTGCTCTGGATGGCGAGAAATGAGTCGAACAATGCCAGAGTTTTGCGATGGTTTTTGTCCCTGCAACCATATACATTTACTGTACATCCCCGGAAAGGGGCTGATAATGTGGGGGCTGACTTCTTGTCTCATCATCCACTCCCCGATCGTGAGTGTCCTGAGGGGGAGGTGTGTAACGGCGTGGGTCCGCCGTATAACCCGGTGTGCAACACTGAGACTGCCCCACAGCTGTCACCTACTTCCTCCCCTTCTTTCTGTTCCCTACAGAACGTTAATGTGGAATCACAGGATCAAGAGAACGATCAGAGGAACTGGCCCTTTAACTTTAGAGTCGGATGATGAAGGGGCGGGCCTACAACAAAACGTGAAGACGTCTTATACGGACAAGCACGACCCACAGGTGTGCTTGTACACCCGGAGGGAGAGAGTCGGCGAGTGGAGTGGAGAGGAACGAAGGAGCGTTACGGACGAGGAGATCTTGGTGGAAGCCGAGCCCAGGGGACGACCCACGGAGGACGAGGAGAGAAAGCCAGGAGGCCAACGGTCCCACGAGTCGCCCCGCCATACACCCGGGGGAGGTGTATGGCTTGCCCAGGTACGCAACCGAATCAGGGGTTGGGTCGGACATAAGGGCGGTTCCCGTACATGAGTTTGGTATTCCCGTACCCCGGTGTTTTCCCCATCCCGAGCACTTTCCATTACTCGATTGTTGTTTGAGGATTAGAGCACGGGTTACAAATTCCTCACTCCCTTTTCCCTGGTATCGCTAAAGATAAAAGAATAGTACACTCACCAAGTGCTCTATTGTCTTGTTTATCTCGAGAGCCAAGATGGAACCGGACAAAATGCTGCGACGACGGAGCCGTGAGAGAACTCGTCGAGACGAACTCCCCAAGTCCTGTCCTCTGAGGCCGGACAGAAGCCGTTCACCACGCCGGACTTTGCCCAGGAAGAAAACTTGTACTAACTTGTTGTTTAAATCAATAAATCCTACGGTAACAAAAACTCGCTGGTTGCCTATTCCTCCTGAGCCCGTCACAGTCGTCCACATGCTTTCCAAAAAGCATTTCCCTATCAAATGGAAGATCTAAGATTGTATTTTGCACCTCCGGTCGAAACCAGGTGGCCCGAAGCCAACCTTGTCGTCTTAGAACAGCAGAACCCACCAAGGCACGCAAAGCAGTGGTGGCAATGTCCATTGCACAATCGATGATCTCTGAAGACCACTCGTCATTGGCAGCCCTAACAAGGAGGCTGGACATAGAGGAAAACCTCTTTCCCACATTATCTAGACGCCAAACCTCCTTATCTGGTGGTGTGGTAAGGGGAGCCAATGGATTTCTTGACTTTTGTTTGAGTCGCCTCAAAGATGACAGAGTCCGGCTTCGGTTGACCAACCAGGCAAGCCGGACCATCTTCTGGAGCCTTATATTTCTTCTCCAGTCGCGGAAGAACAGAGATGACAGGAGCTGGAGACAGCATCACCTTTATCCCCTCACTCCATGTTCCACAATCGGGATAGAACGGACAGATTTTCTGTAAAGCTCCTTAAAATCATAAAGAAAGCATTCCGATTGTACAGTTGGAATGGGGAGACCAAACTGTTTGGAAGCCCTTTCCATCAGGATTATGGAAACCTCCGATGTCTGCTGGAGGAGAATCTATAGGATCCGGTGATGGTGAAGCAGGTCCCGGAATAACATACTCGTCCCATTCCCTATCTGGATTCGGGACCTGTTCTACGCCCTGGTCAGCATCTGATGAATCATCATGCACTGTGACGACATTCTGGCGATTTTCTGTTGTCTCCGGAGGTTGAGGTAGTTGAGGAGCTGCCGTGTCAGAAGAATAGGTTGGAGGTGGCGGAGGATGCACCTGCATTGATTGTTGTTCAGAGGATTGTAATGGAAAGGTCCTCTTATATTCTAAGAGCATGACTTGTAAATCACTAATAAGTGAAGACTGCATAGCCACCATACCCTGTTTCAATTGTTCTTGAGGTCTATCTTGTGGTAGGTATTGCTGTTGTTCCTTGTAATAGTCTTCATAATCCGAGTACTTGCTATATATGTAAAAATGTCAGATGTTTAGTATATCAAATCAGTGTGCATACACAAAGATTAGAATAATTAAAGCAATTAAAGGTCTTTCTATTAATATTCGCTATACAAATCATCTCCTACGGGCTATGTATACACTCTCCATGAAGTGATTGCCGGACGCTTCTACTTTTGGGCCAATGCTAACCACGCATTTAGAAGAAAATGCGCAATCAGTTCCCCAACTGGGGTGATCAAGGGTTCTCTTCCAGGGGATCCTCATCAAAGTCATAGGCATTAGAATATTCCCGCCCATGCGCGGGACCCCGGAAACACTACATTATATGTGCCCCACATATATATATATAACCACCACCGTTCGTCATGTGATCAAGGCCCTTCTAGGGCTGAAACGCGTCATGTTCGGTGTGGTGTTTGGGCTCCATTAAAATTATACCGCACTATTTAGGGTTCGCCTCGTCTTTTTCCACGGATGCCAAGACGTTGTATGCCTCATATATATATATATATATATATATATATATATATGTCACAAACAACCTCCTTACAAGAAAGAGCAGAGACCACGTTGGGGGAGAACAGGAGCACACCTTTAATTCAACTCTGCAGGCGAATGCATTTCGGCCATCTCGGCCTTCGTCAGCGCCAAATGATGAACAGGTGGCATTTTCGACAGCCACTTTATATGTGTCCCGCACCTTGCAAGGAGAGCAAGGTTCACCTCCTCCTTAAAGTCATAGCTCACCATCAGTAGCTCGCGCGTGGGTCGTGAACTACCGGTCCCAGAAAGCATGTGGTTTGCTGGTAAGTGGTGCTGGAGAGGACAATGCCAGGTGATTTTTGAGGCATTAGCAGGGCATTGCGTGGTGTGAAAACAGCCAACTCCCTGTGATGCAGCAAGAACCTGAGCGTCCTCCTGTGTCCCCACACCGCACCAACCACCAGGTCCGGAAATCAATTCAGCGGGGGCTTAAATGGCAGTCCGATTTAGCCCAGCGTGAAGTCAATGACCTACTCACCGCTCCATCTTCTTCCGAGCCCGGGGTGGGCCTGAGTGTTCCAATCCCTTGGAGAGCAGAGTAGCCACAGCAGTTTGCCAGCAAGACTCAGGCCAGCTTGTAATGCGGGGGTCTCTGAAACGCGCCACTGGCATGCGCGTGTAAAATGTCACGAACAACCTCCTGACAAGAAAGAGCAGAGACCACGTTGGGGGAGAACAGGAGCACACCGTTAATTCAACTCTGCAGGCGAATGCATTTCGGCCATCTCGGCCTTCGTCAGCGCCAAATGATGAACAGGTGGCATTTTCGACAGCCACTTTATATGTGTCCCGCCCCTGCAAAGAGAGCAAGGTTCACCTCCTCCTTAAAGTCATAGCTCACCATGAAATGAAATGAAATGAAAAATTGCACTTGTATAGCGCGTAACTACCCGGAGGCCTCGCATCAGTAGCTCGCGCATGGGTCGTGAACTACCGGTCACAGAAAGCATGTGGTTTGCTGGTAAGTGGTGCCGGAGCGGACAATGCCAGGTGATTTTTGAGGCTTTAGCAGGGCACTGCGTGGTGTGAAAACAGCCAACTCCCTGTGATGCAGCAAGAACCTGAGCGTCCTCCTGTGTCCCCACACCGCACCAACCACCAGGTCCGGAAATCAATTCAGCGGGGGCTTAAACGGCAGTCCGATTTAGCCCAGCGTGAAGTCAATGACCTCCTCACCGCTCCATCTTCTTCCGAGCCCGGGGTGGGCCTGAGTGTTCCAATCCCTTGGAGAGCTGAGTAGCCAAAGCAGTTTGCCAGCAAGACTCAGGCCAGCTTGTAGTGCGGGGGTCTCTGAAACGCGCCACTGGCATGCGCGTGTAAAATGTCACGAACAACCTCCTTATAAGAAAGAGCAGAGACCACGTTGGGGGAGAACAGGAGCACACCTTTAATTCAACTCTGCAGGCGAATGCATTTCGGCCATCTCGGCCTTCTCCAGCGCCCAATGATGAACAGGTGGCATTTTCGACAGCCACTTTAAATGTGTCCCGCCCCTTGCAAGGAGAGCAAGGTTCACCTCCTCCTTAAAGTCATAGCTCACCATCAGTAGCTCGCGCGTGGGTCGTGAACTACCGGTCCCAGAAAGCATGTGGTTTGCTGGTAAGTGGTGGCGGAGCGGACAATGCCAGGTGATTTTTGAGGCTTTAGCAGGGCACTGCGTGGTGTGAAAACAGCCAACTCCCTGTGATGCAGCAAGAACCTGAGCGTCCTCCTGTGTCCCAACACCGCACCAACCACCAGGTCCGGAAATCAATTCAGCGGGGGCTTAAACGGCGGTCCGATTTAGCCCAGCGTGAAGTCAATGACCTCCTCACCGCTCCATCTTCTTCCGAGCCCGGGGTGGGCCTGAGTGTTCCAATCCCTTGGAGAGCAGAGTAGCCAAAGCAGTTTGCCAGCAAGACTCAGGCCAGCTTGTAGTGCGGGGGTCTCTAAAACGCGCCACTGGCATGCGCGTGTAAAAAGTCACGAACAACCTCCTTACAAGAAAGTATATGAAATCAGTGTGCATACACAAAGATTAGAATAATTAAAGCAATTAAAGGTCTTTCTATTAATATTCGCTATACAAGTCATCTCCTACGGGCTATGTATACACTCTCCATGAAGTGATTGCCGAACGCTTCTACTTTTGGGCCAATGCTAACCATGCATCTAGAAGAAAATGCGAAATCAGTTCCCCAACTGGTGTGATCAAGGGTTCTCTTCCAGGGGATCCTCATCAAAGTCATAAGCATTAGAATATTCCCACCCATGCGCGGGACCCCGGAAACACTACATTATATGTGCCCCACATATATATAACCATATATATATATATATATATATAGATATATATATATATATATATATAAATAAAAACAAGCAATCGCAGCCTAATAAAAATCAGACCTGAATCATGCTGTAAAAAATTTCCACCAAACATGAATGACATGCATTAGAAACATGAGAAACAACAACAAAGTTTGCTTAGAAACTGTTTTAATGCTTAGAAAGCAGTAGAAATTCTCATAAAATACTGAAAGCATAGAAAGCTCCCAGGCTGCATTGCAAATACGCAGTCTAAAAAGTCTGAACATCTAACCTGTAGCTGCATAGCAATAAACTGACACCGTGCCTTTAAGGCACTCATGACCCCCAGCTTCCCATCATGCCTCAGGGGTGACAGTTAGGTCAGTTGTTCTTTCCGGCTCCTTCAGGAAGGATCCTGGTAACACAGCTCCACTCATTTCTGATTTCTGTCAGAAACTCACTTCATTTTTCACAACTTTTTTAGCTTACTTTGACGTTTTACATCTTGTCAAGTAAGAATCTGTCTTTTGTTGACAGTTTTTTTGGCATTTTCTATCTTACAATGCGTTCTCTTTTTGATGCCTGCCCTTCTTGAGGGAAAAAGAAGGCCAAGACAGACAACCATGAAGTCTGTATACTTTGTCTACCTGAAGAACATGATCCAAGGACCTGTCCTCACTGCAAAACCCTGTCAGGAAGAACTCTGAAGGACAGGGAAAGAATTTGCATCTATGGCCTAGCACATAAGTAATCTAGAGGAAGGTCTCCGGTAAAGAAGGGCTCCAAGAAGTCTAGAACACCTTCTAAGGACAAGACTTCACACCCTTCAGCTTCAGCGTCGGGCTCGGTGCTGAGAAAAGAACTACCGGTGGGTCATTTATCTAAAAAACGATCTTCGACAGTGGGCTCGCCGTCGAGAATAGATTCAGGTACGTCGTCGACGTCGAGAATTCAAGACCCTCCGCCGTCGTCAACTCAGCGACGATCGGTGTCGAGTACTGAGACCCCTCCGCCGTAGTCAACCCGGCACCGATCGGCGTCGAGGAACAAGAGCCCTCCACCGTCGTCAACCTGGCGATGATCGGCGTCGAGAAGCATCAAACCTCCGCCGTCGTCAACCAGGCGATGAACGGCGCCGAGAAGTGTGGCACCTTCGCCGGCGTCAACCCGGCGATGATCGGCGTCGAGGCGCAGAGACCCTCTGCTGTCGTCGACACGACGTTCGGCATCGAGGGCAGGTTCACCTCCGTCGTCGCAGTTACATCGATCGACGTCGAGAGCCCAGAGTCGTCCGCCGGTGACGACAAGGCATCGCTCGGCGTCGAGGGTGCTAAATACCCCTCCGCCGTCGTCGCGCAGACCCTCGACGTCGAGTTTGGCTGCTCTGCCGTCGTCCCAGCGACGTTCGGCGTCGAGAGAGAGTAATGCTCCGTCGTCGGCTGTACATCGCTGTTCGACGTCGAGACATCACTGATATTCATCAGCCTCTCACCGGCATCGCTCGCCATCGAGGCATTCGACGTCAGAGCACCCGACGTCGAAACGACAAGAATCGAGGAAGCAAGGATCGACGTCAAGGGACTTCCAACCGACGTCGAGGCCCGCTTCAGAGAGATCCAGAGAAAGATCGGTGATTCTGGTGACGGAGTCAGCATCCCGCCACTCATCCTCGCGTTCGTCCAGGCAAGCTTCTTCAAGGTCAGCCTCTCCAGAGGCTAGAAACCCTGCCCGCAAGTCACCTTTGCGACGGACGGAGCCTTCTTCTACTGAGGTGCGGTTGTCCCCGAGGTGGAATCTGCCATTACATCACTGGCGAGATTTTTGAGACACTTCACCAGAAGTCTGCGTCTCGTCTATTACTTCCATTGGTTCCAGGGATTGTGGAACCTGTCATGGACATATTCCTGTCTCCAGCGACCATTAAGACGGTGCCGGCTCGCATCCAAAAGAAATACAAGCCAGCTTCCTCTGACCCGGTGTTTGTTAAGTCTGATCCCCTTGCAGACTCGGTGATTGTAGCAGCAGCACGTAAGACACATGTGGTCGCTGCTACCTCTTCAGCTCCTCCAGATAAGGACAGCAAATCCCAGGACTCGTGGGGTCGCAAGGTCTGCAACTCTGGCGCTTCTACACTGAAGGTCTCCAGTGCGGCCGCGCTTTTGGGCAGATATGATAGAGCCTTATGGGATTCCATGGAGCGCTTCAAATCCAAACTGCCAAAAGAAGACCAGAAAGACTTTGAAGAGACACTGACAGAGGGCTGTCTGGTGGCGAACCAGATGATTAGCACGGCAGCGGACGGCGCAGTGCTTTCGGCGCATTCGTATGCACATGGAATATGCGCCAGAAGGTAGTCTTGGTTACGCTTGACAGGCCTCAAACGCGATGCACAGCAACGCATCTTAAACCTTCCATTCTCTGGTTCCTCTCTCTTCGGCTCCCACACTGACGATGAGATGAGTAGAATGAAAACCGAGCTGGACAGTCTCAAAGTGGTCGGCTTGGAGAAGAAAAAGGAGTTCAAGCGCCGATACAAGACCAACCAGCGCAAGGGGGCTCAACAGAGGGTTCAAACCCCTCAGTGGTCCCAGAACAAGAATCAGGGCAAGTCCCAGTTTCGAGGAGGAAAATCTAACAGAGGCAGAGGTGTTCACTGTAGGAGAGTAGGGTCTGTTTCCTATGGTCACCCCCACTTTTTGCTTTTGCTTTACTGGTTTTCATCTTAGATGTGGCTGTGGGCCTGCTAATCAGACCCACAGCCCAGATGCACTCTCTCTAAATTCACACTATGTACTCTAGGTACGTCCAACATTGGGAATTGGTTCACCTTGTCAGCCCCTGTAGAAGTGTACCCTAGGTACTCAGGGCATAGGTGTAACCAAGGCCTACCAGGGGCTGCAGCATGTATTATGCCACCCCTGGCTGGCCACACAAATAGACACAACTGGCTGATCACTCAGCTGGGGCAAGGTCGTGTAATCACCCCTTGCTTAGGTATAGTATTCCTATACCTACCTACATATAGACACATAGTAACCTATAAGTCACTCCTATGGCAGGCCTCAACAATCCTGGAGGCCGAGTGCTTGGTTATGTGTGAGATGGTGCTCTAGCATGAGCTGAACCTGTCTGCAGCTTTCGGAACCATGTCCTTATAGCTGTTCTATGATATTGCCATACCATATACTCTTAAGTGCATTATGAACCTCGCGGTTAAATGCTAACTTTGGTTTGGCTTTATCCAAACATGTCGTGTAAGGTGACATACGCTTTGGAATACTACCCCCTCGCCAATTCTGGCGACAGGGGTAGCATTCCACCCTTCTAAAGGGAGAAGACATGTTATTGCTGATTAACCCGGTTAAAGTTAACCAGAACCCCAGCGTCACAAAATGGACGCTGCTGCCACAGACACAAGTCTGACCTCCTGGTGCTGGGAGTTCTTCCAGTCACGGAGGTTTGGACAATAGGTTTCCTGCCTGGAGAGGTGCGAGCCCCACCCCATGCAGGACTTTGTGTATTGGGGCAGGGAGTGCTGAATAGAATGAGACACTGCCTGGGGCACACTAGGTGCCCCATGCATACCCCAGTTCAAACCAGTTGCTGGGGCACTCCAGCCCCAGCTCTGGCACGAAACTGGACAAAGGAAAGGGGGTGTAACCACCTCCCTTCCTGGTCCCACCCATAGGAGGGACCTAGAAAGTAATCCAGCCCCTTTTAGTTGTATAAAGGTAGGAGCTGAGGGGGGCGTGGCCTGACGCCGATGGAGACGGGTGCCTGAATCTAGGCTCCCGTCGGTGATCCCCCTTCTGGCCCCATCCTGAACGCTACAGGGGAGCCCCGGGCAAGGAGACCGGCCCTGAGGGTGTCCGAGCCCTCGGAGAGTCCTGGGGGCTAGCTAGGCGGGACAGACAGTTTTCCTCCGGGGGCGCTGGACGACTTGGCTGGCGGGGCCGCGAGCCGCACAAAATGGTGGACTCGCGGTAGAAACAGAGCCTGGACTGCAGGGGTCCTGGTGCCTGCCTGGAGGCGGTCCGACTTTGCGGCCGCGGTGGCTGGGGCGGTACCCGGTGTAGCTGCGGGGACCGGGACTGCTGCTGGAGTGGAGGCGGCAACAAACGGAGCCTTGGCGGGTCGGGTGCCCGGTAGCCGCGAACGGCCTAAAATGGCGGCCGCCTCATTCTAACGGCCCCGAAAGTGAAGGACCTGGCGGGCGCTGACCTGATGTTCCTGCCCTGGGGGTGAGACAGGCGCCGGCGGTGACAGCGCAAGCCCCCCCTAGTGCTGGTAAGGAGGCAGTGTGGGGAGGAGCTGCAGAGGGCCCCGAGACCTGGCGAGTCCCCCCACGAGGCAGTGGGGCCCAGACAGAGGTGGCTGCTGCGGGGCTCGGCCCCTGAAGACAAGCGGGAACGAATCAGCGGCTGCCCCCCCTTCTTATAGGGGAGAGCACAGGGGGAGAGCGGACAGTGGTGCAGCCCTAGGAGGGCAGAGACAGCGTGGCAGACAGGGGGGCCTACAGGAAGTGTGAAGAGGGCGTGAAGAGCGAGGCCCAGGAGGCAATGATGAGGACCTAAGGTGAGAGGTGAAAAGAAGAGACCTGCGGGTGGACAGATGCGGCAGCAGCGGTGCCTGGAGAGAGAACTGTGCACGCGAAGGTGGGCCTGACGGAGGTCTGTTTTGAGTGGTCCTCGGGCGGCCCACTGTGCGGGCGAAGCTTAGAGAGCAACGCTGTGGGGTATCAGTGCTGATCATCGTGGAGGAGAAGTGGCAGCGGACAAGCGAAGACTGGCACCTGCTGAGCGGAGTGGTGGGCCCACAGCATTGGAAAGGCAGCGACAAGGTGCCTCGGTAATAGTCTTCACGGGCTGGAGCACCGAGTACGGGCAGGAGATACCTGCAGCCACACTTACCCTGCCCTAACACGAGTTACTGGAAAAGGGCCACACCACCAAGAGGCGAGACACTGAGCAACAGGATGGAGGGGGCGAGGACTTCGGAGGCCCTAATCCACGCCCGGGGACCGGGAAAGAAGGGGAGCCGCCCCAGGGAGATCTCTCCCTCCAGGACATATTACAGGCTATAGAACGCTCACGACTGGCGGTGGAAACTAAAATTGACACTCTAAGGGAAGATTTGGGCCTCCTCCGAGCAGACCATAGAAAACTGGCGGATCGGGTCACGGCCACGGAGGCAGGGATAGAGGGCCTAGGACCACCGGTGGCGGAGACCTCCCGCAAACTCTCGGCCATAGAGAAAAGGGTGCAGATTCTGGAACAACGGGCAGAGGATGCCGAAAATAGCGTCCGCCGGTATAACATCCGAGTCACGGGCCTTCCTGAAAAGGTCGAAGGGAACAATATGGTGGAGTACCTCGAGCGCTGGCTGCGCATGGAAGTGGCAGAGGAAGGGTTGTCCACATTCTTCGCCCTGGAACGGGCGCTCAGGGTGCCGGCCCGGGCCCCGCAGCCTGGCAGACCGCCGAGACCAGTGGTGGCCCGCCTCTTGTTCTATAAGGATAGGGACCATGTTCTTGGACAGGTGCGACTTAAAGGGAAGCTTAAAATAGAGAACAGCGTGGTACGGATCTTCCCCGACTTCTCCCGAGAGGTACAGCAGCAAAGAGCGTCCTTCACGGCCGTCAAACGGAAGCTGCGCCAGCTGAGGGTGTCCTACTCCATGGTTTTTCCGACCAAGCTCCGCATCGTGCACAACTTAGAAACCACCTTCTTTACCACCCCCAGGACGTATGGGGTTGGATTGAGGAGCAAGATCCCCGAGGCCAACAGCGGGGAGGGAACGGTTCGGCGGATAAAGGCTTGTCGAATTCCCCTGACAGGGAGGTTTCGTCAAAGAACCACCCGACGGCGGAGGAGGCGAATCGAGCTAGGGCCAGTGCGATCGCAGCGGTGGCCTCCTTGAGTGCAGCGGACACCCGGGAGCTGACACCCCACTCTGGGGTAGACCAGAGGGACTCGGACTCAGAGACCAGCTCGAATTCGGGAGGGGATGCTAGCCAGACCCTACAGCACGTAACTCCCAGATCAGCAGACGACCTGATGTGAGGTGGGCCACGCATACAGGTACTTCCAGTACTATGCTCGGGGGCAGGAAAAAGGAGACTGATCGTATTCTTCTGCTACTTCTTGCCTGAGGGGGGCTCCATGATGCTTGTTTGTGATCTGTGGGCCGGAGGGGAGGGATCCGGGGGGTGGGGAGGACGGCACACCTCTCGGTGGACCTTGGCTTGATCGTCACCTCTGTACCTTGTTTGTGTGAGCACTGAAGTGCGTAGTTTGGATTGAGGAGCTGTTCTCACTTGTCCTGGGGAGGGGGTGTTGGGATGGTTTTTGTAATGTTTGGAAAGGGTGTCTTTTGGGTCCTGGGGGGGCTGCTGCCGACGGGGGGAAATGCCACATCATGATGTACTATAAGAATTGCCTGCTGTATGTGCGAAGGGGTTACGGGTCTGGGGATTTGCTAGGGGGTAAATATGTGCACTCATGCAGCAGACACAGGCCACCTATAGTATAATGTCGTGGAATGTTAGGGGCATGAATTAGATTAGTAAAAGGTATAAAATATTCTCACAACTAAATAGGAGAGGGGTGCAGATAGCGATGCTCCAAGAAACCCACATACTAGATAAGGAAGGTGAGGCCCTGCGCCGGCGCTGGAGAGGGCAGGCGTTCTACACATCATATTCAGCATTTGCCCGGGGGGTCCTGATCTGGGTACGGGCGGGGGTACCCTTCCACCCAATAGAACACAAAATTGATCCAGAGGGTAGGTACGTGGTTGTTTCCGGAAGATTGGACGGGCAGGATGTTACACTAGTCAATGTATATGGCCCGAATGTCGATCAGGTTAGGTTTCTGGAGCCTTTGTCGGGGGTGCTGGCACCGTACATGACAGGGGCAGTCCTCATGGGGGGAGATTTTAATTGTATTGCGGATACTGACATGGATCGATCGCACCCGCCTGTGAGAAGTTGGCCTGATATATGATGTTCACTAGTTCTAGTGATCACCTTGTATCAGTCCAAACAACCCTTATGGTGATTGGTTGTAAGTCAACCTTATAGACCAGCTATCCTAATGGTAGCATGGACAAAGCAGTCTTAGGCTAAACTCTTTTGGCATGTGAAGCCAGCTGTTTTACCACAATATAACCCCTTGAATACCAGATAAAAGGACACCACACAGGTTGTTATGAAAATAAACAATATATTTATTAATAACAACACCTCTGAACTCTTTATGAGGTCAGAGGGCTAAGCACATGACAATCTCTTAAGAAAAATACGACAAGTTGCACAAAATTACAATGGTGCCTTAGAGGCACGACAAACCATATACTAAGTAAGTGGAATGTGAGAGTCGATAAAAGAAATGGAGCTGTCCAGAGGCTGGAGGTTCGCTAGGACTACGCTATCTTCACCTTAGGTAAGTAATAGGAGGCCCACGGGACGCGCGTGCAGAGTGTGAACTCACACGCGAGATGCGTAACAACGTCTATGGACAGTACAGTTCAAGTTAAAGGTGAGTACGGACAATCCTGACTAGTTAGGACAACAACGACTGTGGAATTGGACACTAGGACAGTTAGACTACCCTTGAGCACCGAAATGCTCTCGTTATCTCACCCACGGGCTGCGGGTGCATAGGTGCCAAAGTGTGTCGGGTTCTCGCGTTGAAGTCAATGGAGCCTGAAAGAAAAGATGCTGCAGGCGACCAGGAGGAAGATGTCCGGTGCGATCCAAGGGTGGATCGGTGAAGAAGAGGACCTGAAAGCAGAGGGGACAGTGTTCAAAGTCACTAGCCAGTGACCGGTGTGGAACCAGAAAGGAACCAGGTGCTGTTGTCGCAATCAGGTGAAGAGTGGACGCTTTACTCTGCAGCCACGTGGACCAGGAGGTGTCGTCGACGACCAGGATGGAGGCACGAGCTGTCCTACGCAGGCTCTCGCTGTCGGCGGTGTCGGATCCGGAATTGGAGTCAACAGGCCTTGGCAAAGGCAACCCACGCGGTGAGTGGAAAAGACGTCTGGTTGTGTACCTGGGCCACCTGGTAGGTGGGGGGGGTCAGGTTCAACCACTGGAGAGCAAGATCCAGACCATCAGAGACTGGACTCCTCCAATCACCCAGACACAGGTCAGAGCTTTCTTGGGCCTGTCTGGGTACTACAGGACGTTTGTGAAAAACTATGGGTCCATTGTGACACCACTGAATGATTTAACTTCCAAAAAGATGCCAAAGAAAGTTCAGTGGACAGTTAGCTGTCAAAAGGCATTTGATGACCTGAAGCAGGCCATGTGTATTGCACCTATTCTGAAAAGTCCAGATTACTTCAAAGAGTTCATAGTCCAAACAGATGCTTCTGAGTTGGGTGTGGGAGCTGTACTTTCACAACTGAATATAGATGGTAAAGACCAGCCCATTGCTTTCCTAAGCAGAAAGCTGACCCCTAGAGAGAAACGTTGGTCAGCTAAAGAGAGGGAGGCCTTTGCTGTGGTTTGGGCCCTGAAGAAGCTGAGGCCATACTTCTTTGGCACTCACTTCAAGATTCAGACAGACCACAAGCCCCTCCTCTGGTTAAATCAGATGAAGGGTGAAAATCCAAAACTTCTTAGGTGGTCCATTTCCCTACAGGGGATGGACTTTAAAGTGGAACATAGATCTGGGACTGACCATGCAAATGCAGATGGACTCTCCAGATATTTCCACTTAGAACATGAAGACTCAACTGCTCAAGGTTAGTTTAATGTTCCTAAGTTTGGGGGGGGGGTTGTGTAGGAGAGTAGGGTCTGCTTCCTATGGTCACCCCCACTTTTTGCTTTTGCTTTACTGGTTTTCAACGTAGATGTGGCTGTGGGCCTGCTAATCAGACCCATAGCCCAGATGCAGTCTCTCTAAATTCACACCATGAACTCTAGGTACATCCACCATTGGGAATTGGTTCACCTTGTCAGCCCCGGTAGAAGTGTGCCCTAGGTACTTAGGGCATAGGTGTACCAAGGCCTACCAGGGGCTGCAGCAGGTATTATGCCACCCCTGGCTGGCCACACAAATAGACACCACTGGCTATTCACTCAGCTGGGGCAAGGTCGTGTAATCACCCCTTGCTTAGGTATAGTATTCCTATACCTACCTACATATAGACACATAGTAACCTATAAGTTACTCCTATGGCAGGCCTTAACAATCCTGGAGGCAGAGTGCTTGGTTATGTGTGAGATAGTGCTCTAGCATGAGCTGAGCCTGTTTGCAGCTTTCGGAACCATTTCCTTATAGCTGTCTATGATATTGCCATACCATATACTCTTAAGTGCATTATGAACCTCGCGATTAAATGCTAACTTTAGTTTAACTTTATCCAAACATGTCGTGTAAGGTGTCATACGCTTTGGAATACTACCCCCTCGCCAATTCTGGCGACGGGGGTAGCATTCCACCCTTCTAGAGGAAGAAGACATGTTATGCTGACTAACCCGGTTAAAGTTAACCATAGCCCCAGCGTCACAAAATGGACGCTGCTGCCACAGACACAAGTCTGACCTCCTGATGCTGGGAGTTCTTCCAGTCACGTAGTTTTGGACAATAGGTTTCCAACCTGGAGAGGTGCGAGCACCACCCGACAGGACTTTGTGTATTGGGACAGGGAGGGCTGAATAGAATGAGACACTGCCTGGGGCACACTAGGTGCTCCATGCATACCCCAGTTCAAACCAGTTGCTGGGGCACTCCAGCCCCAGCTCTGGCACGAAACTGGACAAAGGAAAGGGGGTGTAACCACCCCCATTCCTGGTCCCACCCATAAAGGTAGGAGCTGAGTCCTGAGACTTTAGATTAATCCTGAATCGAAACTTGACACGAAACTCTGGACCTTCGACATTCTGCTGAAGCTGAAAACTGAAGAATCTCCCTTGTGGCCAAGGAGTGACCACCCTGGGCAACCTCTTTCTTCACAGGCTCCATAGACTTCAACGGCGAAACCCGACACATCTTCACACCTATGCACCCGCCTTCCGTGGGTCAGGTAACGTGAGTACTTCGGTGCTCCCAAGGGTATTGACTATCCAAGTGTCTAGGTTTTTAGTTGTTTCCTCCTAGCTAAACCGGAAGTGTCTTAAATCCTTCTTTATCTAACTTCTAAGTTCCCATTGACTTTACATTGACTCTCGCGTGTGTAAAGACACTGCACGCGCCGCCTGTGGGCCTCCTACTTCTAAACTAAGGTTCAGATAGTGTAGCCCCAGCGATTCCCTAGGCCTTTCTTTTTCTCGTGACGTGGTACTTATACCACTTTCTTAATATATGGTTTGCTTCGCCCCTAGGGCCTAACTGTAAATTGTGCAACTTAACGTATTCTGACTAAGTAACTTGTTATGTGCTTTGGCCTCTGATCTCATAAAGAGTTCAGGAGTGTGTTAGTAAATAAATACATATATATTTTATATAATCCGGTGTGGTGTCCTTTCATTTGGTATTCAAGGGGTTACATATGGTAAACAGCTGGCTTTACACGCCCTCAAGAGTCTTTTAGCCTAAGACTGTTCTGTCCACACTACCACTAGGATAGCTGGTCTATAAGGTTGACTTACAACCATCACCATAAGGGTTGTTTGGACTGGTGCAAGGTGTTCACTAGAATAGTGAACATCATATACCAGGCCAACTTCTCACAGTCACCAACAGCAGTCCTCGACCACGACGAGAGGAGGAAAGTCATGAACAGTGGCTTCCTCCACCGCCGTTGCCCACTCCAGTGGGAGGAAGTGCTTCTCAACATCTAGCAGAGTGGGCCAGCATCACAGGAGATCGCTGGGTGCTGACTATATTACGAATGGATATGCGCTACGTTTCCGTGCGCTTTCAAAGGACATTCTGCCAAAGAAGTCTCGTCCTCATCAGTTAAAGCTGCTTCGGAAAGAGGTGAGAGCTCTTCTCCAAAAGCAAGCGATAGAGGAGGTCCCACCCTCTCAAAGAGGAAGAGGAGTTTACTCCAGATATTTTCTTGTCCCTAAAAAAGATCAGGAGGGCAAGTTTCGTCCAATCCTAGACCTTCGGCTTCTGAACAAAGTCATAATCAAAGAGAAGTTTCGCATGTTGGCCCTTCACCAAATATGTCCACATCTACAAGCAGGCGATTGGATGTGTTCGGTGGACCTCCAAGATGCGTACTTCCACATCTCCATTGAAAAACGTCATCGGAAGTACCTGCGGTTTGTGGTCTGCCACAAACATTATCAATACAAGGTCCTGCCCTTCGGGCTGAAGTCGGCTCTGCGACTCTTCACCAAATGCATGGCGGTGGGGGCAGCTTTTCTTCACAGAAAAGGTCTCTTCGTCTATCCATAGACTGCAACAGCTGCACGTCCTCAGGCTGCACGTCAACATGGAGAAGTCGGTGCAGCAGCCCACCTAGTCTATCCACTACCTCGGCTCCGTTCTGGACACAAGCGTGGGAAGAGTGTATCCTTCGGAGGAGAGACTGTCTTCCATGAGACAGAGATGCAGGCTTCTGCTCCAGGTGCAGAATCCGACAGTCCGGCAGGTGGCATCCCTGCTAGGATCGATGGCATCCTGCATCTTTCTCATTCCCAACGCCAGGCTGAGGATGCGCCCTTTGCAGCAGACGCTGGAGGACCAGTGGGATCAGTCAACAGGTCGTTGGGAGGATCAGATCTCTCTTTCCCAGGCGGTGAGATCCTCCCTCTCATGGTGGACTCAGCAGCGGAATCTGATGGTGGGAGTCCCTTTTCACCAGCCACTACCAGCATAATCGGTGGTGACAGACGCGTCTCTGCAAGGCTGGGGGGCACACATGTGGTGCCTTCAGATACAAGGGCGGTGGTCGGCAAAAGAACAGACCTACTATATCAACATGCTGAAGCTGCGAGCAGTCCATCTAGCTCTAAAGGCTTTCCTGCCGGCAATAGAGTCCGATTCGGTCCTGGTCCAAACTGACAATACGACGACCATGTTCTACCTGAACAAGCAGGGTGGGACTCGGTAGCGTCCTCTCTCCCTAGAGTCACAAGCGATCTGGCACTGGCTGCTCGCCCGAAACCTCTCGGTGTTGGCGGTGCATCTTCCAGGAGAGCTAAATGTCGAGGCAGACGCACTCAGCGGGCACTTCGAAGATCAGCCAGACTGGGTGCTACACGTCAAGGTGGTGGCAGATCTTTTCCATCATTGGGGTCGTCCGGATATAGATTTATTCGCGGATGAAGAAAACACGAAATGCCATACCTTCGCGTCTAGATTCCACCGTCCAGGGACAAGGGGGAATGCTCTTTTGATGGACTGGTCAGGTACATTTGCCTACGCCTTTCCTCCTTTGCCCCTGATCCCGAAGGTGGTGTCCAAGCTACTCAGATCCAGCATGACCATGATTCTGATAGCTCCAGACTGGCCAAGGCAGTGGTGGTACCCGGACCTTCTTCATCTGTCCGTACTTCCACACAGGAGACTACCTTGCAGGCCGGACCTGCTGACCAAGATGGGAGGGAGGATTCTTCATCCCAACCTTCCCTCACTGAGCTTGACAGCATGGCTCCTGAGGTCCTGCAATACGGACATTTAAAACTACCTCCTAATTGCATGCATATTTTGAAAGAAACGAAGAGACCCTCCACAAGAACGTCTTATGCGTTTAAATGGAAGAGGTTTTTTCTGTGGTGTAGAGAGCATCACTTTGATCCTACGAAGGGGCAGGAGGATGTCATCCTCCTGCCCCTTCTGTACTTAGCAAGATCTGGTCTAAAGTATGCTTCTATCAGAGTGCATGTATCTGCCATTACAGCGTACAGGAAGTCGCCTAGTCAGCCCTCGTTTTTCCAGATGCAGGTGTTCAAGGACTTCTTACAGGGGTTGAAGAAAGTCTATCCCCCTGTGCGAAACCCTTCTCCGTGGGAGTTAAACCTGGTGTTATCAAAGCTGATGGGCCCTCCTTTTGAGCCAATCCAGAGCTTCCTTGCAGCATTTGTCTTGGGAGGCCGCTTTTCTGGTAGCCATTACATTTGCGCGCAGAGTAAGCGAGATCCAAGCACTGTGTACCAATGAGCCTTACACTGTTTTCCATCATAACAGAGTATCTTGAGGGCGCATCCTTCTTTTCTCCCTAAGGTGGTGTCTGATTTCCATATCAATCAGTCCATTTCCCTGCCATCTTTTTTCCCTAATCCAGCGACCCCGGCTGAGCGGTCGCTTCATTCCTTAGACCTTAAGAGGGTGCTCAAGTTCTACCTGGAAAGTACCAAAGGCATTAGGAAGACAGATCAATTATTTGTCAGTTATGGCACCATGAGAACAGGCTTCCCAGCCGCTCAGAGATCCATTTCGAGATGGATTGTGTCCTTCATTACCTTAGCTTACCAGCTGGCGAAGAGGCCCTTGCCTTTACCTCCTAATTCACATTCCACCAGGGGGAAAGCGGCCACTTTTGCTTTCTTACATGACGTCCCTATGTCAGAGATTTGCAAGGCTGCAACCTGGAAATCAGTTCATACTTTACAAGGCACTACTGCCTAGAATCTGATTCCAGGGCTGATGCTCAAGTAGGCTAAGCCTCCTTGCGGAATCTTTTCGGATAGTGGTTTGCTCTATCCTAGCTTGGTTTTTTCTGAGCTTAATGATCACATTTTTCTGAATTCTCCTTTGCCCGCAGGGAGATGAGGTGAGGCTCGCTATTCTATTTTAATGCTTATGACTATTGATGAGGATCCCCTGGAAGAGAAGGATTAGTTATTTACCTGTAATCCTAGTTCTCTTCCAGGGGTATCCTCATCAAAGTCATAAGCAACCCTCCCGCCTCCCTGGGCAAAGGACTATTTTCATTTGGAGAGATTGTTAACCTCCTTGTTCCAAGGTTTTTCCCGTCTCCGCAAAGAACAACTGACCTAACTGTCACCCCTGAGGCATGATGGGAAGCTGGGGGCCATGAGTGCCTTAAAGGCACGGTGTCAGTTTATTGCTATGGAGCTACAGGCTAGCTGTTCAGTCTTTTTAGACTGTGTATTTGCAATGCAGCTTGGGAGCTTTCTATGCTTTCAGTGTTTTATGAGAATTTCTACTGCTTTCTAAGCATTAAAACAGTTTCTAAACATACTTTGTTGTTGTTTCTCATGTTTCTAATGCATGTCATTCATGTTTGGTGGAAATTCTTTACAGCATGATTCAGCTCTGATTTTTATTAGGCTGCAATTGCTTGTTTTTATATTTATACGTATATATATATATATATGGTTATATATATATGTGGGGCACATATAATATAGTGTTTCCGGGGTCCCGCACATGGGTGGGAATATTCTAATGCTTATGACTTTGATGAGGATACCCCTGGAAGAGAACTAGGATTACAGGTGAGTAATTAATCCGTATATGTTGCTGTCTCCTACTAAACTCCTCATGGGATCGAGTGGCAATGAAATCCCTTTAATTGATATACTGCAAGATAGAATTCTCACCAGTATTGTAAGGAGCTGGCTTTTTATGTGGTTGTGCCAGTGTAAGGGCACATCATTCAAAAAGTACAGACGACCTGTATTGGTTTACAGGGCTTAAATTAATAATCCCAAGTAATCAATTTGCAGTAGTGTGGTTGAGTAGTTTAGGCTTATCAGACAGTAGTGTTAAGCATTTGTTGTACACACGTCAATAAATGAGACACTCAAGAAGAAACTTGAGACCAATTTAGAACAAGCATTAAAAATGCAATAGGTCTCGGCTTTGATTAAGTTAAAGCCATTTGCTTTGCTATACAATACCATTAGCAAAGCAAATGGCTTTAACCTAATCAAAGGCGAGACCTATTGCATTTTCAATGCTTGTTTTTAAACGGCTTCACATCAGAAGTCTTATCTTTGGAAACAATGAGCGGGGACAAGTGGCCCCTCTTCTGTCGCAGGTGGCAGCCCCCAAAATCTCCAAATGATACTTCGTTCATCTGGACTAATAACAGGTCTCCTGGTAAACAGAAATCTGATTTTGCAGGCCACTGGAGCAGAGAGTATCTCTGGCGAGAAGAATATATTTCCAAAGCTGTGTTTTATTTCTTCATTAGTGCGCCATCACGCTGGCCGGGTCCTAACACCGGGCTGGCTGGGAATTGCAGGGCTAAAGCATAATGAAGAAAGGCAGGGCCTTCTAATGATGGCCCCCGGGGCAGTGGAATGGAGACGGTCACCTGGTTTAGGCAACTGGCAAGAATCGATGGCCGCCTGCAAGGGTGCCGGACAGAGGCGTCAGTGGCAGTATAGCTCAGCGAACTAAACGTTCCCTCGGGCAGCAGGTGACAAGTGCAACCCAGCCTTCCCCTTTAAAAGGTCATTAAACTAAGCCAATTTGGTAATAGTAACAGCTGATGTTTACAGCAATTACACACTGCAGAAGTGAATTAATTAATAGACATTAAATAAAAAGGGTAATTAATCTTATTGAGAGTCGCTGACAACTTCTGAGATTCCTTAGACATTGGTATATATTTCTCCTCCTCTGAATATTCCCCGTTCATGTGACTTATTGACTGACAGTACAACATTATGAGATTTGTCAATGGGGAAGGAGGTGGGTCTGAAAACGGTATTTATTTTATTATTTTGGGAGTTTTATAAAGTGAGAACATGACTCACAGGTATCAGAGCACTACAACATGAGCAAAAACAGAGTCTGACATCACCAGTGTAATACTGCGAAAATGCACCTATCAATAGCATTACTGAATTCTATACACAAACTGAGCGGCAGTTCTGCCATGAGGTCACTCGTGATGTGCAGAGGGCTGGTAAGGCCATCAAGATGCCTTTGCTTTCTCATGCCAGGATCTATTGTATGGTCAACACACAGCCTGGCACATCCTGCTGAATAAACATCGGTGATGGACAAAGACATGGCTTGGCCACACAGCGGGAGGGCAGGACAGGCCTCCTTTTTCAGCAGTATGTTTGTGTGTAAGAGAGGAGGGGGTTAAACAGACAAATCAAACGGTAAATGAGGAAAAACAGTCTCTAGGCCACCCCATGTTTCAAATTTCTTCAGCTGGCAAGACAAGCAACAGTAATCCCCTGAGAGCACACTGCTGTGAAAATTAAAGCCGGCTTCGAGGACAATCCAGCGAAATCCTAACACCCCCACTTGATTAGTTTGTCATTTTTGTAAGAAAGAAGTATGAAACCTGATGAAAGTTGATGAGGCGAAAACAGAATAAGCCCCCATTTTTTGGTGCTCACAATGTGTTTTGAATTAATGAATATTTTCCCCATGAATATCCCCAAATGTCACCTTTTTGCATTTGTAGTCTTTTTTTTAACTAAACACGGTTTTAAGCGTTTTCCGTTTTGTTTCCAGTGAGAAAATATTCTGCTGCAGATATTACAAAAGGTATCTGGGCACGGTTCCTCAGCTTGGCACAGAAAGGCCAACTTCTCACTGCTGTACACTCTTCAGATAGGGCCCAGTGAGAACTGCCATTTTCATCACAATTACTTTAAACCAGCCAAAATGAAAGCATGCCATTTGACATCAGCACTGCAGTGGTGAAGCTAACCTAAACAAATTATGTAACAATTTGTATTGCTAGCAAGAACTTCAAAGAAGAATTGTTCGCAGATATTTCACACCCACGAGCGTGCCAAAATGAATAACAAGAGAAAATATTATCCGTGTTCTGAAACATTGAAGAATTGTGTATAGGAGAGGCTCAGGAGTAACCATGCTTCCACTTTGGGGTAAAAGTACACATTTTAATTTATTTGAAATACCAGGAACAACATGGACAATTTTAACATTAAAATATATTTTGTTTGCAGAAAAATATGCAGGTTGACAATGAGAATTACCATTTTTACTCCCACAGAAATCAATTTTACGGAAAACTTTCATACAAAGGGACTAGAATGTTGCCACTTCAACTAATGCGCAGAGGGAGGTCAAACATGGAAGGACAGTGAGTGTGCATTTTTTAAAAGCAATAAAAAGGCCTGAATACTGCTGCTAGTAAACGATCCAATCCTGGTGGGCGGGGCTAAAAGGAGACAAGGCGGCACCAAGAAGCCTCCTTTACCATGAAAAGCCAGCGTTTTACATACAAGATGACGCGAACCAATCAAAAAGATGGGCCAGGCTTCAACTCCGCTTCTGAGATATGTGGAATCTGTATTGATTCCAAGAAGTTCTCGTATGACGAGAGCAGCACATGTGCGCTGCTTTCACCAGCCATGACCTAAAAAGAACACATTTCTATATAATTTTAGACACCAAGTTAATCGGAATCAGGTACATACTTTCAGAGTTAGAGATTTTCATAGCATTAGAAAAATACACAGGGTGCAGGTTCACATGAGCCCAGGTTGAGGGCCTTAGGTGCCGAGGTGTTTTGTCTGGCGGGTCACTGTAGTGAGAGGCTCTCACTTTGCTTTGGAGACGGAGAGGAAACCGGACAGTTGAGCCACTCTGGATGAAGAGCTTGTGGATCCTGAAGTCCCTCAACAGCAAGTTGGTGTTCGGACTGGATATGCAACAAGCCCTGTTAGTTGTAAGGGCTCTGGTACCCAGAGAATTGGTGCAGAGAAGCTCCAGCGACTCGAGACTGGAGAGCGACAGGACTGGCCTCCTGACGAATTCTTCCTGACGAGTTGCTCCTCATGGCCAGCAAGACGAAGTACCAGGTCGGTGCCTGCAGTTGCAGGGAGATGCTCCTAGGTTGTTTAAGGCAAGAACAGTCCTCCAAGGTTTTGGGGAGGCTGTTTAGTTTCTGGACAATCATTCTTTGTGATTGTTGCGATGCAAGCAGCAAGGCAGGGTTTGATGCCAATTTTGGTGCAGGACATCTGTTCTCAAAACTTCTGCTCTTCTTTTTCATGCCTTCGGATCTCAGTAGACTAATCAGAGTTCCTGGTGTCAGGAGAACCCCTAAATACTGAAATTAGGACTATTTAGAGGAGTGTAGAGTAGTTGTTAATGGGCTACTTACCCCTGGGGTGATTATACTCCCTTTACGCCTGCTTCCTGTGTTGAATGGACATAATCCTGACCCAGAGCTCCTAGTTTCATTAAATCCAAGATGGTAAAACCCGTTCTCGGCTGTCCACTTCAGGCAGCCCGCCTTAGGGATGTGCCTAGCCTTAAAGTGTAACACGCCTTCTAAGTATAAATAAACCCATACTTGTAAAGAGCGAACATATCACCCCTTAAGGTTTCATGGTTATGGGAGACGTCAGGGAGATTAAGTGAGCTATTGCCCAGTCACATGTTGCCAAGCTGAGCAGCCGCTGGGGATCGAATTGGGTACCCCCGTACTCCAGAAGTAGCCACTCTGGCTGCTGCACCACACCTCTATCTAATGGTCTGCTCTCATGCCAAGTGGGCCTCAGGGCAGGTTTTGGGGATGGGGGGCATGCCTGCTCATGCTGATATGCCCCCACATGTATTATAATGCACCATGCCTTAGGGCTCATAAGGCCGACTGTAGGAGTAACTTACATAAGATATACGCTGTGTGGGCATTGTACACAGGGACTGGGCAATATCAGGTTTTCAGAAGGGCATCCTGCAATGGCAATCTGCATGCTAGGTCTGCGCTACAGAAATAACACATATGTGTATATATATATATATATATATATGTGTACATATATATTACCAGCACAAAGCTTCCTGTGCACAAACGAAAACATCAACATGTCAGGGCGATCGTGAACTCCGATCATAACTATCCTGTGGCAAGGCATTTTAAGACAGTTCACTGCAACAAACTGAAAGATCTTGAATACACTGTTTTGGGATCTGTTCCAAACCCCGGACGGGGAGGGAACCGTGATAAACTTCTGAGACAAAAAGAATCCCAATTTATCTTAGCACTTGATACCCGAGTACCTAACAGGTTGAACATGAACGAAGATCTTCATAATTTTTTATAAGAGTATAAGTACATCACTTTCTGACATCTGTATATTTGGCCTTTGAGTCATTTTCATTCTGTAGTCTCCCGATTTTTATTGGATCATTTCATAATTATACACTGAGATTTTGTTTACTTTGAGAGATTGCTTAGGCTTAATCAACTTTTGTAATTTTTCTCTCCTGCTGCTAAATAATTTAGATATTAATTTCACTTTACAGTTTTTTGCACTGCACTTTTTTTTGCACGTTCTTCTGCTTTAGCCTATAATCCCTCCCCTAACCCTTGTTTCCAAGACCAATATCTCTATCCGCGTATGTACTTGCACTTTACTGAGCGTTCTCTGTGATTTATGGTATATTATATACTGCATATGTCATGTTGTCAACAGGGGATGCTTGAGTACGTTGGATATGTTTAAAGCATATCTAATGCAGTTTTTTAAGATGCACTTGCACTTCTGACTTTGAAAATGGATTGTACAACCTAGGTATACTGGTATAATTATATCATAGGGGTGAGGCGTCATTTTTTGCTATTAGCGCGGTTCAGCAGGTTCAATAGAATATCTTATCTGATTTTTGCTCTGAGCATTTATACATATATATGTATTTTATTGGGGTACTCTGAACTGTGAAAACAGTGATATGTTGATTTCGACATTTGCACTTTCATTTTTTAATGCAGATTTTGCACAGCTATGTATCACGTGCTGCTATAATATGAGAAGTACTGTTTATATTATGAAGTACTGTTTACCTTATGTGCCATCAATCATGGGTAAAACATCGTGGATTAGCATGCTGGTACCAATATTTGCATTTGCACTTCAGTTCTTGACATGTTTTGCACAGTTACGCATTATGTGCTGCTATAATTGGTTATTGTGGTGGTGGGCGTACCGCAGGCTGGAAAAGCAGGCAAGGAGGCCGGATGTAGTGGGCTATGCCGGTGTTTATTAAAGACAAGGTAAGTAAACAAGAAGGGAGAACGGAAGAACAAAGTCTTTGCAGGAGGGTCCGGGGTCTTCGTCGGGCAGGGGTCCAGTTCCTTTCTGCAGGGTCTTCCGGCGGGTCCGACGTCGGGGAGGAACCTCGGAGGGCAAGCAAGAGAAAGAAGAGACCTGTTAGTCTCGCCGGTGTTCCCGGGAGAATACCACAACCGTCACCCAGGACGTGAGGGGAGCGAAAGGAATGAACGTGAGGAGGGGAGGTATCGAGAAGGAGAGAGAGAGAGAGAGCGTGTCAGGTACGGGTGTGAGGGGGGGTTATATCTACACGGTGAGGGTGCTTTACAATTGTTCTACAGTGTGCCTAAGACTACGTTTGTGCCTAAAAGGGAGATATTTACACAGGTTCTATCACAAGCACCTAGCGAGCTCTGAGGGGGATTACGGGTACTCACACGGTCCGCCGTGACTCTCCGATGAGTCACGGCCGCTCTTCAGCCACCTCCTCGGGTCTCCACCAATCCTCCGTCCACACGTCTTCTTTGGTCGCCTCTTCTCCCTCCATGGCTCCAGTTCGAGTGTCCTGCCACGATACTCCAACGGCGTTCTGGTCCCAGGCCTCGGCTTTTCCCTGTTCTGACGCTGCCACGGGGGTGGGACTTCCGGGGTTAGAGGGTTGTCCTTCCTCCGGTCGCAGGTCTCTGATTGGCTCCTGCAAGAGAGAGGAGGGCGGGATTCCGTTGGTCGCGGTGGTGACGCCTTCTCCAGTTGCTGACATGGGGAAGCGTCCGCGGGGATGCAGTCCCGGCGGAAAGGAAGGCGATACAGGTGGGTGAGGACGATCTCCGGGCAGGGGGGTCCGGGTCGCCGCCTCACATCCCCTTCCCCTTGCTGTCTTACTTGTACGGGTTGGAGGGGTCGGTGTAAGGGGGTAGCGGGAAAGGTAATCGGCGTTACCTTGGTCCGACCCTTTTCGATGCAGTGTCTGGAAGTGGAAGGGTTGCAGGGATAGAAACCAGCGGAGGACACGGTCGTTCTGCCCTTTGTTCCGTGCCATCCACTCCAAAGGGGCGTGATCGGTATAGAGGACAAAGTCTCTGCCTTCCAGGTAGTAACGTAGGCTTTCAACAGCCCACTTTATGGCCAAGGCTTCTTTTTCCACCACAGCATAGTTCTTTTCTCTGGGGAATAGTTTGCGGCTCAAATAGAGAACTGGTTTCTCATTCCCTAGAACGTCTTTCTGTGATAATACTACCCCTAACCCTTGGTCGGAAGCATCTGTCTGCAGAATGAAGGGTAGTGAATAATCAGGGCTCACCAGGACCGAACTGGAGGTCAGGTCATGTTTCAGCTCCATGAATGCTTGCCATAAAATGGGAGTAGGGTTTTTCAGAATCACCTCAGCATTGGGCGATTTCTTCAGTATATTGGTGAGGGGTGCTGCTCTCTGTGAAAAATTGGGTACGAACCGCCAATAATACCCCAGAAGCCCTAGAAAGGCTCGAAGGTCTTTCTTGGTTTGTGGAAAGGGCAGGGATCGGATGGCCACTGTCTTACTTTCTTGGGGCCTTATCAGGCCATCCCCGAGGAGATAGCCCAGGTATTGAACAATTTTTGCCGCTAGGGTGGTTTTGGCAGGATTGATCGCAAAGCCAAAGGAGCCAAGGGTAGAGACAACGTTGTAGAGATGGATCAAATGTTGTGCCCAACTGTCACTGAAAATGACAATGTCGTCTAAATAGGCTCCGGCGTACTGGGAGTGGGGCCGTAGGACGTGATTCATGGCACACTGAAAGGTAGCCGGGGCGCCATGAAGCCCAAAGGGCAGGACTATAAATTGGTACAACCCCTCAGGAGTGGAAAAGGCGGTTTTCTTTTTGTCCACTTCTCTGAGGGGTATCTGCCAATACCCTTTACAGAGATCAAGGGTGGATATGTATTTCGCCTTTCCAATCCTCTCGATCATCTCATCGACCCGGGGTAAGGGATAGGTGTCAAAACGGGATACCTTATTGACTTCACGGAAGTCAATACAGAACCTGACAGACCCGTCAGGTTTCGGGACAAGGGCAATTGGGGAGTTCCAATCGCTGACCGAGGGCTCTATAATCCCCATTCTTTGCATCTCCTGTATTATGACGATCCTACGGGCCTCCGGGACCCTGTAGGGTCGTAAACGGACGACTTTTCCTGGCTCGGTTTGTATTACATGCTCAGTGATGGAAGTTCTCCCCGGAGTGGAGGAGAAGACCCCTTTTACAGGTGCTAGGGCTTCCCTGAGTTCAAGTGCTTGTGCTGTATTTAGATCGGGGTCAAGACAGGGGTCAAAAGGAAAAGGAGGTGGTAGATGAGTCCCGGATAACACCGAACGGGGTCCTTCCCATTTTTTTAGGAGGTTCACATGATATATCTGGGACGTACCCCGAGTGGGGTCCAACTCCACTTCGTAGGTAACCGGTGTCACCTGCTGTCGGATGGTGTAGGGGCCTTGCCATTGACCTAAGAGCTTCTGGTCTGAGGAGGGCATCATAAGGAGGACCAAATCGCCTACAGCGAAGACACGGTTTTTGGTGCCCTTGTCATACTGCTTCTTCTGGGAGGATTGGGCGCTTTCTAGGTTCTGCCTGACTATATCCCGAATCACCGACAGGTGGGTTTTCAGGTTTTCAAGGTATTCGGGTAGAGGACGGGTGCGGTCTGGTTCCGCTTCCCAGGCTTCCTGAGCCATGTCAAGCAAGGTACGAGGGGGACGACCATACAATAGCTCGTAGGGGGAATAACCCAGACTACTCTGTGTCTTACACCTGATGGCAAAAAGGGCCAGTGGTAGCATGTCTTCCCACCCCTTGGCTTCTAAACCCAAAAGCTTTTTGAGCGTTTGCTTGATCGTGGCATTATACCGTTCTACCAAACCGTCGGTTTGAGGATGATAGGCGGAGGTTCTGATTTGTTTGATCCCCATTTGGGAACAAACGTTCTTCATGAGAGCAGATATAAAAGGCGTGCCCTGATCGGTCAGGATTTCCCGGGGAAAGCCCACCCTGGAAAATATAGAAATAACGGCTTTGGCGATGTTTTGGGCTGTAGGTTGGCGTAAAGGGATAGCTTCGGGGAAGCGAGTGGCATAATCGACTATGACCAGCGCATAGCGACACCCACTTCGTGAGGGCAAGAGGGGTCCTATGATGTCCATCCCTATTCGGCTAAACGGGACGTCAATGATGGGGAGGGGTTGCAAGGGTACCCTAGGGGGACGATAACGGCTATTCTTTTGACAGACCGTGCATTCACGGCAGTAGGTTTTAATCCTCTGATACACTCCTGGCCAGTAGAACTTCTCGAGGACCGTCTGACTAGTCTTCTCATCGCCGAAATGGCCCCCTAACAGGTGACTGTGGGCCAAGAAGAGAACTTTATCCTGAAAAGGGGAGGGGACTATTAGCTGTGGGTTCTGTTGTGCCCCCCCTTTTCGATATAGTAACCCGTTCTTTTTAAAGAAGTAGGGAACTACTTGTAAGGGGTCCTCGTTCTCTAGGGCCCTTCCCCAGGCTTCTTGTAGGAGGGGGTCCTCTTGTTGGGCTGCCCTGAATTCCCGGTCTGTCTGCCAGGGGTGGTCTTCCGGCAGAGCGGGATAGGCAGTCATATAGTCTTTTTTTTCTCTTCTCTTCTGGCTCTTGGGCTTGGGTGGTTTTGGTTCAGCATCCAGCAATGCCTCACCTTTCGAATAAGGGGCTTCTTTCCACCACTGTGTTAGGGAGTCAGTGGTGTCCTGGAGGAGCGAGGGCAGCCCAGGGTAGTCGCTCCCCAATATGGCTTGTTCTGGAAGAGCCGGCACAAGGCCCACGGTGAGGCTGGTTCCGGGATCCTTCTGATGTTGAACTCGCACCTGGGTAGTGGTGTATCGCTTGGTGTCTCCATGGACACATTGTATGGCTACGATACCCGTAGGTGAACCAAGCGGGCAATCAAGGTCCTGAGGTCGGAGCACGCTCTGACGGCACCCGGTGTCGGCAAGGGCCAAGACTTGTTGTCCTTCAATAGAGACCGGGCAGTGAAAGGGGGGAGGTGTGGTTTCCGGAGTGGTGCACACATAGTTCCTCACGAGGCCGATCTCCATCGGCTCTTCCTTCTGGGGACATAGCGGGCGATGTGTCCGAAACCCCAACAGGAATAACACTGGGGTCCTGGGTTGGGGGGTCGGAACAGGACCGGTGCCGGCAAAACAGGAGGAGGTTGAGGGGCGTGGCCACGGCGGAGAGCGGAATGGCCGCTCTTCAGTGAAGCTCCTCCAGGCGGGCTCCCGGCGGAGATGAACACGGCATGATCCGCCCCTCTAACTTGCTGCAACTTACCAGCTGAGCCTCCTGATGCCGCCCGGTGCCTTCGGAGCCATCAATCCTCATCGGGAGCGACCTCGGCGGTGAGTGGGGCGGAGGGGAAACGAGGCCTCCAGACCTCGGCGCCATCTTCCCTTCTGGGCCGGTACACTGGGAGGGTGCGGTTCGGGTCTCGCCCGCCGGGCCGCTTGTCCTTCGCTGCTCCCTCGGGGCCTCCTGACGCGCTGCCCTGCCTCCGTGCCCCCCCCCCCCCCGGTTGGTGCGCCTGATTCCGGTCGCGCTCCGGAGCCTTAGGCCTGGGAGCGCGCTGGGACCGGGGCCTCAATTGGTGGCCTTGTGCGGGGGTTTTTTGGGCGGCTGGCGGGAGCGCTTGACTGGGGGCGGCGGGACTCGGGGCTTGAGTCGGCCGAGATTACCGGCAGCGCTCACCGGTCACTTCCGGCGGTCCTGCCCCACTCGCGCCTGGCGGAACGGCTGTTCCCCCCCTTCCTCCTGGCCTCACTTCAGGAGAGGGTCGCTCCCTGCCCTGCAGACCGCTAGATTTGGCACGCATTGCTGGTACCTGGCCTCCACTGTGCCCTCCTGCTCCCTGCACATGACCGTTGGCGGCTGCTAAGATCCACGGCGCCATTTTTCGAGGGCAGAGCCTCTGCAGCCCTTGCTTGCCGCTCTTAAACGCTACACTCTCCTCTGGGGCTCACCGGGGCTCAAGCCTGCCACCCTCCTATCACCACCTGCCCTGTGTGTTGGCGCTGGGGTCAGTTGCTGCTACCACCGCATCTCCCTCTCAGTCTTGAAGATGGTGAAGAAGGACCCGAACCAACGGAAACTCACCTTTGACAAGGCCCCTCTTCTCACCACAGACCCCCCTCCGGGACCGGCCGCTGGCGCAATGGAGGCGGGGGATGCTACTGCGATGATGGCCGCCATGATGGGGGAGATGCGCGCTGGCTTCAAGGCGCTGGACACTCGCTTTGACGCACTGGACCAGCGACTTTCAGACATGAACACTGCAGTACAGGCCCATGACCGTAGACTTGATTTGGCGGAGTCCAGGATTTCGGACATTGATGATGGGGCTGCGAAGTCTCTGAAACGGCTGGAGCGGGTCGAAACAATCCTGAAAAACGTGGCCATAAAAAATGAGGACTTAGAAGCGCGTAGCCGGCGCATTAACATTCGCATCTTAGGCGTGGCGGAGACGACTGCTACAGGCCGGTTTGATACTTTTGTGGAACACCTGCTCATAGAACTATTTAGAAAAGACACCTTCACTGCTGGCTTTGTCGTGGAGCGAGCCCACAGATCACTGGGGCCCAGGCCCCGCACAGGTCTTCCACCCAGGCCCATAATAGCTCGCATCATGAACTTTCGCGATCGCGACGCCGCACTCCGCGCTGCACGGGAGGCGGGTGAAGTGCAGTGGCAGGGCAGTAAATTGTCCTTTTTCCCGGACCACACACTCATGGTGCCGGAAGCACGTCGCAAGTACACTAGCGTCAAATCTGCTCTCCGAAACCTTGGTCTGAAGTACGCCATGCTTTATCCAGCGAGGGTGGAGGTGGACGGCAGATTCCGCATTTTTGACTCTCCGGCTGAAGCGCAAGACTTTTGTCACGGCTACAAGAAGCGAGGCTCCTCGTCCCCCTCTGGCTCCGGCATGCATTCTCCGCCACGCTCTGATACGCAGTCCAGCGCCGACCTTTTTGCTGATACGGACAGGGGCTGATTCGCCTGACTCTCCTCCTCTTTGTATACTATCTGTTATGAAGTTAATGGTTATTTCTTCCAGGTTTGTTGCACGACCATTGCCATAGTGTTCGCTTTGCCGGATAGCCCGCATGGCGAGGCGTTGCTACCCCCCATGGCGTACGCCTGCTTGCTCACCTTCTTTAAGGGTTTGATGTTTTTTTGTCAAATGTATACTCACTACAGTTGTGGTTTTCGCAAATGACAGTTTTTGCTATATTTTTATTTTTGATTGGGAACTGCCTCTCTGGGGATGTCGGGAGGCTGGGTGGCGGGAGGGGGATGGGTTGTGTGTTGTTTTTGTGGGTTTTTTTGTTTGCGTATTATTGCGAGATTCATTTGACCGGCTTGCCGGATGCACAGCTTTCTTTGATTGTCCATGTTATGGCGATATGGCCGGGATAGGTCTTAGGACTGGCCCCTCCATGCTAACGATGATGACTTGGAATGTTCGTGGTCTGAACACCACGCGGAAGCGCAGACAGGTATTGAACTATGCTATGCGCCACAAGGTGGATGTACTGTTACTACAGGAAACCCATTGATGCATTCGGACACTCATTCTCTGGCCAGGGGATGGGGTGCACACAGAGTGTTTTCATGTTACAGTAAATACGCCAGAGGGGTGGCGATTCTGGTACATAAACATATTCCCTTTGTGCTGCTCGATAGCAAGACTGACGATGAGGGCAGGTATGTGCTTATCTCTGGAATGTTGTATGGGTATAAAATTGCCATGGTGTGTGTCTACGGCCCTAATGTTGACTCCCCTGCCTTTTTCCAACATCTACAGCTTCTGCTGCTTCGATCTAACATTGACTTACTGGCGATGGGGGGTGACTTCAACCTCTTGATGAATCCCGGCAGGGACAGCACCTCCCTCTCCCCGGTCTGCAAACCGCTTGCCCGCTCAGTGATGGCGGACATCTGCTCACACTTTTCCCTCATCGATGTAGAGGCCAGGGCGCACCCGCACACCCCTGCTTACACACATCATTCAAGCTTCCATAACACCAGCACCAGAATAGACTACTGGCTACTCTCTCCAGGCGTGGCCGGTTGGATGTACGCTCTTTCCACGCCCCCGCGCACACTGTCCGATCACTCCCCGGTGGTGTTGACACTGGCGATCCCGAGGCTGGGCGGATATGAAAGGCAGTGGCGTTTCCCCGGCAAGGCCTTCCTTCAGGCTACTGAAATCATGTAGAACTACCCATCATTGTCCCCAGATCTCTTGATCATATTTACAAATGTTATAGACTTGGGCAGTGATCCTTCGGTTTACAAAGAGGAGATTAGTTGAGGTCTGTTACTTGGTTACACATATAGTTCAGGCTTTGACTTCCGGCAGCAGAGCCAGCCAATAATACACAGATCGCTGTGTATAGAAAACTCATTCCTTCTGCGACAGATGATTATTTACTCCGTTTGCACAACATGCACAGGGCAGTGCAAACATTTCTCTCGCTAGTCAAATAAAGCACGTTTATCTGCAGAGCTTTATAAAGTCCCAGAAAATCGTTAGAAACATAAGGTAAAAAGAAACACAATGGTTTCTAAAACTGTTCAAATAGTGCAATCAATGTCATGTGAGTACACAGAACAAATGTCATATGTATTCAACAATGCCACTTGAATAATGTAGCAGGAGAGGACCAAATTATGTGGCATGCTGCATAAATTATGTGGCAAGAAAAGGCAAATTATGCGGCACATTTTCTAATAGTATTACTTCATTATTTTGTCATTTTTAAACAAAGTAACACTGTCTGGGCATTGGTTGCACCTCATTAGCACCAGTTTAATACCCAAATATAGAAATAAGCAACAGAAAGGTGACCAGTCCAGCTTTGCAAAGGACCTTCCACTGCGCTGCAACACGTATCACTGCATTTTTTGTAACTTTTGAACTGGTTAAGCTAGAACCAATTTTATTTGTAAAAATGTGTCGATTATGCGGCAGGAGTGGCAAATGCTGCAAATCTAAAACTATGCAAAACCTGCAACAGACGCACAATTCCAGTGGCCCTAGTGTTAGACCATGCAGAACTCAGCAGTCAGACTTACTGATTCCCACTTCACCCCACTCCTCAAAAACCTCCACTGTGTCCATCACAAACAGGCACTTTTTAAACTCCCCACACATATATACAAACATCGTCCACCCTGGGTTAGCTTAGAGGTTTAAAAATACAGTCAACCATAAATGAATGCCCAATGTAAAACTAAATTCATAAAATAGGATCAGTTTATTCTCACACAAAAACTGAAAGCTAATACCTTCAAGTGAATTTTTTCATGTGCACTGTATAGAAATTGCAAGCTGTCTATTATGTATATCAAAGATGCATCTGATGCAGAGAAAAAAATACCCAGTTATTTTAGCCCAGCCTAGTATCGCTAACAATCACAAACAATAGAAGTTCTAGATGTTGCTTTGTTTATGTCACCATAGGTTTAAATGGACAGGGATATCAAACTGGGTGAAAGATTTACAATATAGTGGTTAGTATAATTAGCACTTGCAGCACAGTGCATGGGGAACAAAGTGCTCCAGTGACATAGGTAAAACAATGTCTCAAAAGCTGCTGAAGACAGCTCATGGTTTTAGTTAAAGTAGACAAAGGGATAGATCATTCTGGTCCGGTCCTGTTGACTCTTCAACTCCGATTGCCACAAAGTGCACATGGGTCTCATCGAGTGCAAACATGTCAGACTACAGCCTGTACAACAACAAAAAAGTGAGGAAAGGGAAACATTGTTATCAGTGTTAACCAATTATTACAGTTATGTTACAGCGCTGAACCAACATTTGAAGAAGTCATTGCCCCGAGTCATTCTAGTTTAACTAGATGCAAGGGATCCCCCATTTGGAATTTTTCTTACAGTACCTTTATGGCGAGAGCTTCACTGAATGGCACCATTAACAGCCGCATTTAGAGGAGTTACCTTAAGCACAGATGGTTGGGAATTAAATAAGTCCCAAGTTCGGTTCCAACTATAAACATCAATGTTTCAGTAGTTTAACCCTTTTGGGGGGGGGGGGGGGGGGAGTCATGTTAAAAGTTAGCTGATCTAAAGGTTGGCTGGTAGATACCAAGAGGCTGCTTTTTAAAAGGATTCTGTGCTTTTGCAGCAGTAGGCTTTGTGAACGGTTATCAGACCCCTTTCAGGGACACAGGGCAAACAGGCGTTACTGGGTCCAAGCCATAGTGGTCGGGGTTTTGTGCCTCTAATGTCGGGAGGCCTGTCCTACTGTGGCTCTAAAAATGGGTTAAGTACAACAGTTTCCATACTTTTCTCAGGATAGCAAGGGTGAGCATTGTGGGAGCCAAGACCTCAGAAATCAACAAACAAACAAAATACTGCCCAGCACTGGTGTCTTGAGCAAAATAAAGCATTTAATACACACAGTGCAATTAGGGGATTGCAATACAGGATTAAATCCCTGCTCGCAATTCTAGGCGCTACACCCTTCAGTGCAGACTCCCTGCTAACAGGGTTCCCCCCGTGCATGTGATCCACGTGGTCTAATTTGTGTTCATTCTGGTTAGCCTCAAATGCAATCATTCCCCAGGTATATGCACGCAACAGTGCAGTTGGCTTTTCCCCTTGTGCAATATTCATATGGGAAAGGTCTTAGCACATGCTGCTGGCTTCTCATTCTCTAGTTTGCACTAAGCTGTTATGCATCGCAGTTAGCTGCTTTTCACAGTTGGAATACTGGCGTGTACAGGACGAACACATACAGCAGTCCTGCTCCAATATTGGAGCGGTCAGTGCTACTCCGGCAGCCTAACTGTAGGAAAGCGCCCCTTATTGCATGGTTAACCCCCACTATTCGCCTGATATCTGATGCAACCTGTCTTGATGTGCCCTGGGTCCCTGCCAACCAGGATCCCAGGGCCTGTGTTCTTTCCCAAAATGGTACTTTTGTACCAACAACTGACACATCCCTGGCCGCCGGTAAGCCTCTTGTAAAAAGGTACCAAGGGCACTGTGACCAGGTAATGCCTCTGCAGATCCCACTGGGCCACCCTTAGAGGCCCTGGACCTTAACACCCACACTCCGCCATTGCAGGCCACGGATTTTGGTGCAGAGAAAAGTGAAGCCTCGACACGGCACACATCTCTATGTGCCATGTCTGCAACCCACTGCCAGAGGCCTAGGTAAGTCTCCCCTCTAGCAGGGTGCAATAGCCCACAAGTGAGGGTACAACGTCATGAGCCCTGTACCCCAACAGTGTCTCAGTCTATTCTTAGACATTGTGGTCTGAAGCTGGTCACTACAAACTCCACAGCTCCATAATGGCATTAGCAAAAACTCCAACGTTTGGTAGCAAACTTCTCAGGACATTAAACCCACACTGATGCCAGTGTGGGATTTCATGTAAAAAGTACTCAGAGGGCATCTTACATATGCCCCCTGAAAATCTACCAGCCCTTGTGTGATTCTTGAATGGCTGCCCGCCACTTGCCACCACCAGAGGTTTCGGAACCCCTGGATAGAGAGCCTCCGCTGTGTGTCCAGAAACAAACCCCATCGTGGGCAGATGCGTCATGCCTCCGCCCCCAGCATGGCTAGATCCACGAAGGGGAATCTTCAAAGGCCTGTCGCCTTTGGAAGATGTCCCTGCCTTTTGCTGCCCCCAGCAACTGGCTCCCACCGGTTCTGCCCCCACTTTGGATAGGAGAATCAGCAGGAAAACCACGCTAGGAAGAGAGGTGTGCCCACCTTTGCCAACCTCACCCCTCAGGTAGGGGAGGCGAAGCCCACATCTCAGTCCCCTCCATCTTGAAGATGAGGGGACCCAGCCAATTAGCAAGAGGCTCATGCCCCTCTCCCACTGGAGCATGGCATAATAGGGGGTGTACCCACCCCAAAGGAGGGTCCCATTGGTCCTGACCTGCACACCCCTTTAAACGCCCCTAAATCTAGTACTTAGGGGCAACCCTGAACCTTGCCTCAGATTTGAGGAAGAAAGAAGAACCGAAGAGCCGTGCTGACCCAGGAAGAGAACACCTACTGCTTTGGCCCCAACCCTACCAGCCTGTCTTGACTCAGACCTGCCTACAGCAAAGAAACTGGCGTGTCCAGTAGCCCCGCCAGAGCCCAGAGGACCTGCCCAGCACTCACCTTACAGACTATCTTCCATGAGCACTAGATTTGCACAAGCCAAAGACCCCCAAAACCAGAACCTGTGTCCCGGCGGTTACACAGTCCTGCACCACTCTGCACCCGGCCCGAGTCAGAGTGGCTCAACATCACAAGTAGGTCTCCCCAGTGATCCTGGCCTGGGATCTTGTAACTCCCGACAAGCTCCGAGACGGCACTTGCAGCCTCAACCTGAAGGGTCTACCCCCCAGGGGTGGGTAATTTGTATCGCCCGACACATGAAGATTTATTGCAAGGGCAAGAAGTTTTAATTACAGTTTTGTCCGACGGGCAAGTAGACAGTAAATTATAGACTGAGACCAAACTGTCCTCTGACTTCTTCAAATTAGCAGCGTGTCTCGTCCTCAGTGTAATCACCTAACCCAGGCACACATGAATCGGGACACAATTTATAGCAGGATGCAGAGGAGCCTATTTTCGATTATATAGCCCACCTGGGCAGTCGAGAGAAGCCAGGTGAAATGAATGATGAATTGCTCGGCTCACCACAGGTACCGATTGTAGTAAATTGGGAGTTATGATGCGGCAGTGATTCCTTAACGCTTATAGTACATTGGACACAGCTTTTGGATCTGATACTCTGGAAATGACAGAAACAAGAGTGTGCACATGGATTTTAAGAATTTGAGCTCTGCCTCTTGATCACAGACTCCGTGCATGCGGGCTGAACCACATAACTGTACATAAAAATAAGTGCCTTATGTTCACAAAGTAAAGCAGAGCATGAACTTTGTCTAGCACAGAATTTTCCAAACTAGCACATTCAAGAGAGAATGGTCTGTATGAAGTATTTCCTTAGAGCACGGGGCAAACATGGAGGTTTTGCAGCTGGAGAACACTTCCAGCAATGGCGGGTAGGAGACAAGCTTTTTTGCCCCTTGCTTTTACCAGACTTTTTTTTTTTTTTTTACTTAATTCACCCTTCTGATGCTGCCCTTTCATTGCTCCACCCTTGGCTCTCTCGTGCTGAACCCAGGTCGCTCTCCTCTGCTCCCGCTCCCCCTCCCCTCTCGCCTCCTCGCATCAGAGGCTTGCATTAAAGTGCTTGGATTTCTTTTGTCATGCAATTCTTGGGCTCCTCTCTTTGCACATTGCTTGCGGTCTGTGCTTGATGTCTCAGCCTCTACTGTGTCAATCAAATCTACATTAAAGTGCCTTACTTTCCCTGTGGGACTCTCCTGCAGCCCACAGGCCACCCCTGTTTTCATTTTCATGAGCCTCTAATTTGTAAACCAGTGTCTGCACTACGCTCTTTTCTTTCCCCTGTGACCCTGCATTATTTCCTTCACCAGCACACAGGAATCGGAGGCCAGAAACAGAAAACTGAAGGGGCAAGGCAGAATTTGCCAGAAGGCAGGTTTGCAGTGTTAAGTTTACCACAAGCTAAAAGCCTAAACCTTACTGTCTGTGATACAGTCACCAAAATCTTGCATCTGAAGCTGAGAGGCTTTATATGCTGGCTCTGGATAAAGCCCACAAGATTCCATGGCTGGTCTATATTAAAGCCTTGCTTACGAAATTAGGCAGACCCGAGCTTTTCCATTCTCCTGGTTGTATAAAAAGAGAAGATGTGAGGGAGATTAAAATTGCCCTGTTAAACTTATTTACTGCTGAGCGGGAGGCAAAGGAGATGGAGAAACCACTTGTAAGAAGGAACTATGGATTGATAACTGCCCCCGGACTTGAACCCTATCTCCTTCTGGTAACGAGACCGTTTCATCGGTTTGTTTTAATTAGATTTCGTTTTAATTTAATACATTTTATGCTTGGTTCTCTCTACCTGGGACACATCAGAAAAGGCTAAACCCTGCGACTGTGATAATTTTTCAATACAGGACACACTACATTTTATGATGTTTTGTGACCACTACGCAGAAATGAGGAAAAAATATTTGTTCCCGATTCTGAGGGAGGCAGGTTTCCTCCAGGTGAGGCCCGCCCTCCTGTTTTTGTAATTTTTAACTAGCGCACGGGTCACTTTTCATGTAGCAAGTTTTCTGGTAGCATGTGTCCGTACTAATAAAGGTCGCCGTAGGTTACACTATTTCCTCCCAGTGTATGAATTGTAAAGCTGGACTGGTCACCTTTCTGTTGATTATTGCTGTATTTGGATGTTCACCTCATACTAATGAGTTACAACCAATGCGAACCAAGTTTAAAAATGATTAAATAAATACGATTACAAAATGTGCCGAAGTATGTCACATACTTTGCCTTTTCTTGCTGCAGAATATACTCAAGCCATCCACATAATTTCATCCTCTCTTGCCGCATAATTCCAGTGGCCCGACTATAGCTCTTGTCTGACTTAACAGGTGTACCCGCATGTGTTCCAATATCCAACATTTTACCTTATTTACAACAGGAAGTTCTGAAAGCTCTTTTTATCCCTACTACCCCTAGCAAACACTTAAAATTAGGGTTAAAAACAGTGCTCCGTTGCTGTTTAGCAACTTACTGCAGTTTTAGGTGGCTCTTATTAAAATGAGTTAACCTTTATCTGAACACTACTAATCTTGCAAGATTAGGAAATGGAGGACCAGAAAAATAAACCATTTGCCCAGGACCACACAATGTAGCTAAGTGGTGGGGAGTCTAGGTTAGAGGCTCAGCACTCATTTGGAAGCTGATAAGCCACAAGAAGCTGGTGCACTGCACGCTAAGATAAAGCAGGTATGTGGAATGGTTACCTCAAATGTACCAGGAGGGGTAAATAAACAAAGGAGCATGTATGGCTGGATAGTGTGTTTGTGCAGTACATAGAAATGGAATTCTTAAAAGTGTACAGAGTAAAGCGGATATAGTAATGTAAATGTGTCCAAATAAATCCTGCTTAGAGCAGATAGGTTGGTGAGGCCCTCTGTTGCTTCACGACAGCGAGACTTGTGGCTTTCAGGCTGTAAATGCATCTCTGGGCCTAGAAGTATGCCCTTTGTGTTGTGCTGGCTTTCTCTACCCTATGCCCTTGATTCTATATTACAGCTACATCTTTGCAAGGGAGCGGTGCTTGAAATGGCACTACAGAGATACGGCCAGAGCCCCGAGGCAGTGAGAAAGGATTGTTTTTTATGCTACTGGAAAGTAATCGCATGCAAAGCAAGTGAATAGGCTACATGTAGAGTGTCCCGTTAAAAGCTGCGAAACTCAGAAAGAGACAACGTTACAAACCTTTCCAGAGATGCAGCAGAAGAAAGTGAAATTGTGCTTATGCTGTGTGCTTTAGTTTATTTCAGAAATCACAAAATGCCAACAACAGAACCTTCCCTACTTAACACACCAACCACATCAACTTGTGTGAATGACACTTCCTTATCTTCTTTACTATCTCAGCACGCTGTTCATTTTTCAAAATTCCCTGTCCAACTTGTCTTTGTCTTGCTGTCTCAACCTCCTGCTATTGGTCTTGTGCCCAGTCTAAACCTCGTGGTATCTCTTTTCCCATCTAAGTCGCCTTCCTTCTCTTCCTTTTGGATCTAAATCCTTAAACTTTTACTCTTTCTTTTGCTCCCAATTGGATGCTCACCTCTGTCCCCTCTCAAACTCCTGATGTAAAACCACCATCCCCCCACTTCCCTTCCCTACTGCTCTCCATTCTGAAAGTAAAAATGATTCACAAACTATTGTGGAAGGTCACCTCTAGGATGTCTGCACCCATACCCTCTCAAAATGCCTCCAGTTTGATAGATCAGTCTCTAGTCTAAAGCTGAGATGGGGAATGTTTTGAAAACAAAACCGTTTTTACTGCTGCCTTTTTTTTTTTAAATAGACCCCTTGTTCTTTTTGCTAGATTTGTCCTGCAATATACATTCCTCATGTTTTTCCTCTTACACCACTGTATACTTGATTTAAAGCAAGTCACCTGACATGTTATTTTAGATCATGTGCAGTTCAGTATATGAACTGCCCTTGTATCAGTTCCATATAGCAAGCTGGGGCAGGGTAATTTACCCGTCCTCAACTGTTAGTTTATGGTCCTGAAGGAGTGTCTGCCACTGTTTTATAAACCTGTATAACAAATTGAGGCTTGGGCTTGGTTGAATAGAATACTGACCAGCAAACCAGTATTGCAGGACTTTCGAGCAGCTGCAGATTCCATCTTTGTGATGCTTACATAGAAGTCTCTGGTGCAGTAAAAATTCAAGCTTAGTGATTTTTTTCACATGCTCCAAAGGGCACTTCATTCCCTAATAATGCTTCTAGGGCGGACTGTGTAATGTTGGTAAGACTTCTACAGCATAGGCCTAAGTGTTCCTCCCCACCCCAATCTTTCTGTTAAGTATCAGTGTCACAGATTGAGTCATCCAAATAAAAACCTTAAACACTTTCAGAGATGATGTTTTGATCTAAGTGGGGATGAAATCTGAAGACCCGTCCCTTTGGAAAAAAGGAATTGTCTCCTACCCTTCACAGGACAGCTAGAAATGTCATGCTTTCCTGAGCAGGACACCCGAATCTAGACAAACACAGATCACATTCATATCCACCACTGACTATTGCATGAATCTCAAATGCATGGTGGGTAGCAGCTTGGTTCTAGCCGATATGTGACTTTTATATTCTTTGTAAATACCTTATGCAAAAAGGCTATCCTGTAAATATGTAATACTGACAAACATATTACCATGGTGTACATTATACTAGGTATTTCGGATTCGAATATGCAACCTTTGTTGACACTGTTCTCCCAAATGGATGCTTCAATGTATTGAATGTCTAAAACACATGGTCTAAAACATAATTTACACTTTTTCCCTGTCCATCTTATTGATCCAGGAAAGAGGTAAGGCAAGTAGATTTTTTTGTAGGACAAGTAGATTTCTATACAATGTTGTCCCTTGGGCAAGTAGATTTTTTAAACAATTCCACACCCTTGACCCCCCCCCCCTGACTCCCGATCATGTTATGAGATGTTGGGCCTAGGAGTTAAACTGTTCTGTATGGGTAATACTGTAATTATAACTCAAGCTAAGAAAAGTCTTACTTACCTTGTATTGAGAGATACTTCGGGTATGGTATCTAGGCATACCACTCCCAGTATTCAAATGAATCCAAAACTAACCATAGTATTCTATAAGTAATTACTGTGCAACTTAAACTGCTTTTTAAATTGATACCAACCTGTAACAATTACAATCCACACTCAATTGCATTTCTGTGTAAAGGTCTACAACTGAAAGTATATTTTGGCTACCTGTACCAAGTCCTACTTGGTTCTAGAAATAAAATACAAAGATACCATGGTTAAAACACCTCAGCACAGCTGGATCACAGGAGCACTGACGTCAACAGGCTGCTGTAGTGGCTTGATGCTTACGTTCTGTAGAAGGCTAGGTGCAGTTCACACTTTGAACCAATTCTGAGTGAGAACTACAAATATTGCATTGCCAGTTTGCATGGTTTGATAAATTTGATCATATTGACACCCTTAATGCCTCATTTTACCTTAACCCCTTCCATGCTCATGACGGAACGGTTCCGTCATCAGCGTCGGTGCTCCGGTGCTGATGACGGAACATTTCCGTCATGAGCCAATACGGTTTTAAACCCTTCAGCACTGCAGCGAAATTCGCGCAGCACTGAAGAGGTTAATAAAAAAAGCAAATATACATATCTAAATAAGCTGCAAGACAAAGTAGTCCATTAGTGGAAAGATGTTTCCACAACAACCCCATCCTTTTAATGCGTATACAATGATTAAAATCAGGTTAAGGACTCCCATGTTCTAACCAGTTTCTTTAACCAGCTCCTGTGTAAGGACATGGCATTTGCTATAGAGTTGAAGTCCATTTCCAGACTGTTTGCAGCACTGTTTACAGATAAATAAAATGGAGACTAATGTTATAATAAATTAATTCCTTTAGCCAAATGTTTCAACGAATCCAGATCACTAGTTTGTAGATTAAACGAAATCCTCAACCACATCCAATTTCAACTTTAAGACTTCCACAGACCAGTTCTTTCTAACCAGATATTGTTTACAAAGTGCACGTTCAACCACAGAATACAATAGTTTGAGATCTTACAAAATTCAAGACCTCAAAAAGGAGATTGCCTGGAATCTTTACCATATAACCATGAAGTAGTCCATCAACTTTTTGCCTTCCTAGGGAACTAACAAAATGGAAAAGACTACTTGACTTTTGCAGCATGGGTTGTGAAATAGCTCTTTGCAAGGTAAGTATTACTAAATGAGAACATTAAATATCGTTTTTAACTACCGAGATTTTGTTTTTTTACTGACAGTCAAAGTGGAAAGGATGAAGCAGATTCAGAGACCAAAGAACATTTATCACAAAATGTAAGTTTCTGGAACATGCATTATTTGTTACACCCATGATAGATAGGATCACTCAGACCACTATTATCTGCTTAGATCAGCAAATGAATCCTTTAGCCACCCAACACTGGAGGGTAGTAACAAAATATTGAGGAGTTGTTAAGGAAGGCCAAATGAAGTGAGAAATAGAGGTTCCAAAACATACCTTTGTTTTATAGCCCAATCTCCAAATATATATTTATTATTTTTATCTGCAGGACCCAGAAGGGCTCTTCGCCATGAATGAGTATATAGTTCTGCATAGTTCTTTACAATAGGGGGTGCAACATCCCGTGGAGTCAGTTTTGATGCAGAGGATAGAGCTATAGAATTGTCTTCTGGAGTGCGCATATTTTGTTTATTGTGGATTGGGCAATGATGTTGGTTGTGGACCTAAATTATACAAAAAAGGGATTCATTAAATGCTTGAATTAACCTCAGCCACTGGTAATTGATCTGGCCGCATCCCTGTCCATTGTTCTTTTGAAGTCATGCCACCTCAGTTTGGACCCACCATATGTAAATCAGTCTTGACCATGCTCCAAGGAGAACAGCCCAGCCTGAACCGTCAAGCCAGGTCCTCCCTGAATCGGAACATAAGCGAACGAGAACTGATTTTGCCCCAGTTAGGGCTCATCAGCCAGGTATAGCTTGGTTCGACTAAGTGTGCCCACATCTGGGCATATCTGCCTCACTTGCAGTGAAACACTAAAGTATACAAAAAAAAAAAAAAGATGGATGGAATGCCTGAATTAATCTCTGCTACTGGTAGAGAAGCCATATGTTCACCCTCTCCCTGAAAGGGGAGCAGCTTCGTGGTAACTATTGAAATATGAATTGATGAGGGTTGCTGCCTTTGAGGGCGCTGAGACAAAGAAGTAATGTATATGTGTATATACATATATTTTGCTTACATACTGCAGCTGTCTATGTTTGCTCTGCTCCTAAAATCACTATACGTGCTAACAATTCTGAACTGAATAGTAACTCTCCATTAGTATTGTGGCTCACTGACCACATTAAATTGCCAATTGCTTTTTTGCAATGTTCATTTACAAGTGTAATTGTGGACTACAATGACTGGCTGATTCGAAAGGTTAATACCTGAAAATGAGAAATACTATTGGGAAAAAAAACTTCTAGGATGTTATTTGCACCCACTAGCTTCTCATTAGAGTTCATAATAAGGCTTTCCAAAATCAGAGTTGCTCTTCGCCAATTTCTGCTGTTAAAATCGTCAATCACCCACTATTATTTATTTATCTCAAAGGTTTTATATAGTGCTACTGGACCCAAGAGTATCAGAGCGCTTTAAAAGGATGGTGAAAATAATGAGATAAAATTAACAATTAAGGCAAAACGTTACGGTATGATAATGCATTCAACAGGGCTAAGGGGGCAAAGAAACAGAGATAAAATGAAGTGGAAAATGAATATTAAAAGTTAGGAGGCAGAAGGGGGAAAAGTAAAGAACTGGTGTTACTATTATCCAGCTCAGATGGACTCATGTTATTAACTTTATTAGCATAAAAACCTGTGCTGGCCAGTTACATTTTGCCCACAAATTTCCACAGCAAAAACATGGCCATAATGTGCATGTTTAATACATTTTGTCAGCACAGCAGTTTAAACCGTGCATTGCATGCATCTCGTGAATCCTGCGAGTCTGACCTTGCAACGCTGATAAACTAGCAGTCGGTTCGTGTGTCTGCTGAGGAGCAGCGGGTCTAAGCTGCAGGTCAGAAGCTTCAATCGTAGTAAGAGTTTACTGGGTGAACATTTATATTCAATGCTGCAAGACAACTCACTAGGTAACGCATTTGCGAAAAAAACATACTTATAACGCAGATGGCACAAATATACACTGCTCCGAGGTTGGAGGATACTGAAGTTCAGTTAACATACCTGCCAACTCACACGGTGCTACCGTGTGTCACGATTTCCGCCCCCTCCACTCATTCACCCGGTGAAGAGACGTAATCACACGGTGGCATGGAAAACGAGCTGAAAACCGCTGTAAACAGGAGGTTTCAGCTCATTTTCGGAGGCTTTGAAGTGCAGACATCCATTACGAGGTGTGAAAACACCAAAGGACATCAGCACCAGCCTCCATCACCCTTTTATTACTTTTTGATAGGCGCGTGTGGGGGCTTGGTGAGAAGCTCTCAGCACTTAGCCCTGACCCCGCCTCACACTGGCATCAACATGTGTAAATTGGCAGGTATAGAGTAACCAAATCATAATATCAAGTGCTTATAAACGAATCACTATGCTTACTGCAAATATTAATTTAGACCTATAATACATTGCATAAATAGAAAATTCAGAAGTGCTACTAATCTTGCCTGCCCTCACCACAGGATGCGCCGAATCTTCCAACAATTCCTGCAGACTCCTGGTGCTGCTCTATACGCATTTTTGGCAACTACCATATAAAATAGCACGATAGGAGAAGAGAGGTTTTGCTTCACGGTGGGTAAATATCCTCCAGACAGGAAGCGCTTGCGTTGAATGAATAACGAGAATCCGTTTCCAAGCCGCCTAGAGCCACCCCCTTTGGGCAGAGATATGCTTATCGGCATAGCCGGTATTTTTGAGTTAAGGACCCACAAAAACAAAGCCAGTATTGCTCGCTTGTACTAAATGCCCCCAAAATAAACAAACCGAAAGGAAAAATCACTTTAAGGGCGATTCGAATAATCTAAACTACTGCTGTATTTTTATTGGCAGAAGCAGAACTGCTAAGTTTGAAAAAAATATACACGGGACATTTTTCTAAATCACATTTGCTTCGCACCGGCCCCATGCGCTCTCAGATTCTCAAAGCATGAAGACTCTCTGAGGCAGGTCTCTCTGAGGAAGGCGGCAGCCGCTGGTGAAGGACAGGGACACACTTCCACCTAAAGCCATGTCCGCGGCTCGGGGCGCCCCACTAGCCCGCCGAAAGCCCCACATACTTGCGGGCTGGCACTGCTCGACGAGGGGGCGTATTTTGGGCTATCGGGGCGGCGGTTAGCTCCAGCGTTTGAACGGCCAGCAGAGCTCGTGAAAGGGGCCGGTGCAAGTTTACTACTTGTACGCGACTGGCAGAGGCGGCTCATTATCATAAAAGGGGTCGGGCCTGGCGGACGGGGGCCGCTTCTTCCTCTTTCCCCAGTCCAGGCGCAGCAGCGGAGTCTGTCAGAGCCGAGCCCCCGCCTTCCTCCGCTCCGACCGCGGGTCTTTCCTCTCCGGGCCCTGCCTGCGACACCCGAGGTGAGGGGGGAGCACCGACCCCGCGCGTGAGGTGACTGAGGAGCATTGGCCCCGCGCGTGAGGTGACCGAGTGCTTTATGGGAAAATTCCCGCGCGCGCTAACGGCTGCCTGCGCCCTCGGGGCGTTAACGGCTCGCGGCAGGTGAGGGAGGGGCGGGGGCCTGCCCCTCCTCTCGCTCGTGACGGAGGCTCGCGACCCGAGAAAAACGGCGCGCGTGCAAGCCCCGCAAACGACGAGGCGCGCGCTTCTAGACCTCCTATGACGTCTTTATTTGTATGTGCGTTTTCATGTAGCGCTTACTTTAGCCGAAGGTGTCAGAACCAGTTACATTAACAAAATGGCTTCGTGTATTTTATTACCTCGCATCCTCCTGCGCTGTCCAGCGGCAGCTTATGTTTTTTCACAAATTTGTGCACATTTGTTTAATTGTTATTCTCTTTAATTACCGTGCTCTGTTACGTTTGCAGTACGCGACCCTTCTCTGATATGGCGCTCCTCGCGCGCGCTCTCAGGCATGCGGACTAGGTGTACTGAGCGGGCGCTCGCGCCCTCTACAGGTTCTTGACGCTCCTGCGGCGCGCGCAGGCGCGTGAAGGGTCAACTTGGGGCGGGATGGATGGGGAGGAAGTGAGGTAGGAGGGCTGCCCTGCGCGCGCCAACAACGACTCTAGAAACCTTTCGAACCGTGTTGAGGGAGGTGTCTGAATTGAAGCTTCTCTAATAAACTAAATTCTAAAGGTATACTGAGGTATCCTGGCGTCTGGGGTGCTGAGTGAATGATGTGCTGGAATACTGGCGAGTGGTTTGCTGGGGCAGCGAAGAGATAGGCTCAGTTGGAGGAAGGATGGGACCTGACAGGACCTACCCAATGTTGCTATACCCTAACATGGAATAAATAACTAAATTTCTACTTATGAAAAGCAACAAAGAGGAGGGGGGGGGGGGGTAAAGAGGTGTAAAGATAGAATCAACCTCCTGTTCAGACTAAATAAACAATAAGATTCTACCCTAATAAAAATATTTTATTTTATTCTTAGAGGTTAGAAAAAGTGTGTTAGTGATCCATGAGATTGTCATGGAAAAGCACTATGTGTTTTTAAAATACCCCTCACACACTAAGAATCCCTTAGTGTCATGCTTCATCATAGGGGTCTTCCCGTCCCTCTTAGGGTCGGGGTGTGCGTCTACCTACAGAGACGGAGCATTTTTTTCAGTGAAATAGGCTATGTGTAGTGTAAAGGTGAGAGTGGTAGGGTCTACAAAAGATGTGGGGTGAAGTTTAAAAATTCCCCTGGCTAGTGGAAAAAACACATTTTATTCACTTCCCTAGCTGAAAATATAAAAAATGGGGAGAGACGTAGGGGGTATACTATAATGAGATGCCCCTTACTGGGACATAACCTGCACTTGACTCGGTCTGACGACCCTATCCTCAATTTCAACCTAAAAATATCGTTCCTTGCCTTTTTTTAAGACCTGAAATAATTAAAGTTTATACAAAAACTTTAACCAGGTTGCTTGCTTAAGGCTGACTTTTAAAACACATATTTTTTTCTAATAAATGAAGCAGTGCTAAATAAATAAATGGCATAAAACTACGCCACTCTACTATGCACCACTGCAATCTTTGCCACTGCACTCTCCACCACTCCAGTCTAGGCCACCCCAATCTACTTTGCACAACGCCACTCTGCACTCTATACAATACACACTACGCCAATGCATCTTACTCTGTAACACACAACTTTACTCCCCTGCGCTTTATGGCACGCTAATCTACTCTATTACTGCACTCTACAACACTTTACTCCATTATGGTCTGCGCCACTACACTCTGCTCTGCAGCACTCCACTCTAAGCAACTTCGCTCTACACAGAAACAATATACCCCATGCCAATTCATTCTGGCACACCACTCTATGCCACTGTATGCCAATGCGCTCTCCACCACTGAACCCCTCACTGCACTGTATGCCAATGCATTCTACTCCACTCTACTCCACATCACTGCACTCTACGCCACTCTACTCTACACAACTGCACTTCATGCTACTCTACTCGGCACTGTACTATGCACCACTCTAATCTACCCAAATGCTTTCTACAATACTGCATTGTATGTAGCTGAATTCTATGAGGCTGCACTTTACATCACTATGCCCTGCAACACTCTACACCAGTCCATGCCCATGCACTCTACTCAACGCCACTCTCCTCTATGCCACTAACTTTTAGCCATGCTGAACAGAAGGCACACTGGTGTACAATATGGCTAACACATTAACAAAGCCAATAGCTCTTCCCTAGGCAGGACCTATTGCCTGTGCCAATGCTTGTTTTAGCTTTAAAAAAATTATATATATATTTTTTTTTTAGTAGGGCATCTTTATGCCACCTCAATGCTCTCTGAAGCATTTTTCTACAAGGGGTGGCAACCCCAGTCTGCAAGCAGTTTGACTGCGAGGAAATCGTTGTTTGGCAAACCAGAATACGTTTTTTGTGTGAGAGCCATTAATTGTTTCCACTTTGCAAAAGCAGGTGTAAGGTGTTGAAGAAGTTATTTTTAATTATATCAAGTAAAAGTAATAAATACACCTTCGAATAGATGTACTTAATTGGATCATGGAAACATTTGGGATAACTTCAGTTGGTTAATTCTTCATACACGTATTCTAGCAGTCTTTCCTCATCATGGTCCTTTCTTATTGGTGTTGAATTCATTGCTGGGTGACCTGTTAAAAATAGGCCCTTCTGTTTAGTTCGCTCAACTTGATAACTTCCATGGTTGAAGAGCTGAATCCCTTTGGACTTTGAAGGGAATGCAAGGACAATGCAAAGAAACAATAAAACTATGTTTAATGAACGTTAACAGTAAGCAATTTAATAGTTCATTGGATTGTCACTGTCCTCGCTAATTGAGGCTGTGCCAAATTTGTAATTAGATTATCTGTCCGGGTCAATCAATCAGGGTTTATAAAGCGCGGTTATTCACCCGATTGGGTATCCACGTGCTTGCAGGTCTTGGAGGGTTATTCGAACAGCCAGGTCTTGAGGGGCATTCGGAACTCCAGAAGTGACGTGATGGTATGGAGTTGCCTGAGGATGCTGTTTCAGGTCCTTGCTGCGATGTCCACTTCTGCATTGGTAGATGCGGGAAGTATGGGCAAGTGAAAAGGGGGCAGGGGTGAAGCTTAGTTTTCTCATTGGTTAGTGGAAGTTCAGGCAGTGGTTAATGTAGGCGGGTCCTTGGTTGTGTAGAGCCTTGTGTGCATTAGTCAGCAGCTTGAATTAGCTTCTCTTCTGTACAGGGAGCCAGTGAAATTGTGTAAGGTTGAGTAGGTTCATCGGGGAAGGCCGATAATGAGTCTGGCTGCAGCGTTCTGTATGGTCTGAAGTCTCTATAGAAGGTTTGCGGTGATTCCTACGTAGTGGGCGTTGCCGTAGTCTAGTCGGCTGGTGAAGACGGCCTCTGTTACAGTGCGTTTGGTGTGTAGGGGTAGCCACTTAAAGATCTTACGGAGCATACGCAGAGTGAGGAGGCAGGCGGAGGAGATGGTTTTGATCTGTGATTTAATGTTGAGCTTGTTGTCAATAATGATTCTGAGGTTTCTGGCGTGGGCGGAAGAAGTGGGTCCTAGGTCTGATGGCCACCAGGAGTCGTTCCGTGTGTTGCTAAAGATCAGTACTTGCATCTTGTGTCTGTCCAGCTGCAGGCAGTTGTTCTTCATCCGATAGGCGACACTTGTCAAGCATCTGTGGAAGTTGGTTCTGGTGGTGGTGGTGGGGTGATCGGTGAGTTAGAGGATGAGTCAGGTGTCTGCGTAGGAAATTATGTTAGACCATGGAATCTGACGATGTTAGCCAGCAGGGTCATATATGTGCTGAAGAGCGTGGGGCTGAGGGAGGAGCCCTGGGGGACACCACAGTTGATCTCCTTGTATTTGGAGGTAAAAGGTGGCAAGTGGATCCTCTGGGTTCTTCCGATAAGGAAGCAGGTGATCCATCTGAGCGTGTCCCCTTGAATGCCGATGTAGTGGAGTCTTTTGATCAGCGTGTGGTGGGATACAATGTCGAAGGCTGCAGAGAGGTCGAGGAGGATCAGAACTGCTGTTTCTCCTCTTCGAGGAGGGTTCGGATGTCTGGGTGATTAAGGTATGGCGAGATAGGTAGAATAGAAAGATTTGCTAGTCTTGTTTTCTTTCAATCTAGTACAAAGTAAAGCAATGGTGCCATTTCCTCCCTTTGTCAGTCTACAGCACTAGCAACTCTTACTTGAAATACAAATCCATCTTTTTGGCTCCCTCTCTTTATGTTTTATCAGTTTAACTCATGTACCAGCCCATTCCTATAAATAAATGTCAAGAGACGCTATGGCAGAAAACGAATGACATGCCTTTCAGAATTCTGCTAAAGGGAATTTCCTTCCTTTCACCCTGAAATTAGTACTGTTTTAATTTCATCAATACACTGGAAGTGGTTTAAAATATAAAAAAGAATATTGCAAGAAATATATTTTTTTAGACTAACATATATTTAAGGTGGGCGCTTTAAAGGCTAGATAGGTCTCTTCTTCATGCATTTAATATATAACCAAAACATGCATTACCCTAATTTAAGGAAACAAAACACGCCTCAGCAATGCCAATAGGTATAGCTTTTAAATAAAAGTGCCTCTTCAGTCGTTGATTGGTTTAGGCACAAAGTCCTCACAACATGCACTCTGACACTCAGCCTTGTACTCACGTATCCATTTATCCATTCACTTAATCTTTTTTGCATTTACCCACTTGCAGAACTACGATAAGATGCACACACAAACTCTTACTACATATGCAAGATAAATTCGAAGAATACAAGTCGAAAAAAGAAAATCTGCTGCTACCTAAACATGGTGGGCATTTGCTTGAAATAAAATTAAACATAGCAGCAAGCGACTGACTTGCGGTATTATGGCGGTGTTTCATTATTTGACAGTTTCATCATGATCACCACCTTTAGAAACAACATGTTGGTTATTTTGAAATGGTAAAACAGCAATACTCCATGGAGAATACCCCTCCATGATGGTCATCTGGTTTTGAGGCATGTGGCACACAGGAAATGAGCAATAAGCAAGGCATCCTTTAACAGTATCTGGGAGTATGTAGTAAGCTCTAAAAACGAAAATAAAAAGATAACAAAATAAATGAAGTGGACCTTTGAAGATAGAAGGCTGAAGGTCTGACCCACCAACCCTGGCACTGAAGCGCCCTCATTATCAGCTGAATGTGCTTGTGACCAGACAAATGCCAGCATTTACAGGGAAAAGTGCAAATGGCCGATGTGGGCTGCCCTATTACTGTATGTTATCATGGAAGGGAACTATTGGGCCTACTGTTTAGGATCTGTATATTAATTTTTAAGGATTTTTTTTTTGTTACAAGAACCTGGCAGACATCTAAGCCTGCTGGGCCTTCCAAAGATTTTCTATCAAGAATTATTACAGTACATATCTTCTGCTCCCAGGGGAAATCAACACCAGAACCAAATCAACACCAAAATTCTTGCCTACAAAGATACTTTTATATGACAAAATACAATTTAAATCTACAGACTTCAACATGGCGCTATAACAATCCAGTAGAAAACAACAGAAGAGTGACCGCATCAATCGAAGCAAAAATAAGTCATGGAGTAATGACAGTTCATACCACCAGGACAAGTACAGAAACCAAATAAGGGGAGGTTAGGTGAACATGCAAAGTGAAAAGAAAAGAACCCTCAGGCACCCACAGATGTCGGTAGCCATTGTCTTCATTGGGTTCTCTTTTTGAAAGAAAAATATCAAAAGTGTGATAAAGTTGTGAGTTTAAAAAGAGTATGGACTACTCCTCAAACAAAACAATTTTTAATGAGAGGGTAGTTCTAACTCTGTTAAAACCAGTGAAAAGATAGCGGACTTATATGTGGTTAGGTTAATTTGAACCTTCAAGTCCTATAAAATTTTTATAAGAAAGGTCAACATGTTTCTGCTGGTGAGCCAATAATCAGCTCAGCATTCGTCCACATCCACTGCCCGGATCGATCCGGGCAGTGGATGTGGTCAATGTAGGTCTGAAGGCGGGCGGTCGTCCAGGAGCAAAGGGCCCGGGCGTGAAGGTTTCCCCCTGCCACTAGCCCAAGGGGGGCTACTACTATCTGCAGAGTATTTACCTGTCTCTCACGTTTTGGAGAGGCCGTAGGAGACAACATCTGTGCAATTCGCACAGTTAAGGTTGTATATCTGTCCCTGCCCACTCCATATGGTGCTGGCACCTTAGTGTGTGTCATCCATGGAGTGAGGATGTAATTCTTTTGGTCCTGACGAATGCTGAGCTGATTATTGGCTCACCAGCAGAAACATGTTGACCTTTCTTATAAAAATTTTATAGGACTTGAAGGTTCAAATTAACCTAACCACATATAAGTCCGCTATCTTTTCACTGGTTTTAACAGAGTTAGAACTACCCTCTCATTAAAAATTGTTTTGTTTGAGGAGTAGTCCATACTCTTTTTAAACTCACAACTTTATCACACTTTTGATATTTTTCTTTCAAAAAGAGAACCCAATGAAGACAATGGCTACCGACATCTGTGGGTGCCTGAGGGTTCTTTTCTTTTCACTTTGCATGTTCACCTAACCTCCCCTTATTTGGTTTCTGTACTTGTCCTGGTGGTATGAACTGTCATTACTCCATGACTTATTTTTGCTTCGATTGATGCGGTCACTCTTCTGTTGTTTTCTACTGTTGTTATCGAGGGGTACAAGAGTGTCCTTCTGACCCTTTCTCTCTAGTTGATTACATTGCTATAACAATCCACCCATAACAGGCTATAATATATGCCTTCAAAATTTGACATAACGTTTCTCACTGCACCAGATAAATAGTCTTACCATTGGCTTGACGCCATAACTAACAACACCCCATTGAAGTGTGCTTAAACTGGCAATCATGCATACGGTTATAAACTGATCTCAATTAACAATATTACAGTTGGCAAATATATATTCAGCACCTCGCCAAAGAGTCTTACAAGGATTATCGCAATGATAATCTTCGACCCTCTCGGTTTGTTAATGAGTGACCAACATTATAGCCCTTGTCTGTTACGGTAATATGTGAGGTTTCATGTAATAAAATACCTGTCTTCAACCTGAACACAGTGTGATGAAAACCTACAGTTAAATCCTATTGGCATTTACAAACTACCTGTTGCCTTTATCACACTTTTTTATAATTAGCAGATCAGAGCGATGGTATCTGGCATAATAATTGTTACCAATGAACCAATCAGGCCTGTAGCATTTATGATTGGCTTTTTACCATAACCAAGCCAGACCTACTGTATTGAGCATCAGCTTTCCCAGAAGGCAAGCGTTGGGCATGCAGCAATAAAACTGCAATTATGGACAAAATTACAGTTGCCAAAACAATATGTAATTTCACTTACGAAAGCTTAAGGAGTATTATTATAGTGCAAATCGTCTATCCCCATCGTGTGTCAGAGGGGGTAACCAACACCAAAGCCCTTACCTACGAAAGTGATTCCATGTAGCAAAATACTTCTCTGCAGGCTTTAATACAGAGTAATAACAATCTGCTTTTAAAATGCTTAGTGACTTTAAGAAGCATCATTCACAATAAATGTCATGCCTGTTGCATTTACTGCAACAGGTCATAATAAACAGATCTGGCATTTGGCCTTGATTGATTTGCCAACTTAACCAACTCAGTACTCCTGTATTGAGCATATTTTTGAATGGTAGCACACCATTTCTGCTCAGCAAAATGCTGTGTTCAATAAAACCAGCATGTGGGAGGAGCCTAAGCATCTATCATTTAGTACTTTTGAAAGCTCTTCTTTTGTTGATCACGTAAGGTCTGTATACAGCTGCACTGTCAAGCAAGACCTGAGCCAGATCTAAATAGCCTGGTTCCATTTCATGATATAAACTTATCCAAATGTAGTAAAAACGTGGACAGATAAATTGTGTTGATTTTCCTAGATTAGCTTTCAGCTTGTCATTCTCAGCAGTTAACTGACTCTAAGATATAGGGTAAATAGTAAACTGTATAGGCTCTTTTCTGCATCGTTGTCCAAAAAACAAAAAAGTTTCTAAGGGCTCTAGGAGGCATTATTGTTACCCACCTCAGCAGTTCCACTATTAATAAACTGGATCGTACGAAAGAATGGGGTGGCCTTCTTGAGATTGAAATTCGATTCATGACTTCAGCTTAATCCATGGGGCTGTTTCCAGGTTTCAGTGGTGAAGAATGTGCTTCCTGTTGTGAATATCCCCGCCCACCTTGTAACTTCTTCGTGCAAAATTCGGCTCCTGAGAAGAGCTATAAAGATTTAACATGGCTACATGTTGAGCAAGGCCTGTTTGTGTGTGTCAGCTCTTTGAAAGTGGTGTGTGGAGCAGACAAGAGAGATACACATTCAGGTTGAATGGAAGGACCTGAATCTTCTGTTCATGTTTAGTGCAACTCATTGTAAATGTAAATGTGCTGGATTTGTAGAGCGCACGGCTGCCCGTAAGCGTCCCGGCGCTTGCTTAGGGAACCCATCCTGGTATTCCCCTGTGAGAAACCCCGGCAGGGTGTCCACAAGGTGAAAGCCAGGCATCCCGCATCAGATATTTGCATCCTTCTGAATTCAGGTTCCCATTCAGGATTTTCTATGTATGGAATTTATAGAGCAAGAATTAATCGTCCGTAAACCTAAAAAGTGGTGCACAAAAAAAGAGGGGTAATATAAGATATGTCGTCATAACCAGTGAAACTGGAGCCCATAGAATAAGGAGATCCTGTTCTCTTTTACATTTTATTTATTGATATTTCAGGAGGTATAAACAAGTAAAGTGAACTTCGTCAAAGGCAGGCGCATTAGTATTCCACAGGCAAACCCAATGTGCCCCATGTTCTCTATGGGTTAATACCATTACAGAGAATCCTGCACAGACCTGTACAGCCTCTTTTGCAGCTGTGGCAACTCATAGGAGTATTAAAATCAAATACTTTATAGCAGACAGCTTCCAATCAAGTGTAGTATCATGACATCAGTGGGCACCCCATATGCACATAGCGCAGGACCAGTATCTAACAGAAACTTACGAAGGGGTGTGCATACATGGTGCATGGATGTCTGCTACAGCTGACTCTTTATTCTCAATACAGAAAAAGGCATTTGTCAGCAAGTCCATAATCCTACACCTTGGCCCGGCATTGAAGTAGTCACTAAACATTTCTTTAGAAGTAGAATTAATAAAGCTACTGGTTTTTAACAGATTTAGACATCTATATTGCAGACCAAAGTTGTGACATTATTGGAGAGGGTCCAAGAGATATACAAACAATTTAGGTAATTGCGTCGTATACTATTCTCCAAAATCCATGAAGCCGGAAAGCAGGTGAGCACATCTGCGACACTTACAGCTGAACGTGGGATAAATATGTAGTAAAATTAATGTATAATACATGCAGTTCAGAAAATCAACATTGTAATATCTTTGTGGAGAAAATGCTTCTAGAGGGTTTGAGGGTGGAGAGATGTGTCAAAAAGAATTGTCTTCGAGTGAATCTAGCATATGATGTTGCCTCAAATAGCTAAAACCTAAGGATAACCCCTTTATATAAGTAGCAGAAGGTATGCCAAGTTCGTGTTTATTTTAAATCTGCAGCCAGGACTGCCTGTATTGAGTTTCCCAATTTTACTTTCATTAACCCAGTCTTAATCTTTGAATGAGATATGATCTTTAATATGTTGCCTCTGTCCTGTATGAGATGGATTTTCAGGCTCTTGCTTTGCTGAATTCCTTCAAGGGGAAAGCAGAGAACGTGGATGCTTCACAGTAAACTGAGATTTATGGCAGAAAATAAAAAAAGATATGAATCTATTCTTCTGATGAAAGCCTCACTCCACCACGAGCTGTGAAGTGATGGGAAGACCTTTCTGGGCTAATGCATTGGTACTGTAACCTACTCTTAACGGAATCGCTTTTCTCCCTTTAGGTGAAGTGATCCTGGGCAGAAGCTACAGAGAAAGATGGAAAAATACAAAGGCATGACAGATGAGGAGCTGATCAGCGCTCTGAAGAAGTACAGCATCGCCCACGGCCCTGTTGTGGGTATGTTGACTATGTCTCTGTCCGTCGCAGATGTACAGTTTTCTAACGGGCCTGACCCAGGCAATGCTGGCTTGATTACATTTATTTATGTGACGTGTAAGTAGGAAAGTGCCACTTTCTAACATGGTCAACCCCACTTTAGGCTTGGTAATCGATGCAGTTTTTACAGAAAGTGCACTGGGGTTCTGCTGTTCAGGTCCTCGGTGCCAGATCTTTCCTTTAAACTGTACATTTGTCATCTCAATTGGCCATACCTTTTAGCACCCCTGTAAGTCCCTAGTAAATGGTACTGCGAGGACCCAGGGCATGCATGCTAAACAGGGTCCCTATGGGCTGCAGTATGTATTATGCCACCCTAACTCGTGCAGACTGCTGTTGCAAGCTGCATGTCTTGATGCAGATAAAAGTAAAAACACAACACGGCACACATCCCTGTGTGCCATACCTACAGACGGTGCATGCAGTATAGCGAAGCAAACCCTAAAGCAGGCTTCACGGCCCCAAGATAGGGTGCACTATACTACATCTGTGAACATATCTAAAATCTATGGTGTTTGGTTTCAAGCAACTCATATGAATAAATCCACACTAATCCCAGTAGTGGATCTATTCATATATGCACCCAGAGGGCACCTTAGAGGTGCCCCCTGAAACCCTACCAGCCTCTAGTCTGCTGGCTGACTGCTGTAGACCAGCCTGCCACCACAGACCGGTTTCTGACCCCTGCAGGTGAGAGCCTACGCTTTCTGAGGGCGGAAACAATGCATGCTCTGGCCGGAGTTGTTGTCACCTCCTCCAAGCAGGATGGCTCAATAATCTGCATATCAAGGCAGGAGGCTTCAAAGGCCTCTGTCGCCTTTGATCTGTGTTTCCAGCATCTCGGCCAGGGGAAATGCAACCCCCTGCCGTTTGCCCATTTGGCACTTAAACAGATGGGAAATTGGATGTGCAGGGAGGCATGGTGCATTACCACGCCCCTAAGGTGAGCTGCCTGATGTGCCCCCTCCCTTTAGGAAAATGCTGCCATCTTGGTGATGGCAGAATTCGTAACTCTGGGACAGGTATGCCTCCTTCCCATGGGAAGGGGTCATATAGGGTGTGTTGTGACCCTGAGGATGAGTAGCCCAGTGTCTACACCCCTAAGTGTAATATTTAGGGGAGCCCCTGGCACCAGTAATGCAGAGGAGGAGGACACCAAAGAGCTGCAAAAAGCTGAAAAACTGAGGGGCAGCAACAGACTTGGCCCCAACCCTGCCGGCACCAGACAGTTGCACGAAAGACGACTTGTCCTGCAGCTACTCTGCCTCCAAAAGCCTTGGAGGACTGCCAGCACCTGAAGAAGGCACAAAGATCTCCCATGGAGTTGCGGAGCGGCTCCCCTGCAGGCACCAAAGAAGAACCGCGAGGACTCCGGACCTCCAAAAACCAGACTCCAGAAAGTACCACTGCACCCGTGCCCCCCAGCCAGAGTGAAAGTGGACCAACGAGACCTTCCAAAGCCAAACCCCACCTTAGGTTTGCCCAGACTGGACTCCCAGTCGGCGCCCACAGCCTCTTTGTGCATGCTCCCTCTACCTGTCTCCTGCAATGAAAATCCAACACCACTGTTTTCCATGACTGTAGTAGAGATGATGCAGTGCTGGGACAGGAACAACATACTGCAACAGAGCTCAAAGCTAGCGACTGAAAGAAAAAGCTATAGAAAAACAGCACATAAAGATAAATGCGTAAAGATATGGGAAGTTTGGTGCTGCTCCGTGGGAGGATACAAATGACAACAAGGCGGGACAAAGAAGAAGAATTAGTCACTAGTGAGGAAGCCTTTTTGAAGGACAATCAAAGTGAGGAATAAAAAGGCAATGGGCGGGCTATAAGCCCACAGAGCGAATACAGCATGTCTTGAAGAGATACTGCTTGATCTGCTTAGGCTCGAACTATAAAGGGTAAAAGAGATAAAGAGTCTATATATGCTTCACCAGAAAAGATGTAAACCACTACAGTACTGTCCAGTTAAGGCCATCGTCAACAAGCGTCTCTGCCAGAATGAAATAATACGCGGTATCAATCGGCAGAGGTCCAAAAGAATTAATCTAGTCTTCCATGATCCTTAATTTATCCAGCACAGATGTGTGCCAGCCTTGTTCCCCTGCCTGCTGTAAAACCTGTCTGAGAGATCCAGAGGACAGTGGGGCCATAAAATTGTACAGCCACTTGACTATAATTTTTCTCTGACTTTTCCCACTGTAGAGGAGCAGAACGAGTGGGGACAGTAGCTATTATTGTCAAGGGAAAATATGTTAGCATTTGTGAGAACTAGTGTTAACAACTCCTGCTTACGAGGCAGCTGGACATGTAAAAGAAAGAGATGCATTTAGTATCATAGTAATAATGGGGACGGTAAATGAAGCACTGTCACTTTGCAATGGTCAACAGGGAACCCAATTTTAAGGGCAGAGAGTTTGAGTCACACATCTTTTCAGCGACCACATGAAGTATGTTGTTAAAATAGAAGGAAGTTAAAAAGGGAAGAGCAATTTTAGGGTATCAAAGAAAGTACTTGATCTTTCATATTATTATAATTATTGCAGACTTTCTGGATAAAAAAGAGGCTTAGTCTGCACAGAAGGTTTCAGGAGGTTGAATGTTAATGTAGCTGCATTGGAAGCTCAGTAAAATACATTGAGCCTGAACAAGCACCAAGAATAGTTGAAAACACTGCCAATCATCAGGCCAGATATTTAGAAAACACAAATGATCATTAGTTTTTTGCAAATCTAACTAAAGTAAAATGCGTAACCTTCAGAGTGTGATTTACACTAAAGGCGGCATGCCTGGCAGTTGGTCCTTTCTATTTCCTGAACCACGGGGAAAACTACTGGTTGTCTGTTTCAAAATGGAAGCACCTAGAGATTTATAAGCACCCTATGATTCAACGTGGCAGCAAAGACCGACACAAAACTGCCACACTCATTTTATTAGTTGAATATGGCCTTCACACTGCTCTCACCCCAGGGACAAATGGATTCTCACGCACAACTCTAAAGCAAAGTTTCTTAAAGTTATGGGAGAGAGTGGTAGTGAGCTTGAACAGAAAATGTTTGGTCTAGATCAAACGCAAAATGGAGGCAGTGCACACGACCTGGTTGAGCATGTGTTGTAGCCGTAGCGATTTGAAATGGCTCCAGAACTTTAAAAAGAGAGCGAAGATGAGGCGCAGAGGACGAGTTGTACCTGTCTTAATGAATATTAAAATCTCCAAGATCTTTAGAACGAGTGGACTGGTACGACATGCCTATTCAAGTTGATTAAGCTGTCTGCTATAACCAATAGACTATGAGGGGTGATGGGTGAGAATGAACATGAACACATACATTATTGGATAGTCAGTATCCAAGGACAGCAATTCTCCTGTCCTTGAAGAATAGGAGAGTAAGGCTGCATGTGCAATAGAAGCAGACTTAATCTGCTGGTGCAGCTGACCCTTCCGCAGCACATTGTGCAACCAGGAGCAACCGGTGAAATAGTGTAGTGGGACTATGTATGTGGCAAGCACAGACCGCCATGCGGCACCATTGCACAAGTGACTGATGACCATGATTCCCCAAGGCGCTTAATGGATTGGGGTTAGGGCAGGGCTAATAAAAATCAGCCTTCAGTTTGCCTGACCAGGCCTGCTTGTCCAGGTCCCCACTAGCTTGCAAGGTAAAGTTGAAAGTGATGCCTCACCTGACTCTTCTGGCACTGGAGACCATCTTTATGGTAGTGTTGGATGGTCCATGGTTTAGAAAGAATTTAATCTATATCGAAGTTCTAAACGAGCCAGACTCCCGTATCCAAAGTCTTGAAAGTTTATTATTTGTACCCAGAAGATTTTCATCTCCCTGAACAGAGCACACACTGCTGAATGTCTTGTAGCGTGCTTGCTTACGTTGAGAGCGTTCAGAAAAGTGCTCCGTGCACCATGGTTGATGTCATATTTTAAAAGCCCACAGTGAGCGGAAGCCAGGTAGCAAAAAGCAACATGGAAGAGAATTGTACTTATGAAATGGCTACTGAGTCGCCACTTTAAAACAGACTTCCTTGTAAAGTAAGTTGCTAATGTCGTCGTGTTTTTTTTTAGTTCTCAACGGTTTTTATTTCTGTGTTCTCTGATGACTGAGAAGCCACAACAAACCGAGTTTCAGAAGGTGCAAAATAACTCTTGTTCGTTGACAACCAGCAAAACTCCTGGCATTTATCACAAATATTTTTCTGTTTTGCTCCGTAAACCAACAAGTGAAGAACTATTTCTCCATAAGGAAATGCGCAGGTTGTAACCTGGAGCAAGGGAAGATTGGTTTAGGGTAGAGGCGCGAGGACATCAGTGAGTGGTTCGGAATTCAACTGTGGTGCAACTATAGCTCCAGTAGGACATACCCGTGTAACAAGACTTAATGTCAGAATCTGACAACAAGCCAACTGTTAGTCATCTACGGCACAGTGTCTGGTACAGTCAGCTGTCAGAAAACACACTTCATGCCTGGAAAGAAGGCCCTTGGGATCAGTGAAAACATGTTCTGTCTTCTAGAATTACTCTCAACCTGGTCAGATTCTATAATGATATTGGTATACCCATTGTTACTAACTTCGCTCGGTTCTGCTATCACTGACATTACCTCTCTTGTGTCTTTGCACTTGCATTCGGAGGAAGGCATACCTCATTCAGAAATAATAACACAATCCCCCTTGTGATTGGAGCAGTAGTAGGTTGTCAGTCAAATCCCTGTCCCACCCACCTTTGTGTAACCTGTTCAGGGTTATTCCTCATTCACCGTGACCCCCTCTGGCATACGGGGTCACCACAACGAAATGTGTGGGCTCAGTGCTCGATACTTGGCACAGTCTGCAGTGGCCCTCTCCTGGCAAAACAGTCTTGCACACTGGCTACGGCCCGATCAGTATACAGCCAAATCCTCACACCTTGCACAGGGAGTTCTCACGGTGGGGCTTCCTTCAACACTCTCCTCTTCCTCACAGGGCACACTGGTCTTGGCAAGCAGGCAGGAGGTGGTGTTCCAGGGCAGGTCTTCTTGGTTTCCCTGGGTAATGTCCCATCATCCAGCAAGGAGACCACCAGGCCTTGGTCCCCAGTCCTGGTCACAGAAGTCTTGCAGAGCTTTCCCTTCTTACACAGACCATCTGGCTGCTTGGCAGATGACACATTTTTGGGACTCATTCTCTCATTCTTATATTCCTTTTCCAGACACCAGATGTGATTTAGCGTCTGGGTCTTGGAAGTGTTATGTTGGGATTCTGCTTCTTTTGAAGTGGCCACTTCTTCTTTTCATCTGCCTTCATAAAAGAGGTCTGCCACAGCAGGCAGGACTCTGAAGCTGATTGTCCACAACACAGTTTATGGGAGAGACCAGAGTTCACACCTGGATGTCACCAAAGCGAGATGTGCATCAAAAGGTTAATCCCAGACCTCCAGCTCTACTTTTTATGATCCCCCTTATCAGCCTCATCGTCCTTTCTGAGATGGGTCCAGGCTCCTTCCTTGTGGTCTATCACTGAACCCAAGAGCAGTCTTTTGGAATGTAAAGGGAGTCTTGTATTTTTCCCTACAGTGTGTACAGCAATCCAGAAACCATGTCTTTACCAGTCAGGCCTGGCCTTCCCTAAACGGAACCCAGGGTCCTCCATACAATGTACCATTGCAGGTACACTCAGTCAGTGTACTGTTACAGCACAATTTCATTCCAGAATGAACAACTCTAGGAATTGTACATTCACCTTTACAATTGCATTCAGTACAAACACTCAATCTGTGCGCACTATTAAGCACTGAAACTTTTCGATATTCAACCAGGGTGCGCTTATTTTAAACCACATGCACTGCCAGCACATGCGCTCACCATGTGTACGTTGCACAGCTCTTCACCCTTCATGTGTATTGTGCTTCATGCAAGCATGCATGCATCCACCCAGCACATGCAGTCCTTGTGCACACGCTGCACAGCACAACAGCTCTCATGTAATGTATTCCTCGCAAACATAAATACAACCCATGCATGTACTGTCCACAATGTACTGCATCATCCTTGTACTCAACCCTTCCCAGGCACACATGCAGCCAACGCAGTCACCACTCCCTCGCTATGCAGCACTCAACATCTACCTGCTGTAGGCCAAGCATGAGTTAAGCCCACAGCCGTAGAACTTTTCAAAAGGTGAGTGAGCCTAGAAACCTCACTCCAGTGACACAGGGTAAAAAGGTCCGGTTTGCTACCATTGATCACTATACTGTATGTTGCCACCACCATGCTTGTCCTGCTTAACTCCCGGTAAAGGCTGTAGGCTTCCATCACTATGAGGGAAGCGCTTTGGGTGCTCCTTCCATGAGACTGGACTATGTCTTAGCGCATACACATGATCTGTGTTCGCCTATCGCAAAAAATCAGCCTTGGGGATCCAGAGAACACTGATACATGTTGGAACGGAAAAGTCCTCCGCATATTTAAGATGTGTACCTCTGCCCTGAGTGCCCAATTGCACGTGCTTCGAGTCTGTTCACTGTTGATTGTGATGTATAAATGTACTATTAAATTGTGCTACTTTGGTTTTTTGCATCTGTTCTTACTTGCTTGACGTCTCTTCTCTCTCCTGTGCAGGAACCACCCGCAAGTTGTATGAAAGGAAGATCTATGAGTTTGAGACCCAGAAGACCAAACACTCCCCATCGAAACAAACCTACACCTATTCAGGTAACCAACGTTCACTCGGCCCAACACTTATGCAGTTGGATCTATTCTTATTCAGGTAACAGGGCCTCGCCTGGAAGCTCAGGATAGACTGTTCTCATGGGCAGCAGCATCAGTACTCACGTGCAAAAGGCAGGTCTCTGTCTATTAGGCTACAGCGGGTGAAAAACAATGGGTTGGAAATGCTACCCCGAGAGATTGACAGTGATTTAGCCTATCTGTACGCATTTCTCCTATCACCTCTTGTGTGTTTGATGAATTCATGGAGTGAACTGTAAACAGGGAGCAGGTGCTGCTGTACCATGCAGGCCTACAACCTGTGGTGCAAAGGGGGGCTCCGGGGAATATGTGGGGCAGCGCCAGGCTGGGCATAGAAGCGTACAAGCCTATGTTCAGGAAATGAATGGGAAAGGACACATTTATGTGCTGGCATTCAAAGAAGCAGCACCAGCCAATCTTCAAAGAATTTATTGAATATGGCAGCCTTGCACAAGGAATACGCTTTACTTATGTGCTATTCGCTAGTAACTCTTGTTGACACTATTTTCTATACGGGATTTGTTAAGCGCGCGGTCACCCAGGGGTTTCATGGCGCTGAAGAAAGTAGATGGTGAGTGAGGGGGCAGATGGTAAGTGCTCTAGCCGTACGCTTGTTTGAATAGCCAGGTCTTCAGGGCTCGTCTGAACTCTGTCAGCTTGGTGCAGCTCCGGATGGACAAGGGCAGGGAGTTCCAGGTCTTTGGGGCGAGGTATGCGAAGCTGGATCCGCCGAGTCGTTTCTTTTTAAAAGTCGGCACCGTGAGGAGGGACAGATGAGTAGAGCGAAGCTCGCGGGTAGGTTCATATTTGTTAATGAGTTGGTTGATGAACCTGGGGCTCTTTCCGTGAAGAACCTTGAAGATTATGCAGCCTGTCTTAAAAGTGATCCGATGGGTGATGGGGAGCCAATGGAGGGAGGCCAACAGAGGTTTGGCTGACTTCCTGCGATTGCTCTTGAATATTAATCTGGCTGCTTGATTTTGAGCAATCTGCAGGCGTTTAGCGATGGTGAGGGGAAGGCCCAGGTAGGTAGAGTTGGAGAAATCTAATCGCGAGAGAACCAATGCGAGCACCACCTGGATGAGAGCAGAGTGGGTCAGCAGATGAGTAATGTAATCACTGTGTAACTTAGGTAAACATTTTGTAACTTGCAACTCACTGTTCCTTATGTAAAGCGCTCTGATACCTCAGGGTCTAGCCAGCGCTATATAAAACTCAAATAAATAAATAAATAAAATGTGACAGATCACTTACAGAAGCAGATGGTGAAGTGAGTGTTTGTGATGGAGGGAGGTGTGGCAGGTCTAAGCTGCACCTGGGCCGGGCAGTTCTCCTGGAACAACCCATGCAGTGCAAGACTGTGCTTGGGACAGATTGTGAACTGCCAGGCTGTAGTTTGGAAGCTGATAGTACTACCTTTAGAGATTGGTGCACATGGTGCTACCTGTAGGGATTGGTGTGGTAGTCCTAACCTGTGCCCAGATAGGGGTTAAGGCAATGCCAGGCTAGGATCAGGAAGAACGAATGCATGACAGCTGGCTCTTTATGACCCGTGGCTTGCAGTGAGTTCATGGCTGCCGAAAGGATATCAACACAAGTAGATGACCTAGAGTTGGGAAACCTTAGCTTCAATTTTTCCCCAGAAGATTATAGGTTAGTTTGACACCAGGGCTTATTGTATGTATCTGCTACCTTCAGCTATCTGGTATCTGGTATCTCCTTCAGCATAATATGCAGTGTGTCCCAACCATCAGAGCGGCACCTGAATCCTGGTTTTAGCCCCATCCGACCACACCTGCAGCAATCTTGGCGATTCAGTTACTGTTCATACCCCATACCTTTCACTGCTCCGACACTGGGGTTCTGCTCTGCAGCTCTAGACTGAGAAAGGCCCAGACTGGTTGTTGCATTTGATCCCTCATTTGAAGTCTTGACACAAATTTTGTAGGCGTCTCCCGTATGCTAGTCTGATGCACATTCAGGACAACTTTTTCTTTGTCGCTGTTCTCTCCTAGACTCTGAGTCCCCGATGTATGAAAGCAAGCGATACGACGTCCTCAGCAGGGAAGGCCTAAGCAAGGGCAGCCCAGCCTACCAGCCTGAAGGTGAGTGAAAGTGTGCAAATGTAAGGGAGGCATCTCCGAAGGAAAGGGGACAAATCTCTGAAACATTATAGCTACTCGCGTTGTCCTATTCTATGTTGTCGCCAAAGACTTCAGTCTAGAATTGAGCCATAAAGGAGCAAAGCACTTTAGAACAAGGGCACCATGATTGCTGTAGTACTGTGAGGAGGTGTCTTGTTTGGAGAAAAATACCACTCTCCTAGGCCTAGTGTTTTATTTATTGGGGTGGTTTTTTTGTTAGGCATTGGCTAGTTAGGAAGCCGAGTCACATAACAAGCCCCCTTTAGCAGCGAAGAAGCCCAGAAGTATTTTCTGTATATTTTACTGAGTATGTGAAATTTGAAAGCTAAGAGAGAATGGTTTGTAAGAGCCCATGTGCACTGACATGCTTAAGCATATGGTACTCATTTATTTTATTTTTATTTATTTATTTTGAAAGTTTTATATAGCGCGAACAAGATCTTTGCAGATATCAGAGCGCTTTACAGAGGAGGGGTACGAGCATGTGAGTGAATAACCATTGGGGTGGGGGTGGTATATGAGGGGGCATAGACAAACGGATACATCAATAATGATAAAAGTACAAATAAGTGGTAGCATAAACAAACAGGTAAGTCAATATCACACGTCATACAAAAATGCAAGGGGTTCGAACAAGTGGTACAGCTCGGTATCGAGTCTTTGAAGTTAATCCCCAGTAGTAATTCAAGTACATTTAGCCATGAGGATAGCTTTTACTTCTTTCTTAAAAAGTATGGTGGAGGAGATGAGCCTAGTTTCAGGAGGGAGTGAGTTCCAAATCCTGGGTGCCATTCCTGAGAAAGAGCGTTTATAGGTTTTTTCCTTGCGGAACCTTCTAGGCTTTAGCAAAAGATTGTTAGTGCCTCTAGTGTTTCTGGAGCCTCCAGAAATCGTCAGCTTCTGAGCGAGGTATCCTGGTGAGCTCAGGTGGACAGCCTTGTGCGTCAAGCAAGCGATTTTCAGATGTATTCTGGCTTCAAAAGGCAACCAGTTCAGGGATTTGAAGTCAGGGGAAATGTGTGAGTGTTTTTTTTATCCAGTGATGAGTCTCGCTGCGGCGTTTAGAGAAGCTCTTATGGGTGCCGTAGTAGCTAGGGGGAGACCGCAGAGGGCGATGCTGCCGTATTCTATTCGAGGTATGACTAGCGATTGTACCGCAGTTTGGAAGTCTTTGGCTGGAAGGAAGGGTTTAAGTTTCCTTAGGGTGTTGATTTGGTAGTTCGCTCCCTTAGTTGCTTTGTTGATGTGTTCCTGCATGTTGAGATTGGTGTCAAGTGTTATGCCTAGAGATTTACCGGAGTCCACGATGGTGGGTTGAACATTGAGTGCCGTTAGGTGTTTAAGCCAAGTTTGTGCGGTAGTGATCTTCGCGGGAGGTGAGATCAGAAGGAACTCTGTTTTAAGAGCATTGAGTTTGAGATGATTAGCGGCCAGCCAGGATTGGGTGCTTTTGATCGTTGAATTCAAGAGCATGATGTCTTTGGGTGATTGTAATTTGAGATAAAGTTGGGTGTCATCAGCGTACATGTGGAAGTGAACATTGGATTCTTGTAGCAAGGTGGTGAGAGGTTCCATAACTAGGTTGAACAGAGTTGGGGATAGGGAGGATCCTTGTGGGACGCCTAACGATACAGGTATAGGCGAGGACATCAAGTTGTTACTCTTGAATTTCTGCGATCTGTTGTGTAGAAAGGATGTGAACCACTTGAGCACAGTTCCAGATAGACCCATTCTTGTGTTTAATAGTTCGAGTAAATTCTCATGTTTGACGGTGTCTAATGCAGAGGAGAGATCAAGAAGGATGAGGAGGCAGGTATCGTTTTGATCTAGGATTTGAAGGGCGTCGTCAGTTATGTGAGTCATAGCAGTTTCTGTACTGTGATCTGCTCGGAAGCCTGATTGATGAGAGTTGAGGAGATCAAACTGATTAATGTGTTTAGTCAATTGTATTTGTGCGCATTTTTCCAACAGCTTGACAAGAGTCGGAATATTGGTAATGGGACGGTAATTGTTTAGGTCAGAGGGGTCGGCTGTAGGTTTCTTTAGTAAAGGTGTGACTTGTCCAACTTTGAGGGAGTCGGGAATGGTCCCTTGTTGAAGTGAACTGTTAATGATTTTAGTCCAGAGTGGAAGCAGCGACGGGGTAAGGTCTTTGACAGCGTTAGCAGGGAGGGGGTCCGTGAGGTGATTGGATGGTTTCAAAGTGCTGAGCAGTCTGCCAATTTCTTCTTCCGAGTAGGTGACAAAGGATGACCATGTATCATTGTTTTTTGGTTCAGTGGGTGCTATGCAGTGGGGTTTGGAGTAGAGGCTTGCATCAATGAGGAGATCGTTCTTTATGTTGTCGGTTTTTTGGATAAAGAAAGAGGCGAAGTCTTCCCAGGATGGTGCTTCGCACATAGTGCTGAGAGGTTGGGGTTGTTCCTTGGATTGTGTTCTGATTAGCTCAAACAGCATTCTCGGACGATTTTTGGCTTGGTCGAGCTGAAGGCTGAAGAAGTCTGATTTTGAGCGTTTAATTTTCCTGAAGTAGGCATTTCTCTTTTTCTTCAGGGATTTTAGGTTCAGTGCAGAGGGAGCTGATCTCCAGGTGCGTTCTGCCATTCTCATGGCACGTCTATCGTCATTGAGACTCCCATCATACCAAGGATTGGAAATTTTTGCGGAGGCTCTTTTTAGCTGCAAAGGTGCAGCTTCATTAATTATTGAGGTCATAGTGTTGAGATAGTGATCAGTCAAGGATTGGACGTCTGTAATGCCAGTAGGAGGAAGTAATAGGTTGCAGCTGTTGGGGGGTAGAGAGTTTGAGTTGAGTTTTTTCATGTCTCTTTTCCAGACTTTGGGCTTGGAGGATTGAACAGGGTTAAATTTAACTTTTTCATTGATGAAGAATGTGATAATATGATGATCTGACCAGTCACCGGGTTGGATAGATTCAAGTTTAATAGAGGCCTCTTTGGAGATGATAAGGTCAAGGATAGAGCCTTTCTCATGAGTCGGACTGTTGCATATTTGAGTGAGGTCAAGGGCATTGAGGAAATTTTTCATACCTTTTACCACCGCGTCATTGTGATCGTTCCAGTGGAGGTTTAAGTCACCAAGGTATATTTGTGTGAGTTGTCGCCCAGAATTGGTTGAGATCATATCCATGATTTGTTGGGAGAAGATAAGGTTGTCGCCGGGTGGGTGGTAAATGCCGTGAAGAGAGCATATCGGTTTGCCCTCACTGATAATATCGAGGCAGATGTATTCACAGGAGGTTGGGGAGGGTAAGGAAGGAGAGGTTACTTTCAGGACAGAGAGGTTGCTCCTGTATATACATGCGATTCCACCACCTTTTTTTTGCCAAAGGGCCAAATTTTCGTTCTTTGTATGGCCTTGTGATGTAATTAAATGGGGCGACATTCCGCGACTTAAAACCTCAGCCTTCCCATTTACACAAGAAAATAGTTGTAATTCCATTTTCAACTGTGTCTACAAATTAAAATTCACTTCCAGTTTGGAAACAGTGCATGCAGCTTTTCCGCGCACTCCTACCCTGTTTTAGGTCTCGCCAGGGAGGTTTTAGCTGTATGTAGGTGAAAACCTCTTGTGGGCCATACCAAAAAGCTACAGTGGGCGTAAAGCCCGCCCACTGCTTACCATTGCTTGGCTGTCACTCTCATTAGCTTGCTTATTATTCAATGGCTTGCCCTCCTCTTCTTCTGCTTATACCTCAGTGGAGCATAGCCTCATTACCATCCTATTGATTGACTGAGTTATATCCTTCCACCGCTCACATTTAGGAACTACTTATTTGTTTAAGCAATCCACACAAGTGCATGTCTGTTTATACTCTCTCTCTCTCTCGCACGTCTGCTTTTCTCCCCACCAAATACCGGCACCTCTGCTCTGTGTTACTCCCTCACTTTTACTTGCTCTCTCTTGTGTGCTGTTTTTTATTCCACCTAACGTGCTGTGTAGTTTTCCACCCCTGCCATCCCCACCCTGTCCATTGCTTCCTCCACCTCTGCTTTTTCTTTTTTTTAATAAGTGCATTGATTCTCCTCCCCCACCACCACCTGCCTCACTTTGTTGCTTCTATCTCACCTGTTTCTTCATTGCTCCCCATCCTCGAGGTCATTAAAAAAAGAAATATTGGGGAGGGCCTGGCAGCTGCCATTCGGTACCAGGCCGCTTCTTTGCTCTGCTCCCACAGATGTAAAAATTATTTCTTATTGACCGCTTCAAGTTGTGTCTGCTGTCTTGGATCAGTAAAAAAATGGTAAAAAAGAAAGAAAATGATACCATAGTAATCAGTACATGCGTGGCGATATGAGCACCATATGTCATCACATACATGTGTGCTATCTAAATGATGCGTGCCAACAGTGTCATGACATACACATGATAAGCTCATTAGGACGCATTTTTTGATTTTTCTTTGATTCATTCTTTTCCTATATATATATATATATATATATATATATATATATATATATATATATATAACGCCAAAGTTATTAGACATAGAATTTTCAAAAATCCCATAGAGAAAAAATCCTAACTATATATACCTACTGGCGACCGCCAGTAGGTAATATATATATATATATATATATATATATATTAAATGAATATAGCATGTTACATCGCATGCTATTACATCACGTTCCTTTACAACTCGGTCATTACAATGACCGCGTTGTTAGAACGGGATACCTTTACAACTCAAGTCATTAGATAGACTTGCTGTAGGGGGCCCACTGGATTTAGGAATAGTATAATTTACTAATCCAACTCCAGCCTGCGCACCAGTAGGGAAGGTGTTGGAATAGTAAATTACACTAGTCTTTATGTTTATGTTAGAGCATCCCCTACAGCAAGTCGATCTAATGACTTGTGTTGTAAAGGCATCGCGTTCTAACCACGCGGTCGCTGTAATGACCGCGTTGTAAAGGAACTGCGATGTAATGACTGAGTTGTAAATGCTGTCCCCATATTTAAAATTATGGTTCTAGAATTATATTTGCAGATTTGAAAACATACGTTTTTTTTAGCAACTTTATTTTCAAGTTACAAATAAAACAAAATACACATACATAAACAATATGTTTTTCCACGAGAAGCGAGCATTGCAAAGCATAAATAGTCACGGAAGCAATAGTACAACGTTAGATAGGTGTGATGATTCCCAGGGCAATCCATGTCCTAGGGAAGGGCAAACGGAAAACCAAACAAGCATGTTCCTAACAGACGTAAGCATTCCATGAACACCTGCACACCTCATCCATTCCCTCCCCCAACTCAAACCAGCTTCACCCCATTTTGGTTTACATGGTCTGCAGTACCTATCAGACCCCGGGGGTGCACATGCACCTGACATGTAGAACTGTCCTTCACAGGGGTCAGGAAGGGGGTTCATATTATGTCAAAAAATAACTTTGCATGTCTCACAGCGGCAGTCGAACTCTCCATAGCACATATCCCAAATCTTGGCTCACCATAATGTCATAGAAGGGACCTCCGGGCCAATCCAGCGAAAGGCAGTCACCAACCCTGCAGCCAACAATGTGTCATCAATTTACCTGAAGGTGCATTGAATGCGTAAAGTCCGCTCGTTTGGAGGGAGCGGGAGGGAGTGTAATGTGTAGAATGTCAGAAGTTTGGCGAAACACGTTTCGAAAACTTTGCAACCACGGACACTCCCACCACATATGAAGATATGTGCCCTGAGGCCTGCCTCTCCGCCAACACTTGCCCCAATCATGTGGGACAGTTGGGCCGGGGTGAGATACCAAGACAGGAGCAATTTAAAAGCACTATCTTGGCATTGTATGCACATAGAGGACTTGACCACCGTTTGACTTATTGTGGCCCAGTCCAGCTCATCGATTCCCATGCCCAAATTGCTTGACCACTGTACAATATATTCAAACTTAGTCACATCTAGAGGGTTTTCTACTGCTCTATAACAACGTGAAATTGCTTTATCTCTTTCCCCATCTCTCAAAATATCTTCCAACAAATGTGTCTCTTGTGTCCCTCCCTGGAGAGTGGTGGCCTGACGAGCCCAATGGGTCAGCTCTGCCAGTCAATACAAGGCACTGTTATGTAATGAAAATTCGCTCGCACATTGGTCTCTAGACTTGGGCACCCCGTCAACGTATAAGTCTTGAAGGGTGAGATCAGCACCCCTATCCCACCTGCGTAACTTCCTATCCAACATTCCAGAGGGAAAGTTCAAAATACCAAGAACTAGGCTGTACAGGGACGGGTATAATTAAAACTGACCAGGAAGGGCGGCCTGTCTCTAATGGTGTAGAGTGGGCAAGGTAGAGGGCAACAAAGTGTAGACAGAGGGGAGGCTACGGGGTGCAAACAATGGCAGGTGTTTAAGCAAGAGTTTACACAAAAGCAGTTCTAATCGAAACCAGGGCTTAGCGGGATCAGAGATCCAATCCAGCGCCGGAACAAGCTGGGTGGCTATAATGTAACGAGCTGCGTTCAGAACTCCAAAACTGCCTTTCTACGAATAGCCGTGCAGAGCTGCTTTAGCCACTCTAGGAGGCTGGTCTTCCATATGAAGAATCACAGGTTCTTCTGGATCATTGCGACTAATGTTTACGAAATACTGAGTGGGAGAACCCTATCAACGTAGAGAACTCGCTGTAAAAAGTTCATTTTAAGACCGTTTACTCTGCCCATCCAGGAAATCTCTAACCGACACGATCTATAGAGTTCCTTGAAAAGAATGTCTAGAGTAGGTGGAATATTGAAGCATAAGACAGCCGAAGGGACAACCCAAATACTGAAAGTCATTAGGGCCCCATGTAAAACGTCTAGACTGAACTCGTCGTTGCAGACTAGATGACAAGGGACCTACCCCCATGCTGACTGATTTTCTGTAATTAATTTGGAGTCCAGAAGCCTCCCTATACTCAGAGTATTCTCAAGTGCATTCAAGGAGGCAACCGGGTCAGTCAGGAAACAAAGCTCGTCATCTCCGAATATTGTAATCTTTAGTTGCGTATCATCCATAGGGAGCCCCCGTATATCTGGATTCGCCTGCACTTGCTATATTAGTGTTCGACACAAAGGGAGAACAATGCCAGAGACAAGGGACACCCCTGACGGGTGCCCCTAGATAGCGTAATTGGATCAGACGGAATAGCTCAGGTCTTAATCTTAGTGGATAGCGTCACAAAGTGGGCCAAAATATAAGACCGCTAACATGGGCCTAACTTCCTCGAGGACAGGAGGACCCTGGTCAGAAATGGCCAGTTCACCCGATCAAATGCTTTCTCTGCATCTAAGGACTCGGGAAGACTCTGCACCCCGTCCTTCGTGGCCAGTTCAGTGGCATAATTCGCCAGCAGAGTGTTGTCTCCAGTCTTTCTATTCTGAATCACACCACTCATCACACCACTCTGAAGCGGGAAATGAGGGTGGGCCAGACCCTGGCCAAGAATGTTAGTGAATATTTTGATGTCAATGTTCAGACGTGCAAGCGGTCTATCCAGCGGTCTATCCAACCCACATTGATCAGGGGACTTGAATGGTTTCAATTTCATAGTGAGCGTAGGCCCAATCATAGTCAGAGTAACCGAACTAGTGTCCAGGAAAGAATTAAAGAACGCTGTCCTTTGATGTGGGACTATCTTGATGATTCCCCAAAGAATCATCAAGATAGTCCCCAAGAAAGGTAGTGGGAGATAGGGATACTAGGGAAAGTTTCAAGGCGTGACCTGATGAGATTATTTTCAGAATTTGTTACTCTTGGGAGGTAGCAGTCTAGTCTGTTCAGAGAAGGTAATTCTTACCTACCTCTTCCTCCATTACTTTTTTCACTTTCCCTGTTGCACTTCTGCTATTTTCTACAGTGAATAACAGGTGTTGCTACCTTTGCCCACTTTATTGATACTCAATGAACAGATCTTGAAAGGATGGAAAATTTGATAGGCCTTACTGGGATTCAAACTCCAGACCTACAGATCTCAGCGGCAAGTGTTTAACTCAGTGAGCCTACCACAGTGTTATTTGATGGTCTCTCGTGGCAATTGTTGGGCATCCGCTTTGTACTTGTGACAGAATCTCTAGAAGTGATGATTCTTACTATTCTTTTACCTTTCTCCAATTCTACATCAGTCATTGGAGATAACTAGGATTTGTTTTCAACAGGCAAGTCTATGCCCTTGTTTTTGTATTTGCAAATGTAGGGGCCAAGTTCTGAGTCTGACTGAAGTGTGCATGCACACAGAGCCACTAGCTGCTCTGGTTGTAGTATCCTTTACATCCTTGTATATTTGACTCTTCTGGAGAGAAGTTACGTTTCCTTATGAAGCCAAGAGGAGAAATTGTTCAGCTGGTTCTAGATGGAAGAAAAGCTTTTCAGTGATTGCAGATTGAGGCAGTCTGACAGTAGAATTTGAGATGTTGCAGGGCTAAAGTTACATTCAGACATATTTTCTTTTCCCTTTTTTTGGAGGCCTGTACCACTCTTTAAAATTTTTTTTATTTATTAATTCTTTTTATTAAATGCATGGTGTCACACAGAAAACAATGTACAAGCAATGGTGTTCACCATGTATCAGTCAACAGCGGTACCCCAGTATAATCATTACACCGACAAGAGTAGAGCATTGTACAATATTTCAACATTGAAGTCTAGTACACAATGTCTTGCCGTTGTCCGTGCCACTCTTAACGCTATATTTGGAAGAGCCGAGGTTCTTGATTTTACTTAGTTTATTGTAATTACACCACAACTTTGACAAGCGATTTCCTATTAACACAAAAGGCTAACCTGTCAGCTGCAACACCAGCCATCCAGTCTTTTATACACAGTGCTGCTACAGCGTGGCTCCAGAAATAATTTCTAATCAATACTCAACATTTCCCTGAAACCTTAAAACTCACAAATCATGCATCAGTGAGGCCCATAACACCGCACATTTACCCTGTTCACTTACACTTGGCTTCAAGGCTCTGGTGAATCGCAATGGAGAAATGCTGTAACATTTGGTGGAGCGTCTACACCTATTTAACTATTTATTTACACCTGCAGATTTAAAACATTTTACCATGGTTTTATTCAGACTTTAATTATTCAGACACACCACCATAGTGGCAATGGATCTACTAGGACGAAAATTAGGCGTAGGAAGAATCAAAGACCAGCTTTTAATTCTTCATTAATCTAATTTTTATTCAAAAGCAAAACTTTATCATGTCTGACATTTATGCATTAGTAAATCTTTAATCAGTAAAATCTTAAACTTTATTTCAAAATGATCATTTTATTTAGAGCTCAAGAAAAATCACTTTATTTTAAGAAACAGTTAAAGTTTAGCAAAGAACAGATAGTTCCAAATTCATTCTCTCCTAACATCCCTAACTAACACCCTCATCTTAGCCTTCAATCCTGCAAAGCAAACAAGTAAAAAGTCATTAGGATCTTACATCCAGGAATCGGTCCGCAATCGGGCAGCATCTCCAGTAGAAATCGGAAAAGCGACCCTTCTAGCTAAAACCAGGGGGTTTTATACCCTATTTCTCCAACTTAATCTATCTAAATTGTAACTACCATCACTTATTTGGTTTCTGATTGGACAAAATCGGGGTGGGTGAACATCTCTTCACCATTACAGCATCAATTTCACAACTTGTCAGCAGAAAAATAAAGGGTCTTTGTTTAAGTCAGTCCGTGGCCTAGGCGCTTCCTTGCATTTGAAACATGCATCAACTTTCTCAGGCTCTGAACATTACATCGTCCATGCTTGGCACCCATCCTAGGTTCCGGGCCAAGGCAGCCTTGAACCTCCTCGAGCACAGGCAGTTCACTCTGACTTGCAGGTTTTTGGTGCGCCTGCGCTGTTCGACTCTTGCTCACTGTTCAGCCAAACGTCCATTTTCTAACTAGGCCTCAGCAGCCGCTTTTGGAACTATCATAGAAACAAACACAGATTCATGCTAATTATTGAATTTAAACCCGTTCTGTTTACCTCCCACCTAACTAATGTTTCCCAATTAGTTGTTACCTAGCAAATAAGCCACATAAATGCATTTTATACTTACATTTTGGACCTCTCCGCCACACAAAGAAAGACAATAAGCACATTTAAATTGCATTTTGGTTTATATTAAAGCCATGCATTAACCCCTTCCATGCGGCTGCGATTCTGCGCCTGTGTGGCAAAATCGCGAGTGGGCGGGTTTATGACGGCCCCCAGCCGTCATCAGCACACGAGCCCCGTAGTGCATGACGGCTGGGGGCCGTCATCAGCATGGAAGGGGTTAATTTACAACACAATAACAATACATATTAGCTGGGTTTATTGCAACATGCAAGCAAAGTTAGTTTTCCCTGTGTATAATAATAAAAATAATGTGTGCATCTTACTCTATGGTTGGTTAAATTTCACAAAACATGCAATCAGTAAATATTAACGTTATGGGACATTGACTACGAGAGGGGTACACAACATTTTGTGTTTGCCACCTCGCTCCATCAATTCCACAAAAAGTGAGTTTTTTTATGTGAAAGCTGACAGCTGCTCTCTATCAGAGTACTGTATAGCCAAGAGTTGCATCAATAGTGGGGAAGGTCCAAACTAGAATATATTCTAATAGCAGCAGACTAATGCACGAGGCAAGGTGATCTCAATCATCCACAGATCTGATGTCAGCCTTTTCTTTTTTATTTTTTTGTATTTTTATGGGGCTCTTACACTGTTTGAGTAGTCAAATCTGGAGTGTGAGTTATATCGGGTTTAAGTGTTCATAGCTTTGTTTTGATGTATTCGACTTAAAACATCCAGAAAAAGATGCATATAAGAAGTAGGCCTGGGCAGAACTCACAGAGTTCCTCAAAAACTCTGCGAACGGGCTGAAGAATGCTTGTCTACCCGTTCGCGTTACTTTTTCAGGCCAGTAGCATGTTCCGCACTGAAAAAGCAACACGCACCACATGCTTCGCATGGGCGCGGCCATTTCGTTTGACCTGCTTTCTCTTCTGTGCAGGACCTTTTTCAAACTTTTCATCTCTACCAGTCCTCCCCCATCCCACTCATCCACCCCGCATTTACTCATTTTTATCCTTGTGCGTATTTAATGTTTCAGATTTTTATTTTTTTTTATTTTTACATTTTCCATGAATTTTTGTAGGCTTTATTTTGTTTTCCCTTTCTTCCTTGTGTTCCATTTCCTTTAGTTCTTCCTTTTTGCATTTCTGTTTCCTTTTGTCAAACTTCATTGTTTTTTTTTTCACCCGGCACCATGTCAGAACAGGCAGCAAGCCGCACACCATCTGGTTGCCAGCGTGCCGCTATGGGGTCCAGCCGCTGCCCATTTTTTCAGAGGTAGAGGTGGCGTGCTTATTTTTGTTTAATGATTTTAAAAATATCATAAACATGCATTGGAATTTGGTTTCAGATGAGGTCAATACCAATGAGCTGTAGATTTTGCCTTTCAAGAAGGGCAAGAATGGTAAGGACCACGTAGTGAGCTCCTTCCTGTGTGGTCTGATTAAACCCAATCGCCTCACACAACCCAACTTATAGGAAGCTAGCTCTATATGGTCGACCAAGACGAGGTGCGCTGTGTAGAGTGTCCAGGCAACTCTTATTGGTTTACAGAGGCAAAAATGATAACGCTAAATGCTCTCTGTTGTGGTAGTGTGGGGAGCAGTTTTGCCTTATCTTTTGCTGTACTCACAGGCAGTGATTGAGACACACAGTCAAGAAAAAAATCCAAGACCAATTTAGAAAAACAAGTCGTAGCTTTATATAAATTTTGATACCAAGGAACTTTATTGGGTAAGTACTTTTTAAAATATAGATTTTTACAGGTAAGTAAAAAATGTACTTCAATTCGTCTTTACACAGCAATGCTTTCTAAAGGGACAACAGGCATATGTTGCATACAGTTATTTACGGTGTGTTTCCGGGAGTCTCCTTCTGGACTTATGAACGTAGGTGGCCAGGGTCCAAATTACCACCAGCAGTTACTCGGTACCTGCCCTGGGGCGTTCGGGCGTACATATGCTGCTCGGGCAGGTAGCTGTGCAAGCTACCCCTGTGGTAAGAAGGGGGGCCACCTAAAATAACGCTGCTTATGGGTACTAGGGGACAAGTCTGGGAGCTCCCAACGGATCACAATGGATTCTGTGTGCAAGAAAACACAATCTCAGGTACCCGGGCTGGGTGCATTAAAGGCCCTTTTGTCCAGCTTGCTGGTTGAGGGTGCAGAAAGCAAGATAGCTGGGCCACTCTGGAAGTGGGTCTCTGCTGTGCTGACATCCCTCAGTGGCTGCTCGGTCTTGGTGCAGTGGGAGTCCGCATTGGACTCACATGGGCTGTGTTTGCTGCAAGGGGTCCAGGACCGTGGGTGTTGGCGCTATGCAGCACCAGTCAGCCCTGGTGTACTCTCACTCGGCGGGTGTGACAGATCTGACCTTCTAGAGCATGGGTTCCTTTTCCGGAGCAGCTTCGGGCTTTTCAGGGAGCTGCAACATGGTGAACCGGACTCCGCTTCTTCGGAGTAGCTCCTCTACTCCAAGGAAATTGCTGACAATTTGTGAAGGGTTGGCAGTCTACCGGGGCTCTTGGCAGATGCTCAGCTGCAACACGAGCCACTTGGTCACAATTGTCGAGACTTGTGCATGCAGGCAGAGTTTGGCTCCAAAAGTCCACAGCAACTCTTCAGTTCTTGTTTTCTCACGGCTCTTCTTTGTCGTCTTCTTTGGGATCTGTTGAATCAAAGGTCCTGGCATAAGGGGGCCTCCTAAATGCCCAATTTAGGGATCAGAGCTTTGCTCTGCGGAATTCCATGGAGTTCCAATGGGCTACTTACCTTTAGGGTGACAACACACCCTAAGTGACGACTTCCTGTGGAAAGGGTGCATAACCCTGACCCAGTGAGCCTATTTCCACCAAAAACCAAGATGGTGGAATTCTAGTTTTCGTGTTCACATCAGGTAGTTCACCTTAAGTGTAGAACTAACCTAATAGGGAATGCGTCTCCTAACTAGCAAATCTTCCCTCCTGTCCTGGGGCCATATGGGCCCGGGGTAGGGGATTGGCATTGTCCTGTCTGGGAGGGAGCCTGGGTCGCATATCAAAGACGGTAGGGGCCTTTGAAGCCTCCTGTCTTGATATGCTGATTACTTGGCCATCCTGCTTGAAGTAGGAGACCACATCTCTGGCGGGGTATGCCTTGTTTCTGCCTTCAGAGAACGTAGGCTTTCACCTGCTGGGGATCAGAAACCTGCCTGTGGTGGAAGGCTGGTCTACCACAGTCAGCCAGTACACCAGAGATTAGTGGGTTTTAAGGCGGGACCTTTAAGGTGCCCTCTGGGTGCATGTATTAATAAATCCACCACTGAAATTAGTGTGGGCTTATTAATACAAGATGGTTGATTTCCAAACATTTTTTGTTAAAGTGAAGCATGTAGCTGGGAAACTTGTAATCACCAGTGCCCAGTGTGTGTGTATATATAGTCAAAATGGTTTCACTGTTTACTGGCAATGTCCAAGAATCCACATGGACATCACAGGGGCATAACTGCTCATGCAGACACCTCCTCACGTGTAATATAATTCACCCTGCTTTAGGGCTGTAAGGCCTGCTGTAGGAGTGACTTACTTATATTACATGCAGTGTCTGCAGGCATGGCACACAGGAGGTGTACCATGTGGTGTCTTCACTTTTCTCTGCACCATGTCACGCAGCCCGCAATGGCAGTTTGCATGAGTGTTTGAGGGATCCCTTTGGGTGGCAAAATACATGCTGCAGCCCTTAAGCACCATCTTTAGCCTCCGTGCCCTAGGTACCAGGGGTACCAATTACTAGGGACTTACAGAGGTTGCCAAAGGTATTGCCAATTGGAATAACAAAGAGAATCTGGCACTGGGGACCTGGATAGCAGAAACCCAGTGCACTTCTGTCAAATATGCATCAAATTGCAGGCAAAAAGTGGAGGCGAAGATGTCAAAAAGGGTCACTTTCCTACATAACTTACCACAAATTGTGTGTCATTTCAAATGCAGTAGTTGGCAGGCATGTGCACTCACTAACGATTAAAAGTTAGTGAGAACTTCACACCCAATAAATGCACCTACACACTGAAGGGTCACACTAACTCCAATAGCAGTGATGTGATATGTTATCAAGTGCCGGTGAGACTTTTGTTATGTAGGACAAACCCGCCAGAAAGTTGAGGGTCGTATTCTACAGCATTGCAGCAGGATTCATTGCAAGGTGCAGGTAGCGTCCTTGCTTGATTATTTCACCCCCTTTGATTACTCGGCAGAAAGCTTAAGATGGCTGGTGATGAAAGGGTCACTATCATCCCAAGGGGTGGTAATTTTACCAATATTTTGAACTTAAGTGAATGTAAGGGGATATGTACTTTGGACGGAGTACTACGGGGGTTAAACGAGTTTGAGGAGATAGCGAGACAAGTGTCCACGTTTAAATAATGTCTGATCCTTATTCTGTGTAATCCGCACCTCTGGATACGCCAAGTTTTTCATGAGATGTTAAACGCACCATTCTTACTGTGTATTTTAATTCACGGACAGTACTTATCCCGTCATGTACCAGTGGAGCACACAAGATGGAAATATAATGAAGTCAGTTAGTTGCTTGTCGCTTCGCAAATACGGGGTTCATGTTCTCTGTTTATGTAAGTATCTGTAAATTATGCAATTAAGCTGGGAGTGTGCCGATTACAGTGTTTCTAGCCATGGCCATGGCCATTAGTTGTTCCCTGACATGCCAATGTTGTATGAGCTCAGTTTTATCTATCTATATATATAAAGTCGAAAGTATGTCTGTCTGTCTGTCTGTTTGTCCTTTATGCATTACTATACCATTCATCCGATCGCCATGAAACTTTGGGAAGTTGTTGAGTACACTCCTGCGAAAGTTTCTGGCATAATTTTTTTTTAGGACTCCTTATTTCCTGTCTAATTATAATATGGACTCCTATTACCCCCTTGCACACTTCAGCTCAAATTCATTCCATCCAGTTAAACACATATTATTATGCCTCTGGCGCTCTCACAACTAGAACGTGTAACCGTGATCCTCCACATTGGGAGAACCGCGACGTCTTCAAGCGTGCACGCTCAGTCTGTGGAGCTTCCCATTATCTTCTCCACCACGGGACCACTCGCTGTTCCATGCGGTTAGGAGGGAGAAAGTGTTGCATTTTATCGAGGAGTGGTAAGACGAGCACGACGCCTCTCATATAATTTTTCTGTTAGAGGAGAGCTTTGCCTTGGTACAGAACAGATCTGTTTGTAACAGCTTATTAATTCTGTTTTTCCCAGCCTGGCCTTCAATTAAATCGAAGGGCTCTCCCACTCTGTACTTTTGAATCTTTCAAGAGAACTTGGTGAGTACTCAGTTGAACCCTTGTTTATGATCCTTTGTTTTCAGTGCAACTAATTTATGCTTTTTTTTTCATTTAGCCTACATTTGATTTATTTTCTCTTTCAGCCTCACCCATATTAATGAGGAAAGGCGTTTATATTTGGTATGCCACACCCATGCATTTATTGATTTCCATTGGATGTGTGACCATGTATATTTAGTAATTAATTATAAGAAATTTTGATGTACATGTGATTTTTTTTTCTCCGCATTGCAGAAAATTATTGGACGTGTATGCCCTAGACGAGGAGCCCATGTGCCTTTTGTCCCTATATGCTGACTCGCCCAGTACGGGAATGAGTATGTGTGACACTGTATGTGAGTTTTTGCACGTTGGGAGAGGATTAAGTTTTATGCGAACACACAAGACATGTTTTCAATTGCCAGTATGCCCACACAGGTTACTCCAATTCTTCTGTCCTGATGAAGACCCACATTAAACTTTTTGAGTGACAACACTTTTCTGGGAAGAAACGTTGGCAACCATATTATCTATGTCTGGACTGAATCATTGTCCTCGAGGAGAAATTCGGTTGATTAAAGCATTACCTCTATCATAAGGATATTGAGTAGGAAACTAATCTGCATTTCAGACAAGCTGTATGCAGGTGCACTTTGTTTTGCACTTTTCCACCCTATTTATTTATAAATTTATAGCGCGCCTGAATCAGCCCCGAAGGGGTATCTCCGCGCGTTGCTTCTGGTGGGGCATTAAAGAACATCCTGAGATATAGGACTGTACGGATAACAGGAGAGATCATTGATCTTGTGTGAAGAGGTATGTTTTTAGATTTTTCCTGAAGGAGAGGAGATTAGGGGTATGTCTCAGCTGTGAGGGCAGAGAGTTCCATAACATGGGGCCCTTAAGCGAGAGGGCCCGTCCTCCTTGTCTTGCTCTTGTCACTCTGGGCACCTTCAGCAACATAGTGCTGCTAGAACGTAGAGCACGTCCTGGTGAGTAAAGGACGAATATGTCTTTTAGATATTTGGGGCCAGACCCATAAATACACTTGTGCATTATGCAGCATATTTTAAAGTTAACACGTTGTCTCACCGGAAGCCAGTGGAGGTGAGAGAGGAGTGGGCGAGAAGGAGTACGGGGAAAAGCATTCAGGATGAGCCTAGCTGCGGTATTCTGTACTACCTGCAGTCTGTCCAGTTGTTCTTGATTGGCAGATGTGAGGAGTCCATTGCAATAGTCCATCCGGCCGATGACCAATGCTTGTACCAGCGTCTTCCTGTGGATGTCAGGCAGGAAGGGGAAAATGCGTCGTAAGAGGCCAATTACTCGGAAACAGGTTCCAGTAACTTGATTGACATGATCTTTTAATGTCAATGTTTGGTCTAGGCGCTCTCCCAGATTTTTGACACTCTGTTTTGGTACAGGGACAGGTCCCAGCTCAATGGAGCAACCATTAGTATTTTGTGAATTCTCTGTATGTACACCAAACCTTTCTTATGGATATTTTGCATATTCCTTGCCTCTGGTTTTGTATTTATTTTCTTCTCTCCATTATGATTTCCCATAGGGTTTAGCCTACGATTATTACCATTATGTGTGTTGTGAGAATTTTTTTCTCATCGAAGTAATCTTCACAGTCCCCATTTTGGATCATTTTGTTGTTCTTACAAAATTGTACCCAGGTTCTACAATCTTTTGGGTGTCCCCATTATGTTGTAATTGTTTTTTCTTTTGTGCTATGCCGCTTCCCCTTTATGCTGGCAGAAGGCGACAGGCTTGGGAGAGGGTACGCCCTGCGGGAACGTCAGCTGCTGTGGTGGTGTGTGCGCTGTAGCACTGGGGTGCAGCACATGTTACAGCAGCTAACGCACCACTGGGCGGACTTCATAGACCGCAAGCAAGATCGTGCAACCTGCTGGGTGTCGAGGTTGAGGGCTTGGTGAGTAATTATTAGGACTTGGAGGAACTCGGGGAGCTTTGCTCTGCGAAATTCCATGGAGTTCCAAAAAAACTCTGAGATTCCACAGCAATCCGAGAACGGACGGAAGAAAGTTTGTCTGCACATTTGCGCTGCGTTTTTCAGGCTAGTAGTGTATTCCGTGCAGAAACACACCACGCGAACGACACCAGGCGGTCCGCATGGGCGCGGCCATTTTGTTTTACCTGTTTTCTTTTCTGTACATGGTGCTGGGCTTTTTTGTATCTCGTTTCCTCTCTACTAATTCTTCCTTATCCACCTCTCACTTACTTTATTTTATCAGTGTGTATTTTTGTGTGCTTATTTTATGTTTTGACAGTTTTTTTTCCCATGACTTTTTGTACTTTGATTTTGTTTTCCCTTTCTTCCTTGTGTTCCACTTCCTTTAGTTAATTCTTCCTACTTTGATGTTATATTTTTTCTTTTTTTTTCTCTTTCACCCAGCGCTATACCAGACCAGACAGCAAGTGGCAGTGCCAGTGTGGCTGCAACAAGCTGCACACCTTGCGGTCACAGCTGCCACCATGGGGGGCAGCCTCGACCCATTTTTTCAGAGGTGGTGGTAGCCGCGCAGTTTATTATGATTTTTATTTTTGTGCAGCACCACCTCGCCTCCATATTGGCAGCAGGCCTGGGAGCGAGTATGCCCTGTGGGAGCGTCGGCTGCTGTGGGGGAAAGTGCCCTGGTGCGTGCGCCGCAGCACTAGGGTGGAGCACTCGACACAGCAGCTAACGCTCCGCTGGACGGACCTCATAGACTGCAAACAGGACCTGCTCGACCTGCTGGGTGTCGAGGTTGTGGGGCTCGGTGAGTAATTCGTTTTTGTTTTCTAGAAAAGCAAATTTGTTTTTTGTTTTTTTTACAAAATAGCATGCTATTCACACTCTGGGGGAAGTTAAGCTGTTGTGCGGCACTAGTTACTCGTACTCATTAGCGCTCGCTTGGTCTGATTGTCCTGTCACTAAGATAGTAGTAGTATATCAGGGAGTTAGCGCTCTCTGTGCCTTTCTTTATGTAGCTCATGCAGTCCCAATCTCCCAGTGATGTGTACTATCTATGCATTGAAAAGGGAGTCTGAGTTGGCCGATCAAAGAGGGTTGAGAAACAAAGATCATTTGTTGCAATGCATTAGTAGTTCAAAATGTAGTTTGGAAAATTAGGGGTAGGGCTTAGTTTTAAGAAATTAGGAATAAGTAAATATTGATACTATAGGTGATCTGATTTAGAAAAGTACAATACTACTGTGTCTGCCTGTCAAAATATTTTTGGGGAAATTAACAGTACCACTAAAATATATATGTTTTTCTCTTCTTTATTTCTTACATCAGCACCCAAGGGCAAGAGGGCATCACAGGCGGGTGAAGGTGCTGTCCCCACCAGCGCCGCGGCCAATGGTTCTGCTGACCACAGTAAGTCCTATTATTATTTTCCCTAACTTTTCCTCTCCCCAATATTAAAACAATTTAATTTACTTGTGGTACTCTAAGACTAAAAACAGATTTTGGCACTGAAGATTGCAGGCGCAAGTAAGCTATTATTCACCACACATGTTTGTTGATAAGGCATTTTTGCTCATGCTCAAACAGTCAAAACGAGAGAGCGGTCATGGTCCTAGACCCCGCCGCCCAATGTTGTTATTCATTTCTACAGTGTAGCAGCAGTTTCCATGACAGTGCAGCATGGCTGGAAAGTATGAGACCCCATTGCATTTGCCAACCAAGACCATATGTCCTTCATCGACCGTTCCACCCTTTCATTGCACTTAAATGTCTCAGAGTCATCATAGCTCCATCTCCCCCATTAAGGAAAGCTTTTAGTTGGCTTGACAATCTGGCTTTTCTAACACTGTCAACCACCAAACCTCCAAAGTGATAGTTTCAATTGAAGATACTGTCAACCGAACTGTAGTGAGGTATTGCGGTTCTACTGTGTTCAAAAATAATAGTAATTATTTAAGAGGTGTATCTGGTGTCTAAAATATGTTAAAAATAATTCTAGCCGCACAGACCACCAGTGTTGGGGCAGGCAGCGTCAGCAACTCCAGTGTGAAGGAGGTGGGCCAGGAGGCAGTCGGAGGGGGAGTCCCAGCGGTAGCAGAGACAGTTGGTGGTAAGTTCCATTGCTTGCTTATTGACAAATTAAGTATGCTATATTTGATAAGCGAGGTAGGACCCATCATTCATCACCTTCCTGACCATGGTATTTCACCACCCGTGACCTAACTGCCACATGGTTCAATTTGGCACTGCAGTGTTGGCTGTGCAATGTGTCTGCATCAGTTAATGCAATATTAAGAATGTCCATACATTATAAACCGAAAACAATTCATTTCCCAGTGCCCACTTAGTCAACTTCTACTAGTACTTTACTCCATTATTATTTTCTAAGTTCTGTGCCAGCCTACCAAAAAACTGAAAAAACTATTCTTGGCATGTGCTAAATTTTTCTGGCCTAGTGATGTATGTATGTTTATTTATTTCATGGCTTCCATAACTGATTTATGCCTTTTCAAATGTTTCCCTCTCTTTATTCATCAGCTACAATGACTGACTAAGCCAAAGCTTAGCACATGATGATCAGTGACACCCCACTATTCTATAGCAAAACTTCTACCTAGCCTAATCCCTCTAATTTACCGTGCAGTAGAGTGACTTTCCTCACTACCAAGCCAGGGTATTTGTTGACAATAATTTGGTGGAGGGCAAAGCCAGGGAGTAAAGTTGCCTGATCTAGTGTTTGGTAGATGGTATACTCTGACGAATGTGCCAAATAAAATCTATATCTTGTCCTTTCCCTGTACTGCAGTGCATCTTTTTTCCCCCACTGTTCACCTACGCCAGACAGGGTATCTGCGGTTTATGTGACGTAGTTTTATTATTGTTCATCTCCCGCTTTGGAGTCAGGGTATAATTAAAAGGCAGTCAGAGAAGAGCAGGACCATTGTAATTAAAGTAAGATAATAAATTGTCCATCACAGCTGCCCCAACTACAGCGAGTAGCAAAGCACCCAAAGCTAGCATGCCTCCATTAATGTTGCACAACAAGAATACTATCAATTGTGCTGCATATTGCCTTGCCCATTAATGAGGTAATTTTTCTTTTACACGCAAAGTGTCTATTTTCTTTTTTTGACTAGGAAATCCGTTAAAAGAAGAAAATCACGTTGTTTTAATCTGGTGGTATTCTGGCTTAATTCCTTGCAGTCAGTGCTTTTTAGGTGGCATCCTACTTTGCTAAAAACAACTTAGGGACATTCAGACGGTCCAAAATTGTGCGGCACGACTTCTGATGCATGCTCACAATAGAGAATCTGCTAAGCCGCACATTAGGGCACTGCATTGGCTGCCAGTGGATAAACGAGTTCAATTTAAGGCATCGTCCACAAATCACTAGCGGCTAATTTGCCTCCGATTCTGCAAGCTATCGTTTCTTTGTGTGTCCCTAGAAGAACCATTCGCTCCGAGTCGAAACATCTTGCCATTGTCCCGAGATTTAATCAAGCCCAGAGTGAGGGTCATCTCTTTTCTGCTCAAAGGTGGAATCAACTACCAGATTGTATCCGTCTTGAGGCTAATCATCTTCGCTTCAGAAAATTCCTCAAAACTTTTCTGTTCTCTTGATTGTGTCACTATTTTTAGTTTAGGTGTGTCTTGTAGCGCTGGCAGGCCATTGGTAACCACGCGCTTTACAAATGCCCCTTCATTCATTCATTCAAAAAATGCCCCTTCATTCAGAAACCTGACCTAGCAATGTATTCTGCCTGTTGCTTATCATTGGCTTTGTGGTTTGTAACTCACTTTTTCTGGCTTTATGTGCTTTAGGCTGTCTAGCTTGAGTTGATCCCTCCCGCTGCCCTTATCCTTGTTTACTGCATTTCTCAATGAACTTGCTTTCTGTAAACAGGCCTTTAAATCTTATCTTGTCACATTTACTGTGCATTCAGAGACAAAGGTTAAATGTCACGTTGTCTTTTCCAGGGAGTTTTGTGTTTATTTTTCTTTCTCTGACTTCAAATTCAGAGAATTTATGTGGCAATCGTGCTGAGTGCCCATATTAGAGGAAAGGGTGTATAATGCTTTATTTTTTTGTCTAGCACACAACAAAAAAAACATCAACTGTGACAATGTTTCAGAATTAGTACAAATGAAGCACATTTTTTTTGTAATTCTGGAGTATGGTGGAATCAAATTTGAATATGACCAAAACACATCAATACATTAGATGATGACATTTGCACACATTATCGTTTGTGTACAGTAAAACATTATGGTGCACATTTAATGGTCATTTGAATTAAAAAATGTTTTGTCTGTAATGGCAGTGCACTACCCCGCCAAGCATAATTCACACTATGCCAATCTATTCAATTGTATGCCCTTCTACTCTGTTCTAAGACACTACACTCTACGCTCCTCCACTCTAAGACACTCTGCGACAGGCGACTTGACTCCATGTCACTCACTCCATGACACAACACTCCACTCTACCCCACTTTAATTTACCCCACTCCAGTCTATTCCACTCCACTCTATCCCACTCCATTCCAATGTACCCCATCCCATTTCAATCTACCCCAATATACTGTACTCCAGTCTACCCTACACCATTTCAATCCCCTCCACTGTAACCCAATCTACCGCACTCCACTCAAATCCACCCCAGTCCACTCCACTACAATCTATCTCACTCCAGTCTACCCCACTCCACTCTACCCCAGACTACCCCACTTGACCCTGATTTTCCACACCCCATTCTACTCTACCCAATCTACCCCACTCCGCTTCACTCCATACTACCACATGCCACTCACAGGTACTCTACTCCAGTCCAATCAAACCCACTCTGCCCCACTCCAATCCAATCTACCCTAACCCAGTTTTTCCTACCCCACTCCAATCTACCCCACTCGTATCTTCCCCATTCCTCTTTCCCACCCCAATTTACTACACACCTCTTTATCTAACTCCAATCTACTCCACTCCAATCTATCACACTTCAATCAGTCCAACTCCACTCTATCCTACTCCATCCCAATCTATTCCACTACCCCAGTTCAATCGACCCCACTCGACCTCACTCCACCTAAACTACCACACTCCACCCCAATCCAAACTATGACACTGATCTAACCAACTCCCCCACTCTACCCCATTCCAATCTTCCCCAATGCTTCACAGTCCATTCTACCCCACCCCCCAATCTACCCTAATATACCCCATTCCATTCCTATCCACCCCACATCCTACTCCACTAACTTTTAGCCATGCGGATCAGCAGTCACACTGGTGTACAATATGGCTAAAACACATTGCCAAAGCCAGTAGCTCTCTCATAAGCGAGACCTATTTGCTTTGCCGATGTTTGATATCTGATGCATGTGTGGGGAAATACTTGGCCCTATGACTTAAAAAATTCCAATGGCCCTAAGGGATGAACAGGATACTGCTACTGTGCCACTATATAAACAAGTGTTTGCACTGAGCTTTATTTACAATTTGTCTTTTTTCTTTGTTTTTCTTTCCTGATATAGCTACTCCTGCTGGTCCACCATCTCGGCAGGAGATAGTAGCACGGCAGCGGCGGCAACGGGCGAGGGTCACCCAGGCTGAATATCGACGGCTGGTGGCTCTGGAAAAAAAGGCGGCATCTGCCACTGCCCCCGGTACCTCGAGCGATCCACCAGTGCCTCCAACCCGGCCATACCTTCGGGGGTGCCGCCGGAAGCTGGGATCCACCACTGCTGCCCTCCCCTCCTCATCATTATCCACAGACCGCTTCCAACGCCGCGTCCTACAAGAGCTGGCGCTGATTCGCCAAGAGGTGGCACGCCTTCACGCCCGAATTGATGCCCTCTAATTCCCTTTTTTTAAAATATATTTGCTTTGGTGGGAGAAACATTTGTTGTGGATGGAACGTGGGAAGGGCGGAAGTCTGTCTTTTGTGTTTTACTTTGCACTGCTGCCTTTTAGCGCAGCCTGTTTTTTTAATCCAGTTATCAAAGTGTATGCCAGTTAGTTATACCCTTGTCCTACTACCCTCTGTAACTATTTTGACTACTATGGGGGTTATGCCTATGCCTATATTGCGTACAACAACTTATTAAAAAAATCTTATTCTTCAGTAATAGTTAGTTCACTTCACTCCATAGTTCTCGTACCTGAATAGATAAAGCAATGGCTGCTACCTCTCTTCCAAAACCTTATTGCAGGGTTTCCCAATGTGCCTTCCTAATGTTGGTGGTGGTTGTAGTTGCACGCTGCCCTCTAGCTGTGAAGACATCGCAAGTGAGGTTCCACTCCCACCTCGGTGTACTCCAACTGTAGGATTAATCAGAAGGATTATCCATTGCAGGCAACTAGATTGAAAGAAAACATAGTTAGCAGGTTATTTATTTATATCCTAACTTATCAAAGACTGAGACCTGACTTCCATCATGAAGCAAAGACCTGATATTATAACAAAAACTAGCAATAGTAACTTCTGAGAAATAGGGAGCTAGTATTAAATTTATTAACAAAAAACTAAACGTACGAAATCCTCGAGTCGGGAGAAGTAGACTTAGGACAAGGTTAAGTGTTTACACAATACAAGGCATGAATGATGATGATGATGATGATGTTTTATATGTTAGTTATGGATCCCTTTGCAGTGAGCTGGTGTCATTTTCACCACATCTGCCCCACCAAGTGTGTGGTCCATTTATGGTGTAAAATTCATAAGTCACACCTAGGTGAATATATATCACACAGCCTGAGGGGAAAAGGGTTAGGTGTTTGATGAATGGATGGACATGGGTAGTTGGAGAAAGGTGCGACAGAGACAAACACTAGACAACAACAATATTCATCAGGTAGATGCGCAGCACATCATCAGATCTGATGTGGAAAGAAATTAGTAAATGACAGTTCATTTAAATGCGTTGCGAACAGTCCTACAGCCCCAGAGATCCAAGTTATTATATATCTAAATGTTCTGTCATCTAGATTTGAAAACTACACATTTATGGAACGGTGAATCCACACAGTTCTGAGAATTCTGATTGTTAAAAGAAAAATTATACTGTATATAAATGCCAAATTGGCCGGTGCATCTGCATTCTTCTCGGAATGTTCTTCTTGGGTGCCTGGCTGAATTGGTCCAGTAAGGTAAGCAGGGTTGTTATGGAGCTTCTGCCTTTCATGCATGAGAAGAGAAGCCCTGTGGATTGTAAAACAGAAACAATATTGTAGGGTCATGAAGGACAGAAGGTAAGCTTCTGTGAAGAGTGTACCTAGAGGCAGAGCAAGAGCATAGGCTGCTGCAATCATTCATCATGACTCGTGTGATTAACTGAGAAGTGAGAGCAATTTTACAACCAATCCCATACAAGCAGCTTCATGTAACAGCCCGATCAATTTCACAACTGTCATCATAATAACATTTATTCAAGTGCGTTGTGCGTTGATTATGTGATGATGTGACATCACATGTCTGTCTCCAGTTACTGCAGCCCCCTGACCACAATCGCATAATAGTGGAGTTTCACATTTGAGCCAGCACAAACTCTACTCAGCAGCATTTCCCAAATCACCTTTCCTCAGTCCTCAGAGCTGACACTTAGAGCCATCATCATGTTTGTTTCCCTTTGAAGCCGTTAACTTCCTTCTTCTGGCTGCTGAGGTAGTCCCACCCTTAGTCCTGACTCTTGAGTAACGAATCTGGCAGACTCTGTTCCGACCTAAATGAGATTGAGAGGGATAGATCTGTAGTGCACTGCTGTTGATGAACAAGAAAACAAAAGAATTTAAGCATTTTGTGTAGATTTGTATTTGTTAACTAAACTGACTGGTCTGGTCTCTGATGAACCAGAAAAAAATACAGCAAGGAGTGGACAATGCAAGTAAATCTAGTCAATTACTTTTTGCAAAATCATCCATCAGCCCCCAAACATAGCAAAATATTGAAACCGATTTTACAAATTAGTTGAAGACCCTCACCGTCTGCCACAACATGAATCATCATCATCGACACTCACTCAATAATATATCACTCATTTGTGCAATAGTTACCTTTTCCAATGCAAGCACGGTGGTACACAGTTATCATATTGTTGTATCTCCTGTTCTCCCATGGAAGCAACACCTTTGCAGTCTTGTAAAGTAATTCCGATCTTTACTGGGACAACCCTGGTAGGGAATAAAAAAAAGAAGTATGGGCTTGGGACGGAGGCAGGCATTGTCTCCAAAGTCCTTGGAGAAAATTGGGAGGCTTCTTCACTGCACACTGGTCCAACTCCAATCCAGCCATGCATGTGAGTAAATGATGGAGCTGCATAACTCAAACCGAAAATATATAATGTTCCAATAGCTAGATCCATTTTTTATCTTTTTTGGCAAAGCAGTTTGACGATAATCTGAAAGTTGTATAGTGGCCTTCTCAGTCAGGAAAGTAGAGTTTTTCCTCAAACTCAGGTGGTTCACCCAGAAGTTGTTCAGATAATGCACTTGAGTCTGACCAATCTCCCTCATCATGTGATGTTTCAGGAGCAGTGTAATTGTGTGGTATGAAGTGCTGGTTCATTTTAATCATGGCCAATCTCCATATTTTGAGGCAGGAGACTGGTCCTTCTCACTGTGACAACTGTGCCAGCTGCACTGAGCACACACTCAGTAGACAAACTTGTTACCGGACAAGCCAGATACTTTAATACCAGCCGGTAGAGCTCTGGCCATTGGCGCATCTTCCCATTCCGACAGACCAATGGGTTTTGATCCATATTGACCTCTTTTGGCTTATCCAGATTGTTTGTCCTGGAGCATCCTCTGAATGGTTGTTGGCTCTGCTACTTGCTTGATCTCTTTTACCTTTGTAGTGCCACTGAAACCAAGCCTATGCAGAGGTTGGGTCCGATTCTTCTGTTGCTCCGAAGTTCATGTTGCTGATGTTGTCTGCTGCGAGACAACAGTATTGCCCCCTCTGGAGGTTGCAGGCTGCACCCCAGAACTTCTGCCCGGAACTCTAATTTTCAGCCATTCTTATTCCAGGTCTGTCGCTTAATCAACAATCCACGTCTTGTATAGTGAAACATCCCATTCTAAAAACGGAATGAAAGTGGCCAGTATTTTTTTGTACTGTAGAGCAAGTATTGTGACACAGATGTACTGTTTGGATGACACTATGTCTGTTTACAGCCTTGGATTAACAGCCAATCGAAGGATTAAGCTCTCAGGCAAGACATGCACTTCTCCGTTCATACCTGCAAACCTTTGCGACACCTTTTTTAACTAGCCCTGTAGCAGATTCAGCCATTGGATAGCATTGGCTCATCGTACTGTCTTCCTTGCTGACTTCCAGTGTGAAAACCTCTAAAGGAAGTAGCATCTGTGTCAGGCATTTGACTAGGCCCCATTTCTCCACCTCCATGGTCATGCTTTTCCCACTTGCATCACCTCTTTGAAGGGCACAGTCAGTGATCGGTCTGTACTGGCTAAACAGACGCTGCAGTATAGAATAGGTAGAGTTCCAACATGTTGGCACCTCCTGTATGAGGGCTTTAACTGATACTCTATTAGCACGCTGAATAATCCCGAACTGCTTTTGGGCTTTAAAAGAATGGCAGAAATGAGTGAAGATTCTTCTGCAGGTGGTCAGTATGTTGCTGACTCGTAGTCTTTTTTGAGAAAATCCTGCACAATCAGGTTGATGCAATATGCCAAACACAGGACCCTGAAATAGCCATTATCTGCTATGGCCTTAACTATATTACTGCCATTGTCTGTGACAACAAATCCAATTCTGAGACCTTTAAGTCGAAGCCATTCAGACACCTTGCTGTTAAAGTGTTCCAAGATGTTTGCATCTGTATGGTATTTCTCTATGGCAACCATGGGTGCTTTGCATGCCGCTGAACACCCTTAAAAGTTGCTTCAGTGCTGAAACCTGTAGACAGCTGATGCCTATCCCTCACAAAAGAGATCCAATGTGAAGTGATATACATGTAATCAGTTGCTTGACTACTGGTCTGTATGTATGTCTGTCGTAAGGTGGATAATCTGACCACAACTCTGTTGCAAAGCTGATCCAACCAATTGCATCGTCATGGAGTGCTGCAACAGCAACTCCGGCAAAATCGGTCCGGCTGGGAACCTTCCATTTCGGGCAGATGGCTGCCACAAATTCTAGAACTCATATTCCTTCCACAAAGGAAAAAGGGAGGAGATATAGCTCTACATTTTTGCCAACTTCTCGTTGTACAAACGTGCCGTTGGGTGGTTGCGTTCATAGGGCCCCTCCTGCCTAAACATGCCTGTAATAGTAGACTGGATTTTTTTTCTTTTCCTGTGCCACTGATGTATGCGACTTCTGGAGAGAACCAGGAGGTGGTGGTAGACTTAATGTGTTTGGGGGGCATTCTTTGTATTCTGTTGCTGTGGTATCTCCATCTGACTCTTGTACAATTTTGTTGTTGCTGATTCAGGTGGTACTGATGCACAGGGCTGCTTTGCATAAAGCTGTTACCCTCTTCTTCCATAACACCTCCCATGTTATCAGAGCTGATTCCCCTCTCTCATCACCAACACCTGCAGCAATTTTTTAAGGCGCCACTCCCACCGGAATCCGTGATGTTTTTGATATTGTTCGTTTGCCCTCCAGCACCGTAGTGTGAACTAGGCTTACCTCGACGAACACTTGTGTGGCAAATGGAGAATAATGCAATGTTATTCTCCTGCTTACTAATGGTAAAGAAGTCCCAAACTGGGTAGGAGAACTTTTTAATGGGCTAGTGACTGGTGCCACTGTCCATGCCCGAAGAACATGTGTCGATGATTGCCTCTCTGCGGTGAATACATCGACTGAGGTAGTGGTGAATGCAGGTCTCAGTGAGGGCCTCACAAATATGGAAGCTGGTACCAGTGCCACATCCCTTGGAGCAGGTTGAATAGGAGGGATAATGTCGGTGTCCCCTGAGCTAGTTTCCATGACAATGACCGGCTCGTTCTCCTGATCACCTTCCATAATTGTAAGGCTTTCAGGAACTTTCCTTTTCCCTTGTCTCGTGACCGGTCTCTGACTCAGCCACGGTCCAATCCGTATCCTTATCATCAGAAGGGGTCCTTTCTTTTTCTTGCTAGAGATCAGGGTGCCAATGGTTCAAAAAGAGGTACATCTTGCTCAGCAGGAAGCTCAACCTCCTGTTCTGCTCCTACTTCAGAAAGATCTACTATTGCTGGTTGCAGATCCTGTTGTCCAGTTTGTTTAGTTTCCTGCGATAACTGGTTACTAGTTCGCATCTGAGACAAATCCAACTCTGACTCATTGCTCATCGCCATGATTGGAGTGGCTGCCTCACTGGGAGACAAGGGCTTGGGCTTAGGTTTGTGCGATGCCGTCGTTGATACAGGAGTGCTGCTCCCAGCTTGCGGCGGGAGTGTGGTCTGGCAGGCACACAAACTGTCTTTAAAAAGGAGGAGAGAGGCAAGCCAGTGGTGGCAATTTGCTTCTCCTCCTCACTGGCCACTTTCTTAGCACCATTCTTTGGGGCCATCTTCAAGCTATGTCAGCTTATGCTTAGCTGCACAAGCGGAAGAGAGGAGGACTTGTATGCCGTGGTCACGTCACTTCTGTCTGGCAGTACTGTGGGTGATGTCTCTTGTACACCTAAAAGCAAACAAGCAAGAAAAACATTTAGTGAAATGTGACATTCTTGCAGCTTGAACTATTCATTGTACAAACAATATATTTTAGTGTGGTTAATTTATTATCTTAAATAATTAACAGATGTGTATCCATTCCCGACCACACCACCATAACATAGAAAATATAAATAAATAAAAAAATAAATATATATATATATATTAAATTAATTGCTGGTGTACTAGGTTACTATAAGAACGCCATTGGGAGGCAAGGATGTGGAAGGGCAAAAATGGAAACAAATGCATATAACATTAAACACTGTTCATATATACATATACTACAATGATCCTCAAGTATATTATACTGATATCGGGGAAAAGTTGCAAAACAATTTAACAAAAAGGCATAGCCCTCTCTTCCCAATCTCCCTAAAAAAATGGCTTTGAAAACTGCAAAAAGGGAATTACACACGGTCTGGCTGCACAAAATGGCAGCCGGTCACATGGTCAGTCAACAACAACCTAGGAGGCATGGACACAACAAAGAACACATGCAGGCCTATGGCACTCGCAAAAGCACACTGGCTGGCAACGCAAAATCGTCGCCGGCAACATGGTCAATCAACAAGCAAGGAGGCATGGACCACAAAGAATACATGCAGGTCTATGGATACTGACTACACTAAATGGCTCTCGGCCACATGGCTTAGAGACCAAAGAGAAATGGTGGCCTATGGCATACACATGAGCACACACACACACACACACACACACATTAATTCAGCAGTACCAAAAACAAAAATTAAGTGAGACATTAAAATTTCCCAACACACATCCTCCCAAGGCATCAAATATTATTCCACCATTATACACTGTTTGCTGAAAAGGTGTGAAATAAAAAAAGGAAAACTAATTTCCCCTTACAAAAGATTTAAAAAATTCAATGCAAAAAATAACTAGGCCATCTCTGAAACTCCAGGCCACCAACCACAACCAAAATAAAATTTTTAAAACCAAATAAAAGTACAAATAAATACTGATGCATGCCCTCTATTAAACAAACAACACCTTCATACAAAGGTTTATTTAATTTACTTGTGATATCATAAAAATAAAGTCCTTGCAATCCAATGCTATAAATGCAGCAGAAATTGCAGACAAAGAGTGATCCGTCCGCTTCGAAATGCAAATAAAAAGTGACCAGTACACGGACAAAGCACTGGAAAGAGCCTGCTGGACAAGAAGAGGACATCAGCTCTGACTCATCTAAGGTTTTTCAGATGGTTAGTATGCTTGCTGCAAAGAACGTGTACCATGCATTTTAATAAACCGTATTTTATATGCATAGTTCAGTGGATTAATGCTTTTGTCACAGCAATTCTTTTGTTACTCTGCAATTCATAAGTAACAATTGTAATGTAGCACAGTGAGCTGTGAGCTGCCATCAAAGCAGATGCATTGCAAGGAGGGTTGGCACGAGTTTTGGGGGCAGCAGCCTTTGCACCTCAAACGCATGAATAACCCCCCCCCACCCCCATGGTTCTTCCATGCAGCCGCTTCGGGCGGCAAAGGAATGACTGCCACGGGCAGCTAAGTGTCTAGCTACGCTACTGCATCAAAGAGCTGCATGCAGACGGCATGGTACAAGTTAGTACGTTATGTTTTTTCTCCCCAGTCTTTCATTATCCTGATGCTGTTAAAAAAGGTTTGCTTGGGTAGAAATAAAATGTTGTTATTAAAATCAACATTAACCACTGTGTTAGATTCTGAATCTGAATGTGTGCTCCTCCAGAACAAGCACTCTTCAAAAATACCTACCAGTTTGAATGACATGAGAATCCTACACTTTGTAGTCCCCTATGCATTATGTAACATTTTCTATAAACTGATTTGCACATGTACAATTCTTTGTCTCTGTGTGTGATGTAAAGTGCTCCAACACCCTACACTAGTATGAGAGGCGCTATAACACAAATTAAAAACATATGTCAGAGGGGCTGATGAGAGGCACTGTGGGAGGGAATCATTGAAGAGCCCCAACAAAGATTGTCGTAGCCTGGTGCACAGTAAGGCCATCATTTACTATGCTTTGACTGACTGACTGACTGAAGCTTTTATTAAGCGCTCGAATGCCGCGGCGTCTTGGCGCTGTAGAATAAAAGGTGATGTGAGACAGATCAGGGCAGGGAGAACAGCCATGTTTTCAGGGATTTTCTGAATCTCAGTTTGGAGGCTTGTGAGCGAAGTTCGACAGGCAATGAGTTCCAAAGTTTGGAGGCCTGATTAGAAAATGATTTTCCACCCCAACGCACTTTCCGGATTCTAGGCACGCAGACCAGGTCTTGATTAGCCGATCTTAGAGTTCGGTTGGGCACATAGCGCGGGAGAAGTTTGGCCAGATCGTCTGATCCTTTTCCGTGTACGGCTTTGTGGGCCAAGCAGAGGGCTTTAAACTGGACTCTGCGCTTAATTGGCAGCCAGTGCAGCTCTCGAATGGCCTGGGAAGTGGGGTGACGCTTTGGCAGGTTCAGGAGAACCCTGGCGGCCGCGTTCTGGATAGCCTGCAGCTTGATCAATTGCTTCTCTCCTGTACCGAGATAGAGAGAGTTGCAATAATCAACCCGAGACATTACTAGGGCAGCAATGACAGTCTTTTTTAAGGTGGGTGGAATAAAAGGCAAGATCTTTCTAAGTACCTTCATCATATGAAAACAAGCTGAAGTGACTTGGTTCACCTGCGCTGTGCAGGAGAGGTTTTTGTCCAATAAGAATCCGAGGTTTCTGACCTTCTCGGCTGGGATAGGACAGCAGCCGGCTTCCGGGGGCCACCATAGCTGACTCCATATCGAGGGCTTTTGACCGAATTCTATGATTTCAGTCTTCTCAGTATTTAGTTTGAGAAAGTTTTGGCTCATCCAGTTTTTTACACTGAGAAGGCAATTCCTGAAACGGCCTGCGGTTGCTTCAATGGAATCGGAGACGGACACTATGATTTGTGTGTCGTCTGCATAAGACACTAATCTCAAGCCATGGGATTTTATCAGTTTCGCCAAGGGGGTGACATATAAATTGAACAAGGTTGGTGATAATGCCGACCCTTGTGGGACTCCTCCGGGAAGAGTGAATTCCTCTGATTTAAGTCCATCCCAGTGGACTTGTTGGATTCTGCCTGTCAGAAATGATGCTAAGAGGGCTAGAGCGGCATCGGAGATGCCCAGATTTTCCAGACGACTTAGTAGGACCGAATGATTGACGGTGTCGAACGCCGCGGTTAAATCAAGTAATATGAGGGCCGTTCTTCCACCGTCATCCATGGTCTTCCTGATATCTTCTGTTGCCATGATAAGGGCTGACTCAGTTGCTTTAAAAGCTAATTCAATTCAGTATATGACAAATGTGTTGTAGAATGCACACTTTTCCCCCAAAATTTTCTTGGGGGGAGGTCCCCTCCAAACCCTCCTATGTAGTGGTCAAGCTCACTCGCTGCACTGGGTATGCACCGTAAGGGGGCTGGTCTGACAACATTTGCCAGGGATGCTACCGCAAAAGAAAACGACACATTGAAAATTTAGTCCACGAGATGCAGCACCTACCTTTTCATTAAAATATTTCGTTTTTTAGGTCTCGGCTAGCCGCGCGAAGCGCGTCTCCGCCGAGCCCCTTTTGTCGGCATGTGTGCTTCCCAGGAGACAGTCCTGGCCGCGCGCATCGCCTTGGAGGCGATTTGAAAGTGACACGCGCACGCGAACGAGCGCTGCGGCCAGGCGCTGTCTCCTGTGAAGCACACACGCATGCGCATACACACATCAAGTGCTTCGTGAAATTACAGATGAAAGTAAGTGTATTTATTCACATTGCGTGTGTCCTCTTTTCCCGCCTCCACCCCTGGGGCAATCCCTCGTCTATCCTTGCTCCCCGAACACCAGCCCAGCTCCCTCCCAAGCTCCGGCTGGGCTTTACCTTTGCAGCGGCGCCGAGCCGGATGCGCGCTCAGATCCACGGAAATGTAACCGGGAGAGCTCCGCCGGGAGGCTGACATCGAGAGGCGCGGGGAGTGGGGCAGCTGCAGTGCGCTTCCACCGACTGCAGGGGGGCGTCACCGAGCGGCTTGCCGAGGAAAGCGGCGGGAGGCAGGGACCGAGCTTGCGGGAGGAGGTAAGGAGAGGAGGGAGGAGAAACGAGAGCGCGCTCGAGACAGAAGCACGAGGAGGCAGGACTTCTCACGAAAAACAGAATTGAGCTCTAGTTGACACCCCCGGGGTACCAAAGAGTTGTCGGCGTGAAGGAGTAGAAACGTCTCGCCCTGGGGGTATTTACATTTTAATGCTTGGTGACGCTACTCTCGTAAGTTAATAAAACGTTGCCCATCGCAAATCGTACCCAAGCCACCACGCGTAACCCCAAGAAAACAGACCCCTCAGCTTGTGATATACCACACCCGACCCTTTAGTGAAGATATGTTAGGAGCTCAGGCTCTTAAAGTTTTACGGCTAGCCTGACTCAAAGAATGAAGGCGGTGTTCTTACCCTTGTGCAGAGTAGTGAGTGCAGAGTGAGTGTGCAGAGTAGTGAGTGCAGAGTGAGTGTGCAGAGTAGTGAGTGCAGAGTGAGTGTGCAGAGTAGTGAGTAGTGAGTACAGAGTAGTGAGTGCAGAGTGAGTGTGCAGAGTAGTGAGTGCAGAGTGAGTGTGCAGAGTAGTGAGTGCAGAGTGAGTGTGCAGAGTAGTGAGTGCAGAGTGAGTGTGCAGAGTAGTGAGTAGTGAGTGCAGAGTAGTGAGTGCAGAGTGAGTGTGCAGAGTAGTGAGTGCAGAGTGAGTGTGCAGAGTAGTGAGTGCAGAGTGAGTGTGCAGAGTAGTGAGTGCCGAGTGAGTAGTGAGTGCAGAGTAGTGAGTGCAGAGTAGTGAGTGCAGAGTGAGTGTGCAGAGTAGTGAGTAGTGAGTGCAGAGTAGTGAGTGCAGAGTGAGTGTGCAGAGTAGTGAGTAGTGAGTGCAGAGTAGTGAGTGCAGAGTGAGTGTGCAGAGAAGTGAGTGCAGAGTAGTGAGTGCCGAGTGAGTAGTGAGTGCAGAGTGAGTGTGCAGAGTAGTGAGTGCAGAGTGAGTGTGCAGAGTAGTGAGTGCAGAGTGAGTGTGCAGAGTAGTGAGTAGTGAGTACAGAGTAGTGAGTGCAGAGTGAGTGTGCAGAGTAGTGAGTGCAGAGTGAGTGTGCAGAATAGTGAGTGCAGAGTGAGTGTGCAGAGTAGTGAGTGCAGAGTGAGTGTGCAGAGTAGTGAGTGCAGAGTGAGTGTGCAGAGTAGTGAGTAGTGAGTGCAGAGTAGTGAGTGCAGAGTGAGTGTGCAGAGTAGTGAGTGCAGAGTGAGTGTGCAGAGTAGTGAGTGCAGAGTGAGTGTGCAGAGTAGTGAGTGCCGAGTGAGTAGTGAGTGCAGAGTAGTGAGTGCAGAGTGAGTGTGCAGAGTAGTGAGTAGTGAGTGCAGAGTAGTGAGTGCAGAGTGAGTGTGCAGAGTAGTGAGTAGTGAGTGCAGAGTAGTGAGTGCAGAGTGAGTGTGCAGAGAAGTGAGTGCAGAGTAGTGAGTGCCGAGTGAGTAGTGAGTGCAGAGTAGTGAGTGCAGAGTAGTGAGTGCAGAGTAGTGAGTGCAGAGTAGTGAGTGCAGAGTAGTGAGTGCAGAGTGAGTGTGCAGAGTAGTGAGTGCAGAGTGAGTGTGCAGAGTAGTGAGTAGTGAGTGCAGAGTAGTGAGTGCAGAGTGAGTGTGCAGAGTAGTGAGTGCAGAGTGAGTGTGCAGAGTAGTGAGTGCAGAGTGAGTGTGCAGAGTAGTGAGTGCCGAGTGAGTAGTGAGTGCAGAGTAGTGAGTGCAGAGTGAGTGTGCAGAGTAGTGAGTGCAGAGTAGTGAGTGCAGAGTAGTGCGTAGTGAGTGCAGAGTGAGTGTGCAGAGTGAGTGTGCAGAGTAGTGAGTGCAGAGTGAGTGTGCAGAGTAGTGAGTGCAGAGTGAGTGTGCAGAGTAGTGAGTGCCGAGTGAGCAGTGAGTGCAGAGTAGTGAGTGCAGAGTAGTGAGTGCAGAGTGAGTGTGCAGAGTAGTGAGTGCAGAGTAGTGAGTGCAGAGTAGTGAGTAGTGAGTGCAGAGTAGTGAGTGCAGAGTAGTGAGTGCAGAGTGAGTGTGCAGAGTGAGTGTGCAGAGTAGTGAGTGCAGAGTGAGTGTGCAGAGTAGTGAGTGCCGAGTGAGTAGTGAGTGCAGAGTTGTGAGTGCAGAGTAGTGAGTGCAGAGTAGTGAGTGCAGAGTGAGTGTGCAGAGTAGTGAGTAGAGAGTGCAGAGTAGTGAGTAGAGTAGTGAGTAGTGAGTGCAGAGTAGTGAGTAGTGAGTAATGAGTGCAGAGTAGTGAGTAGAGTAGTGAGTGCAGAGTAGTGAGTAATGAGTGCAGAGTAGTGAGTAGAGTAGTGAGTAGTGAGTAAAGTAGTGAGTAGAGTAGTGAGTAATGAGTGCAGAGTAGTGAGTAAAGTAGTGAGTAGAGTAGTGAGTGCAGAGTAGTGAGTGCATAGTAGTGAGTAGTGAGTGCAGAGTAGTGAGTGGTGAGTAGTGAGTGCAGAGTAGTGAGTGGCTGGCCCTGTTTCTAGCTTAAGCGGCACCGGCACCTGTAGTCTAAAGATAACACCTCTGCCTCAAGTGAAGTACTCTGGTACCCAAGGATGACTAGCAAACAATATTATTCACAACGTTGCTTACTATTCAGCAACATTTGACAGTTTGCAATCAATCTTTATAAAACAATTCAGAGTTTGATAACAAATTAATGCAACACATTGTAATATACAATGCCAATAGCTCAAACTTTAATGCTGCGAGACCTATTGCATTGTAAATGCTTGTTGCAAATGTTATCAATATAAAATAATACTTTAGTAATTTGAGCATTGTTTGGTGTGCACTTGTTTGTGTTTTTTTTTTTACTAATTACTTATTCAGTGTTTGAAATTTGAATCCTACAAATTGCTTTGGGGTCCTGGCTTCCAGTTGTGAGTCAGTGGTCGTTCTCAGGAGTCGAAACGTTGGCAACCACTAGAGTAGAATACATTCACTCGAAAATGTCTTTTCAAGTTGTTTTAGCTGCTTCTTGAGTAGAGAATCTGCTCGAGAAGCGGCCGCTCGCTTGAGTCATGAAAATGGCACTGGATGGCTCTGTAGTGACGAAAAGCTGCGCTAGAGGTCGGCAAATCTTGCATGCGCTGGCTAGCAGATCTCATCGTGCTTACCAGCGCACGCTTAAACGCATCTCGCATGAGCCAACAGGATAACAATTCCGCCACTCGCCAGAGTTTAGCAGGAGCCCCGCGTTACACAGCGCGAAGTTACCGAATTCGCCTTCTCCGCGAGTGGCATTATAATTCCACCCGGGCCTAATAATAACTGCTTCATGACCATGCACCTTATTCTCTTTGCAATATTCAATTTAGGGTCTAGACGTTTTGTACAGCCTTCTCCACAGCTTCTGTGGCGACAACCGAGATAGATGTCAAGCTAGAAAGAGAAGCACAAGTGTTCACAGGAGTGATGTCAGCATTGAGCACTGTGGGCCTGTGAACCTGGGTAGCCTTCAAGCATGGTGCAGCAGTGTGTCAGTATTCCTTCAAGGAGGGAATAGTGACTCCGAAGGGTGAAACGAATAGGAGTATTCCATTCAGGAGTGGAGAGTGACTCATAAGGTGGAAATGAAGATTTTATAAGGCTTGGCCTTATGACAGAAAGGAGACCCAAAAGTATCACTATGCCAGTCTCATGGGAGGGTTGGAGTTCTACCTCATGTCTCTGACAAAACCTGAATAGCTCCACTCTCTATTCTTATTCATTCTCTTTGCATTCTTTTGGAATGCACAGAGGAAAGGCCTGCAGTGTTGATGGATTTTAACAAATCTGCTTGTCCAAGGGACACAGTTTTACAGATATCTACTGGTCCTGCAAAGAAATACACTTGCCTTACCAAATTCCTAAATCAGTTAACTCTTTGAGGAATAAGGTGTTTCATTGGCTGAGTTCCACCTTAAAGATTTGTGAGAGTTCATACAAATCCTCTCTTAAGGTCTTTGTACAGCAAATTCTCCATTGCATCATGAACATCCTTTTGTGTGCAGTGCACACAATGCCAGGGAGGCACAACCAAATTTTTGCCATGGCACTGAAGCCCAGAGGCGAGCTTAAAGTGATGTGCACAGAAATACACAATTTGGTCAAGCGTCCAAGAATCAAATCTAGATGAGTAAATCTGGAATGTAGTGGTGGGCCACATTTCTACAGCCTTGTAAATAACTCTTTCCTGGCTCCAAACCCTGTATTGTAAGTGGCCACGTATAACAAACATTTACATAGTGCCCAGTGCATACTGATTTGCAAGCCATTGAAATATTGCGCACGTTAAGGAGTTCTTCGCAACGTACACATTGCATGGCGCTTTGTTAGAGCACTGCATTTTAATCATGTGAAAAGCTTTCTGGACGATGTGTCTACTTGATGCATATTATTTTCTGGTTACACACACTTCATGTTCCTCAGCAGAGAAATAGTGTTCCTTGATATTCTTCCAGAGCCCCAAATGAAGGTCTTCTTTTGAAACTGCCTGTAAAATCTGTGCCTTTGCCTACATGTTTTTATATAGTTCGGTAAATGTATTTGACTCCAGTTGGCAACACATTGTGTGAAGGATCTTCCTAGCCTCCAGTTCCTTTCCTGAGGGTTTGGCTTTATATCTAAGCTACTGCCTGTGGCCCACACCTAGTAATCTGACATACACCGTGGAATTTCCCAAGGGAAGTGGTTTACCATTGTCCCAATTCTGTTCTTCAGTGTCCTACTTCTCACCTGGCAGCGGGCCTGCAAACGCTGCCTGATGCTGAAGGCTATGGCCCAAGCAGGAACACACAGGGCCAAGACGAGCACGTATTCCAATGATGAGAAGGCTTGAAGTGTGTTGAGCCTTGTTTTGATCATTTTCTGACCATTCTGTATGCTTTCTGTTGTGGGCGCTCTGTACTGTGCTCTAAGCATCACCATTAGTGTTAGGTAGATGAGCAGGTTGACCTTCACTTTTGCAGTCACCCTCTCCCAGCGAACCACCCCAGGCTCATCCTGATTGCATCCTCAGGGTTATCCTCAACACTAGGGTCTCCTGTTTTACCTGTGGACTAGCTCAGAGTTTGAGTCCCACATGACCATGCCGGCTTATAAGCTATCAATGCTTTGGAGGGCTGTCGCTTGATCGGCCTACACCTGCTTGCTCCTTCTCCTCCAGGGGGCCTGAGATCTGGCTGATGGCAAGCTTGTAGATTTAGCAGGACTTTGTGCCTCACAAATGACGAGCACTGGAGTTCCCAGTCCCAACCTGCAATGTTGTGTACCCCGCGAGTCGCAGGCTGTTCTACATTTTTTACCGAGTAGTCTCAGTGCATTCGGTGGGGTTCCAAAACAAGAGCTCATGTGCATAACACCAGGTAAACTGCATCAGATTTGAACAAGCTTGTTGATGGGTGCAGCAAGAGGTTGTTGTAGGTGTGCGCACTCAAACGGGTTATCTACTAAAGTGGCGGTCTGTGCCCCAGAATGGAGCGGTATTATTGACATCAGTACTAAGAGATCAAGGAGAGACAGCTTTATGCAGATGTATTTTTTATAGTCACATAGGATCAGTTGGCATTCAATGGATCTAAATGGAATTAACATAGTCCCTTGTTATCCTGAAAGTCATGTACTGGACTGCTCAGCAGAGGCAGCTTCCATGTGCAAGATATGTTGTATACAGACACTTCATATGAAAATGAAACCCTTGTACACATGTTATAGCCTGACGTGTAATATGACCCATTTAAGACAATTCTCTGTGCTGATGATAGAAGAACGGATCCATTTTAAGTCATGCACTCTAGAGCTTACGCCAAGTATACAGTCCTCTGATATCTGTGGAACCCATAAATTGGGATGCAATGGGGAACAGTATAGGTGTTCACAAAATGGCCACAGGATTCCTTACAAATGTTTTAAATTAAACAATGAGGGCAGGGACCGCATCCAAGATGGAAAAATAAAACACACCACATGGCCTCCTTTCAGAGCACCCAACACACTGCAGCACACCTCTCTTGAAGGCTTAAAGAAGTGAAACCATGCCCCCCTCCAATCTTGAAGGACCATCCTTGATTCTGCTCCAAGACTGCATAGTCTTAAATACCAGCTGGATTGCATGCAGGACCACTAGAAACTGCACCCAGGTGTACCTGGCTGAGAAGCCACCTCTTATGGATAGTGCCACACAGGTAATCAAGACCTAGGCAGACTGGGCAAGAAAACTGCACACAAAAAAGGGAAATCCAGATGAAGGGCCTTCTCCACACTCCCAATATCCTCATGAGAATTATAAAGAAGCTCAAGACTCTCATCGAGAGCATATAGGCCTGACTCGTCCGCCGGATAGAAACTTATTCTTGTTGTAGGATGGGGATGTTGAGATTACAAGGCACCGTTAATAATTCGTGTTCATATGTTGATCCACAAAAAGGGAAAAAACATTGCTGTAAAGTAAATGGACTTTTGAGACTATTTCTGGTTTTGGCACAAAGACTACAACCAGGAATTAAAAAGGAACGTAAAAAAAGCCATTTATTTTTCACTTTCGAAGGTAGCTGCTCTGTTTCCAAGAGCACTAGTTGATGCTTTGGGTCAGGTTCCCCGGACCGTCCCACGGTGTGTGTTCAGCAACCTCAAAGAGAGAGAAGAAGAGATACTGCTTCATCTTCACTCTTGAGGGCCTGCTGGCTATGGTGCCTACAGGGATTGGGCAGCAAGGGAGGGTCTGTATATTCCTTGGGACTCCTCAGTAGGGCTCTGAAAGGTTCATTAAGAAATGACAGTACCACTGTGTCCCTTGTCCAACAGTAAGCCTACCTTGAGTGCAAGCGCGGCGGACTGCGGGCCACTGTCTGTATTGCTGCGAAAGAGGCTTCGCCATGCTGATGTGCCCTCCTTTCCTTAACAGGGTCAGACTCGCTGTTCTGTGAGAGGCAGCAGTACGACCTGCCTCCAGACCGGGATCGCAGCAGTGGCCGTCTCTCTTACCAGGACAGAGGTAAGATCCTGAAATTAGGGGGCATGCCGCACAGTTCTAAACTTTGCTACAGCGCACACACTTCACTAATAGCTGGGCTCTTAGAGACTCTTGCTTTCATCTGACTGAAAAAATGCAGGCTATGGGTACTTACTTGGTGGCCCTTTTTTATTATTATTTTTTTATTTTAACCCCTTGCATGCTGGTGACGAACCCCAGCCGTCATGCTCAGCGGTGCTCGTGTGCGGATGACGGCTGGGGTTCGTTAAGGCCCCGCCCTGTTCGTTTGTTTACCGCACAGCGGCGGAAACGGGCCAGCATCGAAGGGGTTAAAGTAAGAGCCATATGGAGTCTCAATATATCAGTCACTGTTAAAATTTGCCAACCCTTTTTCCAACACGGTTAACTCTTTGGAGACCGCCCCGGAAAGAATAAACCATGGCATTGGTGATTCCCTCTACCTTATGTTTTGTGTTTCAAAGGACAACGTTGAGAATGTTATGGGTAATCTCCCTGCAGACGTAAGGCTATAGAAACTGCAATGTTAGCTCACATAAGCACTGCCAGCCTCTAGGATGGTTACCTTAAGCACAAGACTTCTTCCTTTCTAAGAATTTTCAGAGAAAGATGTGCCCTATTCCCCCGTATGTCCGCTTCTGACATCATATCCAGGATCACCTTGCTAGGTTTGCCTTTTGGTGTAGCTTTCAGTTTTGTAAAATCAAATGTGAAGTAGTGAGCCCAGCTCACTCAGTCGCACGCCATTTTCTTAATCGTTGACCCATAGAACCTAGTGAGGAAAGTACATATTAAAAGAAGTGCAGGGGCATATACCATTCCCTTTTCATTTTTCCATGTTTCGTAACGTCCCTCCAGAAAATGTTTCAGCTTGGATGTGTATAACACGTGTATTTTTCGCAAAATAATTGGTATAATCCTAAAATGGCCAATAGATATCGTTTTTTTATTTTAGATTTCAGTATGTATGGCCATTCTGATTCGTTTTTAAAGTTATTCATATACTGCCCATTCCTTCCCATTTAAAACCTCTTGCTTTCACGTTTCTGCTATCAAGGCCCGCGATAAGGTCTTCCCAGGAGAGAGTCGGTCAATTTTGTCTCACCTCATTAGCTGGAGCTTGGGTCTTTTCCAATGATGTGTTTTGCTGCTTAATATGTTCTGTTTTCAGGCGTGTTAATGTTTTATAGCTGTTTGAAAGAGATGGGGGGGTCAACATACCAATGCCTGAAAAGTGTAGTTACCTGTGAGTGACTGATTTCTTAAAACAAGTGGCATTCTCTGAGCCATGTGTTGCATATTGCATGGCTCAGAGTGTGTTTGTGGAATTAGAAGGTTGTTTTTTGATTCACCTGATACCTTCTGAATTATACACCACCTGCCAATTTGAATGACCATGGGTGAGCATTTTTGGTATGAGTTGGTAATTGTGTTTGTTTTGCCATTCACCACACACAGTTTATTTGAGTTTTTGGTTGCACAATTCCTGTGATACTCTACGCATATTGGATATTGCATGGGCGGAGTAGCCTACGGTAAGGTGGGGGTGAGGGTGTCCTGGATGTCATTCTGCCACAGTAGGGTATTCAGTGTCCTTCAGGCTTATAAATTATTGAATTTTGCAGGAATGTGGAATTTTATAAAATACTAGCAGCCCGTCCCGACGTTGTCCGGGTACGAAAAAGAAGGTCTTAAATGGTTAGAAGAGGCAAGGCAAAGTCTTTTTAAAAGTTGATGGCATAGTACATTTATTGTTTCATGCTTTTTGCCTGTGCGGCTGCTCAGAACCCCTCTTTCTGTTGCGCTGAAGGTGAGCGTGTGCTCTGCAGTTTGTCCTTTCCGCAGAATGCGAACCTGCCGACGGCCCTGATCAGTCCTGGCATACACACTGAGGGCGTGTGCCTTAGTAGATTCACGCACTCACCAAAGACTTGCTTGGTGCACTTAGACGCCCCACATAGCGTCACTGCCAAACGCCACAACTCCAAGGACGCTATTCCCCCTCTCCGCAATGCTTCGGGCGTCTCTGAAGGCACACGCCCACAACACTGCTAAACAACACGCCCTCTTTTTAAAAGTTCATGGCATAGTACATTTACTGTTTCATGCGACTTGCCTGTGCGGCTGCTCAGAACCCCTCTTTCTGTTGCGCGGAAGGTGAGCGTGTGCTCTGCGGTTTGTTGTCCTTTCTGCAGAATGCGAACGTGTGTGTCCGCTCCTGCCGACGCCCCTGATCAGTCCTGGCATACATACTGAGGGCGTGTGCCTGAGTAGGTTCACGCACTCCCCAAAGACTTCCTTGGTACACTTAGACGCCCCACATAGCGTCACTGCCAAACGCCACAACTCCAAGGACGCTATTCCCCCTCTCCGCAATGCTTCGGGCGTCTCTGAAGGCACACGCCCACAACACTGCTTAACGACACGCCCACTTCAAGACGTGTCAGAACGCTATTCTCACACAGAATGCTTTTCGCAAGCATTGCTTTACAGCAGAACGCCCACGCCCACAACAGACTACTTTGTCCTAAAACGGTCTTTTTCACTTGTAATGTATATATTGGGCTGGTGTATAGTCTATGTCCATCTGCTTATACTCACCTTTCCAATGCTGTATTGGGTGTTCTGATTGGCGCTGTAGTTCCGGAGCTTACCCGCCTCAAAGGTTCGGGCTCTCTCTTTATAATATTAGTATAGATTAACTTGCCCATTGGATGGGATGATTCGTAGATCTACTTTTCCTGTGAAAAAAATCCTCTTGTCCCTTGGTTGGTAATTTACTCCTGACGAGGGAAGATATAAAACATTTTCCAGTGTGGGAAGAAACGGGGTTGGAGGGAATGCGAACCTGCAACCAGATTTTCACATGAGCAAACGTACACATGTATATTTGCTCATGCTAAAATGCAGTTCACAAACTTTTTGTATATGTACTGTTTCCAGGCCTACTTCTGTAAATTTGTGAAAGTTGTAAATCTTCACAAATTGAAGGACATGTACCATGGGTGTGTTTTTTTAACTTACTTTAATAATTTGGCCTATAAGTATGGTTGGGGTTTGCCAAGACTTTTTGTTTATGTTAAAAGTTTAAATAATTTCATATATGGTCAACTTCACTGTGAGTGACTGCATTCTGCTCTTTCATAAGGAGCACATTGGCACATAAAGTACTTTCCTTCAGTGCAGGGGACTACTATGGCAGCATATGCTTTCAGTATTGCTTTAAGGGAATTTTTTGCGGTACATTGGTGTCAGCCCAGCCGCTACCGGAACAACAAAGTTTTAAAAAAACTACGTTGAAACAAAACACGCTTTGACAAACTAAAAGGGTGGGAATCCGCGCCAGAACAATTATCTTTGCTATTGCTTGTTTATTTTTATGTTTCCCATAATTTTGATGAAACTGGTTGTACACTCATTTTCCATTATTAATATTTTTGGGAAGAACTAGCATGTATCAAACACATTTTACAAAATTATGCCTCAAAGAAATGGTACCTAAAATTGCAGTTTTATCAAAATGTTTTTCTTTTAGTTGCTGTTTTTTGTGAACCTTTTATTTTGAAAGCAAATAATCATCAATATTGCAAAGTTAAATAATTTGTGGCTACCTATAATGCTTTCAGAAGTCTCTCTGATTAGAAGCAAATACTTGCATAAGCCTGAAAGCAAATGTGTGTGCAAATGTTCATGCTAGAATCACTGTCAGTAGTGCAAGCTGTGTTCACAGCATTTCCTTTGAGCACTCACCATATTAAAAAAGACTTTGCAATAATGATCCATAAACACAAGTTTGAACATCTTGCCAACAAGTTCTCTTTCACAGATGAATACCTTATAGCCGAACTCAAAATACAGGGTTCCTCCCCCATCCGCCTTCACAATATATATAATCCGCCTGGAAATCACTACCCATTCATTGACGAGCTATCGAACCTTCTTACCCAATCCTCAATTTCCAAATCTAAAAACATCTTCCTGGGAGACTTTAACCTCCATTGGAATGATACCAAAGATCCCTCAATCTCCCTCCTCTCTGACCTTCTCGAAATTAATGAACTCAAACAAATCTGTCAATCACCAACCCATTCCAAAGGAGCCACCCTTGACGCTATCATTACCAGCAAAGATCTAGCCCTCCTATCTAACATCATTCCCATTGACTGGTCAGGCCATCACCTTATCCTGTTCTCCATAACCACCTCTGCCTCCCCCCTCCTTCCAAAACTATTAAACCCATGAAACTGATCAGAAATCTCAATCACATCCCTCCCGACTTACTTGAATCCAAACTTCATGCACAGCTTCTCGATATCCCTCCCTCCCTTAACACGAATGAACTAACCGAACAATATAACAAAGCTGTCACTGCTACCCTTGACCTTCTAGCCCCTCTCAAACTCAAAAAACAAAGAAATATCCCCTCCAAATCATGGTTTAACACAGACCTAAATAATGAAAGACGTAGACTCAGATTAACTGAAAGATTATTGAGACAGCACCCCTCTCCTTCTAACCTGGCCCGCCTCAGACTTGCTAGATCATCCTACAAAAAACACATCTTTAGACAAAAAACTTCCTTCTTCAGGTCACAACTAGATCGAGCTCAAAATAGGCCAAGAGAACTATTCAACATTTGCGCAATCAAACTGCGTCCGCTCCCCCTGTCACACTGGCCTCGACGACTAGATGTGGAGAAATAGCTCTCTTTTTTTCAGACAAAATTAAACTAATTGAGCAATCCTTCCTCTCTACTGCGATCCCTACCACTAACCCGAACATGTCTCTTAACATCCCACCCTCCTTCATAACTCCCCCTACACCTACTACTGCCCATCATAACTCTGATCTCCCTCACCCCCCATTGCCCTCTATTTTCCTTGACTCCAATCATCCTAACTCTCTTACTAAAAATAATGCCACTTGGCTTAACTTCCAGTCAGTCACTGAAAGAGATGTCTTTAACATCATTTCCAAACTCAAGCCTTCCTCCCACACCAAAGACCCTCTCCCCTCCAAACTTGTCCAAAACCTAAAACACATCATCACCCCTTCCTGGACCTCTATTATCAACAGCTCCCTTGCCACCGGCTGCGTCCCCACTTCATTGCAACTAGGCCAAATCACCCCCATTATCAAAAATCCTTTGGCAGACCCAAACGACCTCAATAACCTTTGTCCCATCTCCAACCTCCCCCTTCTTTCCAAAGCCCTGGAAAAATGTGTTCTTCTCCAACTAGAGAGACACATTGAACACTTTAACTTACTAGACCCCTTCCAATCTGGCTTTAGGAAAGGATGCAGCACTGAAACCGCCATGCTGAACATTGTTGATGACATCCACCACTCACTTGACAATCGTGAATCTAGCCTTCTGATCCTCCTTGATCTCTCTGCAGCGTTTGATACTGTTAATCACTCTGCTCTTCTCAATGTTCTTAGAGATCGTTTCGGCCTGAATGGTACGACACACAAATGGTTCGTCTCATACCTACAACACCTTTTTCAATAAATCAAAATCCAAAATTGCCTATCTAACCCTACCCCCATCTCCTTAGGCGTTCCGCAAGGATCCATCCTCTCTCCCACACTCTTTAACCTTTTCATGGAACCCCTCACACTTATTCTTAAACAAGCCAGGATCAACTACCATCTCTATGCTGACGACACCCAACTCTATTATAAGATTAAAACTCATGCTGACATCCTTCACCTCAACAACACTCTCATCAAGATTCAAGCCTGGTTCCACATTAACCACCTCAAACTCAACCCTAAAAAAACTGAAATTATTCTTTTTCCCCCCAAAAACAACCAGCTGCCCATTCAGAATTGGATCTCCGACCTTAATGCCCTCAACCGCTCCTTATCTTTGTCCTCCTCAGTCAAATCACTAGGGATCTCCCTTGACAACCTCCTTACACTCAAGGTACACATCAATAATTCTGCCAAAGGAGCCCTCTTCACTCTCTGCCAGTTAAAGAAAATCAAGCCCTTCATCCCTATCGATGATTTCAAACTAGCAGTCCAATCCCTTGTTCTTTCTCGCGTCGACTATGGCAATGCCATTCTCACCGGAATTCCCAAGATCCACCTAGCACCTCTTAAATCTGTGCTTCACCTTGCAGCTAGGCTTACCTCAGACTGCAAGCGATTCGACCACATCTCCCCTGCCCTTAAAACCCTTAAATGGCTCCCCATTGAAGGTAGATCCACTTACAAAACAGCCTGCATTACTCACAAAATTCTCCATCAAAACACACCGACCTACCTCGCTAACAAACTCACTAAAGCCGGTTGCTCCCGTTCCTTGAGAAGTACTAACACCCTTCTTCTTATCCCCCCCTTCTAAAAAAGAAAACCACCCAGTCTCGATCCTTTTCCGGCAACGCGCCTTGCATTTGGAATGCCCTTCCAACTGACCTTCGCTGCAACCCTTCCTACTCTAGCTTCAAAAAAGAACTCAAACTACATCTCCTCAATAAATTTTGGGGACCCTAATCCATATCTGTTCTCTTCCACTGGCCACATCTGTCCGACCCTAGATGCATCCGCCCTCCCTTTTTTTCAGCCTTACTCGCCCTTCCTCCTCGTCACTTCCCCCTCCCTGTTTACCACCTTCACTCCTCCTTGCACTCCCTTCCCTTGTCCACCTTCAGCCCTCATCCCCTCCAACCCCCCTCAACTCTGCCCCTCCAGCTTTTTTTTCTCCAATTTGTTGCCTTTTGATACTTTTTATTATTCACATCTTCCATATTTTGATGTGCTTATTTCCCATATGTATCATTTTGAAATCTTATCAGGCGGAGACCTATATGTTGTTTATATACATTGATGCTATGTATGCCCCCTGTCTTATTGACCTTCTTGTCTCACAAATGTAAAGCGCTCTGATACCCCTGGGTCCAGCTAGCGCTATATAAAACCTCTAAAATAAAATAAAATAAATAAATAAAAATCCAAATTGTGCTGTGAACTGGCCAGCTAAGTGCCACAGGAGGGTGGGCTTACTTGTCCAAAGGGCAAAATAAACATGAAAACTGGATGTCCTTGACCCCAAGGAATATGTCCTGGGTGTGAGGCAATAGGAATTCCACACTTCTGATTTTGGAGTTCATTTGTTTGTTTTTTACACTTCTGTTTAGCCTTGCTGGTGACGTGGTTGTCTATCACCTATTTCATTCTGCTTAGTTCGAAGTGAGAGTCTTGTGGTGATTTGTCTGGTGCGCCTCGTGTTTCTAAAATAGCAGTGATGTAGTTACTATGTCTCTGTCTCAAATTCAAATAAATACCTGAGCTCCACCGCAGGGGGATCATGGATTGTCGTGAAATATTTCACTCCTTGTCACACCTAGACCCCTACCCAATGCCAAACTTGAGTAATTGAGGCCCCCAGGAAAAAGGGATTGGGAAGAGATACAGCGGACAGTTCACTGTAGCACTAAAAAATAGTTGCCTACCTAAGGAAACAGAAATGCACTGATTTATTCCAAATATTGTAGTGGAAGTGAATTTTATAAACACTAACCTTAATGGTATGTGAACTTTCTTGGTTGCCTGCACTCTGTTTCAACTACTATAAATGCTTTTTCCAGTAAACTCTGTTAAAAAAAAAGAGATTTTTTAGGACAAAGGAAATAAAGTACAAAGTGTTGCAATTGCACAATGTTCCCCTCCTGCCACCTTTTATCTTTTTTCATGAAATTCCAACACAAATTAGCTTACCAGACATTCGAAAATAAACATACAAGAAATTAAACACATCCCAGGTTTCGGTCACTTTCAAATCAATAAATGCCATGTGTTTAAATAACTTTAAAGCAAAAGATATGTTCCTGAATTGAGGTTTCCATCCAAAAAGCTTCCAAAGTTATTTTTCCATTTCATATTATGAAGGTCTAAATGACTTTTCGAAATCTTCAAACTGCACCTTTACAAACACTTAAAGTCAAGCAGCAGAAAACTAAATCCAAAGGTGATCTTTGTGATCTCTTCTAGTTCAGCAAAATGAAAGCTTGTAGATCCAAAGGAAAAAAAGAAGCAAATGCTTTTTCAAATGTCTCACCTGACCTTTGTGAACTCTTCAAGTCAAGCACTGAAACATACACCTTGGAGAACTGGATAGTTTTAGAAGTGTGTGTTCATGTTCCCAAGAGCCTTTAAAATAGTGCATAAGTGCAACAACAAAGACTAGACCGCAGTTCCAAGAAGAACTTCAACATGGCGCTCGAACCTGTGCTGCAATTCCTTTTGATTCCAATGTGGCTCCTTCTCCGAAAGCAATCCCTGAGCTGGTATTCGAGAATTAATTTCTTGCTGGAAAGTTTCATTAAGGAAATTATCTTAACTAAAACCACAGATGAGTCTTGAGAAACTTTTCCAAAACATATTTTCTTAAACAGCCAATACAGAGTCTTCATGTATGACAGTTTCTTTATTAAAGCAAGGGAGAGGTGTCATGTCCGATTTCCCATAGTTCTTTCCATTGTGATAGCTCAAAAGAGGTTGGGCTGAGTTTCTGTCATGCTCCTAATAGGGAGTATCTCTGGTATTTCTGGAGATAATATGAAGAATTGTGCATTGTTATCTAGCACAGTGCTCATCTGAGGTCAAAAGCTTTTACATTTCTCTAAAGTAATTTGTATTACATTTCTCAAAAATTTGCTATTAGCAGAAAGGCCCCGGGAAATTGTGAATGCGCTTCTCTAAATGTTTTTAATTGCCTTACCGACCTTGTCTGGCGATTAGGTTATATTCTGCTAACTGGACAATATAGTATTCTCTGCCTCTGATGTCCTAAGCAGATATGAGGGTGCTGAGAAATGGATTTTTGCTCTCCTTTAGAAATAAATTATTAGCTTCATAAAATATTCTATTGGCACATATTCTCCCCTTACCCTCCAAGAGATGATGGCATCTATTGCAAGAGCTAGCCTGTCAGAATATCTGTCATATGCTTAGTGTCCCAGTTGTAGAAAACGACCTTTTCGATTACCTTTCTGATTAGCATGCTATGTCATATGATGCTGTTCTTTGTCTGTGACCTTCCTTTTCTCTTCTTCTGTCCTGAAATGTCTCATGCAGCCAGTGTCCTCTTTTTCAAGGTGTTTGGGGAGCGTTTGATGTAAGTTATTTAGGCTAGTCAGTGGGATCACAGGGTTAACAGGAGAGACTCCTGTAGGGAGTTATATTTATATATACTTGAATGTTAAGAATACCTTGAATAAACTGGGTAAAATTTCTACAGTAACCTGGCATGCTGCCTTCAGTGTAATAAAATGGAAGAACTGTTTTCTGCATATCCGCTACAAAAACTGTGTGCTTTTAATATCTCCCATTGCAGGAGGAGATGATTATTACTCCGAAAGCTACTCCACCACCAAGACGTACAGCGAACCACCGGTGCGCCAGCGGGTAAGGACCGCTTCTGAATTCCAGAAATCTGAGAGATTGTTCATACCGCCAACCCTCTATCTTGGAAACCTTGTGTCACAGAGCAATATTTCTTAAGTTTTTCTCCCAATAGCAGCAGCTAAGTGGACAGTTAAGTCCTAAAGCGTCATAAAGCTGAGTGCAGAGCCATTGCCCTTTAAACCAAGGAGCCTTCCTTTCCAATGAGAAAACAAGTTCCCAAACTGACCACTCTCAGCTATTGTTGAGGGCTGCTATTGCTGGTTAATAACCTCCCCTTCTTCAGCTTGTGATCTTTTTACGATACACGGGTATTGAGATTGAGACAGTGGTAAATACATGTACAGTGATCTGACAATTAAACTCCTGCCGAAGAATGGGCCTGCATCCCTGCCATGCTTTCCTTGTTTTTTTAAGCCGTAGGATGTTGGGGTGGAAAGAGGTCCACCCGTTACTGTACTCAAACGTAACCAAAAGAGGAAATAATGGATAAGAGGCACCCTAAAAATTTGAGCAATTACCATTTTAGTCCACTGTAGTTTAATAGTTATCATGGAAAGTATGATGTATGTTTACAACTTAAAGGGTGGGTAGAATAAATGCCTTGTTGGCTGCTTCATGCCTCAGGTGTTGTGCTAGGGAGGGAGTTAATGTTCAATTCTTAATACTGGGACATGGTAATGGATAGAAGTATCTGGGAGAATGGTGCTAAAGAAACCTGAAGGTTTTTTTTTTTTGGATGAAGCATTTATTTTTTATTCACGAATTGTGAACCTTTTTAAATCTTGTAAAGGTTTTAATTAACTGCACGATAAATTCTGTTTGATTTGCAAGTCAGCAAATCCCCTCAACATTACACAGTGGATGAAAAAAGTGGTGAAGTGGGCGATTCTGGAAAAGTGATTCATTGGATGTGGAAATATAGAACTGTTTGATAGGGATGTCCATGGTTCAGGCCTGGCGCCCACTGCTATTCGAGTTCAAGGCCAAGGGGAATGATGACTTACCACCTTGAACTTCCTGGGGTAGACTGGATTGACTGTTGGGAGGGTTCGGCTTAGAGGTCCTCCGTTGGGATGGTGGGACTGACTGCCATGTGTAGTGAGGATTACCTGGAACTTGTCCAGGACCTGTTGCTGTGTGATGGGAACTGGCTCCTACTTTGGTTTGGAATCTCCGTCTTTGCATGGACCATCAAGCTGAGTTCATATCACCGGAAGAAAATTGTTGAACTTTAAGATTGTGAATAGTAGAGCTTTTTTAAAGAAACTGATAAATCCTGTACTGGGAGCTCAGTACACAATGCAGTTGTACTTTGTTATAAGGTTTAACTTTTAGATCTTTTCATACTCTGACAAATGGACAACAATGTGACAAATAGATTTTTAAATAAACTGGATTTTTTTCTCCTTTTCAGTTGAGAGAAGAGGATGTGGTTTCTCCAAACATGTAAGTAGAAGCTGCGGTGATTTTTATTTGGGTAAAACTGTGAGAACAGTTAAATATCAGATCATTAGATTTGGTGGATATGTACAGAACCGGTTTTGATTCATTTTCATTATATATAGAATACACACCCACTTACCAAACTACAAAACCACCCACATACCCACTTACACACCCACGCAACCACTCACACACCCATAGATCCACAAAACCCCTCACACAGCCACTTGCACACCCATAAGCAACTCATAGACCCAGAAAACCACTCACAGGCCCACACACCCACTTACGCACCTACACAACCACTCACACCCAAAAAACCACTCTCACCCACCCACAAAACCACTCTGACCCACCCACACAACCATACAGCGACTCACACACCCAGTCACACAGACCCAGAAAACCACTCACACATCCATACAGACCCACAACTGTACAGCCACTGACACACCCACTTATATTTACAAAACCACTCACACACCCACAAAACAACTCACATATCCATACAGCCACTCACATACCCACAAAGCCATTCACACAGCCATTCACAAAAGCAAACACAAGCAGTGATACACTTATAGATATTGCAATAGTGTATATTTGTATTAAGTGTGTTGTTGTGTTAGTTTAGAATGTGTACTTTTGGTTGAGAATGGATCTGAGGGCCCGTAGAGTGAATTAAAAAAAATAAAGCCTTGGTGCATTGCTTTTATGGAAAGACTACATAAGTTACCTTCCCTTAATAAAAAAAAAAATTGTTTTAAAATGTGTAATGTGAATGAATATGTGAATAAAATGTATTATAATAATAATTGAACTTATGGGTCAAATTGTAGTACAATTTATATTTTAAAAATCTGTGAAATTCACTAAAAAACAAAGATTGCATGTATGTTATAGTTAGGAAATAGAATTTTAAAAGAAAGTAGAAAATTACTGAGAAAACCATGTTTTCAGGGACGTTATAGTTAGGAAATAGAATTAAAAAAACATAGAAATTCACTGAGAAAAACAAAAGATACAAGGACGTTATAGTTAGTTTCAGATTTTAAACACACAAAACCATAGAAATTCAGCAGTTAGTTACTTCAGCTAACTATAACTTACGCCCCGCAAAGCACTGCTTATGACTTCACATATTACATCACTCATGACAGTCATTGACATCACTGATGACCTCTCAAATTACATCACTGATGAGATCATCCAGCAAAGTAAACTCCAGTATACTTCATAAAGTACCATTTATTTATTTTTGTAAATAAGAAAAGGAGACGGGTGAGAGACGTACAGCAGAGAGCTCACTGTATTCTTCCTTATCAACTACTACACTCACTTCTCACCCAAGAGAGAATTCTCAGCGGATAGTTCTGTCTTCTAAACCACTACTGTAAACACTAAATACCAAAGTAAGACGTCTAACCGTACAGACTAGTGTGTAGTAAACCACAACAACAGAATACAGACGTCAGATATACACAAATCCTACTCCACACGCCCAGTAGAGGCTACTGCTTTACTAACCACTAGTAAAATTATTCTTCATCCTGGAGTACGGTGTCAGCAGAGAGGTCTCCACTAGTAAAATTATTCTTCATCCTGGAGTAAGGTGTCAGCAGAGAGGTCTACACTGAGCAATCAATCACCCTAGAGAGAGCTCTTAGTGAACAGATGCATTAATAGCAAACTACTACTGCACTCATTCATCACAGAGGAGAGAGGTCTAAGCAAAGTGGTCAGTATGTCTGAGCTACACTCAGCCATGACTGTGGAGTGAAGGCCCAATGAACAGCTTAGACTGTCGCAAAGCACTACCATACACATACATTAGCAAGGGACATGTGTCAACGTAGATGCTAGTTAACTGATAAATAATACACCCGCTTCAAAAACAGCATTTTAGTTCAGATTATATATGTTAGAAATACTAACACTCAGTAGTTCAGAAAGTATAGTAATTTAACTTCTGCAGTCGCTCAGTAAATACCTTTCAGTATCAGAAACTGTTAAGAAACTTACACTCACTGGATGAGGTCATGGGTGATGTCATTTGAGATGTCATCAGTGATGTCATTGAATGCCATGAGTGAGGTAATATATGAGGTCATAAACCGTGCATTGTGGGGGGCGTAAGTTAAAGTTTATTCAGGAAACTATAATTGCTGAATTTCTATGGTTTTGTGTGTGTAAAATCTGAACCTAACTATAACGTCTCTGTAACCTTTGTTTAGTTTCCAAGAGACTATATATGTATATCACATTGAATGTCAGCACCTAACTGTGCATTCATCCCAGCCGCTACGTGGATGGTTCTCCCAACTTACCTTGCCATGTTTATGATGTTAAGCTGAGATTTAGTTTGTACCCTCACACTACGGCACAGGGGTCCAGGTGGAAATATATTTACCAATCTACCTTTTCACTGGATGAGATGCTAAGAAATCCAGCAGTCGTAAAAAAGAAAATTGTCCCAATTTGCAGCGACGACGGATTAGTGCAGCGATCTTGTTATATCAGAGCTCTGTTTATTTATATTTATTTATTTATTTTGAAAGTTTTATATAGCGCGGACAAGATCCTTGCAGATATCAGAGCGCTTTACAAAAAGAAGTACATGAGGGAGCATGGTTAACAGATATAAATCAATAGGTCAATTAATACAAATAGGTGGCAACTAAGCCCAACATGACATGAGTACAAAATGGTACAAATAGGTGGCTACAAAGCCAAACATGTGAGTAATAAGACAGTTCATACAAATAATCAAAAGGGTCAAACATGTAGTATAGATCGGTGCAGAGTACTAACAGTGGTCAAGATAATAGTTCAGGTGTATTTAGCCATGAGGATAGGTTTTACTTCATTTTTAAAGAGTGTGGTGGAAGAGATAAGGCTGGTTTCGGGCGGGAGAGAGTTCCAGATCCTAGGCGCCATTCCCGAGAAGGAGCGCTTATATGTTTTTTCCTTCCGGAATCTTCGAGGTTTCAACAGAAGATTGTTTGTGCCTCTGGTGTTTCTAGCTCCTCCAGAGATTGTCAGTTTCTGAGCGAGGTATCCGGGTGAGTTTAGATGTACCGCCTTGTGTGTCATGCAGGCGATTTTCAGATGTATTCGAGCTTCAAATGGCAGCCAGTTCAGGGATTTCAAGTCAGGGGTAATATGGGAGTGTTTTTTTGACCCAGTGATGAGTCTCGCTGCAGCGTTTAGAGAAGCTCTTAGGGGTGCGGTTGTAGTTAGGGGGAGTCCACAGAGGGCGATGCTGCCGTATTCAATTCGAGGAATGACTAGTGCTTGTACTGCCGTTTGGAAGTCTTTGGCTGGGAGGTAGGGTTTAAGTTTCCTCAGAGTGCTGATCTGGAAGTTTGCTCCCTTTGTTGCCTTGCTGATATGTTGCTGCATGTTCAAATTGGTGTCGATGTTATGCCTAGGGATTTTGCGGAGTCCACGATGGTGGGTTGGACATTGAGTGCGGTTAGGTCTTTAAGCCAAATTTGAGTGGTGGAGACCTTCGCTGGAGGTGAGATCAGAAGGAACTCTGTTTTCAGGGCATTGAGTTTGAGATGATTATCTGCCAGCCAGGATTGGGTGCATCTGATCGTTGAGTTCAGGAGCAAGATGTCTTTGGGGGACTGTAATTTGAGATAAAGTTGGGTATCATCTGCGTACATGTGAAAGTGTACATTGGATGCTTGTAGCAAGGTGGTGAGCGGTTCCATGACTAGGTTGAACAGAGTTGGGGATAGAGAGGATCCTTGGGGGACACCTAGCGTTACGGGTATTGGCGAAGACATCAGGTTGTTGCTCTTGAATTTCTGCGACCTGTTGTGAAGAAAGGAGGTGAACCACTTGAGAACAGTTCCAGATAAGCCCATTCTTGTGTTTAAGAGCTCAAGTAGATTCTCATGTTTAACTGTTAATACTGGCCTCTAGTTATGCCTGAGCCCCTGTTTTGCAAGAATTTAGATTGTAAAAGGCTTGTGGAAAAATCTTGTATTATGCCGCCTTTGTTACTCGGTTGAACGTTGAGTATGATATACCAGGTCCCTATTTACCTTCACTCCACAAAACAGCAGATTTAATAGCTGGCCACCAGATGGCAGTGTTGGGTTGGAGTTCAGAGATAGGTGTATATAGGTGTAGCAGATAAAGAGGAACTGTTAGCTTTGATATTTGTAGATTTGGACTATCTGCTGAATGAAAGTCGCAGACCTTCTCGGTATGTGGTGTGTGATAGTAAAAACCTCTGGAGCTCAAGAGACCATATGATAATCTTGATATGTCCTACAAGGACATGGTGCAAGACTGCTTTTCATCTTCACAAATCCAAGTATGTTTCATGCTGCTGTGGAACTGGCCGTAGATTCAGATCTGGGCTGAAGACGGCTGAAATGCCAGAAACCCGTCCTCGGAAGCTTGTTTCCGGTCCAGGGAAGGCATGGCTTGGCAGTTCGGGCTGGACTGTTCCCATGAGGCACAGGGTCAGACTGATTTGCATATGGCCATGTCTGAACTGGGGTGGCAGAGTGGGCTAAAGAACGGTGATGGATTAAACCCAGATCTGTTGACTGGGTGTGAGTGTTTGATTGGTTCAGATGCTCCGTCCATCACCACCCCCTTTTGTACCGTAGATTCAGATCCAGACTGTGTCTCAAAGCTCTTGTTTTCTGTCATCTCTGGTGTTGTGGTCCTGCAGCATCCTTCAGAAAGAATGCACCATGGTGTGTCTCTGAGGATGTTCCTCATGCTGGTTAATGCCAGCTGGCAAATCATCTGCTCGCTTGCCAGGATCAGCGTTGAAATTCCAGTTCTACTTTGTTTCAGTCCAACTGGGCTCTTGGAGGAGACGCGGTTGAGAAGCCGCAGGTTTCAAAGCCTGGTGTAAGCGTGGCTCGACAGCGGCAAGAGTAGGAGAGCGAGAGAGAGAGAGAGTTGAATCAAATTGCACGTTAGCAATGGGTAGGATATGTAAGGATTTAGGGCCACATGTACGTAGGTTTCATTTTGCAATTTACTAATAGCAAATTTTTGCGAAACGCTATTTGGAAATCTCAAACACCTATGTACTAATGTGTCTTTGACACATTTAGCAATTCCTAATGGGGTCGCAATGGACCTTCCTCATTAATATTCATGAGGTAGGTCGCTAATTGTGCGACCCCTTGGGAATCGTAAAACAAGCATTTGCAATGCAATAGGTCTCGCATTTTTTTAAGTTAGAGCTGTTGGTGTTGAAAATTGCAATGTTTTTATACTTTTGCCTTTTTATACCAATGGCGATCACGCTATGCAAATAAAATTATACTACTGCAAATAAAAAAACAAATGTAAAGCAAATTGTAATTTTCCAAGCCAACCGCTCTAATTTTATAACAAATGCGCAACCTATTGCCTTGCAAATGTTGTTTTTTAATGTTTGTAGCAGTGTACAAAGATGTCCCTAAAAACATTTACAATGCAGAACACCTCTCCCAGTTGAAGGAACCTGTAAAAACAATAGTGGAACATGAACGTACTCAGATCTGCTGTTTGTAAAACATACGTGAGGGCATTCGCGACAGACCCTGTCTTCTATGGGCAGCTGGGACAGATTGTGTACAGCTTTCTGCCCCATGACAGAGAGCTATATCTGTCCTTAGAGACAGAAGGGCTTGTCATTTCTGTAATCAGAGTGCCCTCGTTGTGTGCCTGAGGTTAAGTGCCTGTGTATTCAGGTAAAGAGGTCGCTTTGCGATGTAAACACAGGAGTGTCATGTTCTAAGCACAGTGAGGCCGATGGTCCACCCAGAGCCAGCCTACACCGCTCCAAATCACATCAAAGAAGAACGCCAGTCGCAGCACAATTCGGGAAGTCAACGCAGAACCATCCCATACAAATCCTGAAACAAGATAGAATAAGTCATCAGTAGCACAGGATGTGGCGCTTCGGCCAGAGCTGCTGACTTTGATGCTGGGGAACCTGGTTCAAGTCTCGGCGTCGGCTCAAGATCGTGCTCATGTAAAGCACACCAATACCCTTCGGTTGAGTTTGCACTATATACAAATTGCAACAAAAAACAAAAACAAGCTACACGAAGGGCATGGGTGGAGGATTGAGGGGGGGGAGAACAATGAAGGAAGAAGCCTCCACAGAGTTCGCTAATTAACACAGCGCCCTCTTCGCGCAGTGTCTATGCAGCGGGGATGTGGAGAGGGGCATATTTAAAAGTTATAGCTGATGCCCATTAAGCGAAAGTGAAAGCACGCATTAGTGTGCTGCAAATACCCAAAAGCTGCCATTGTTAAAGCTGGCGTCCCACCAGTGCTCTTTAGATTAATAATTAAGCAAAGTGTCTCCAAACGGCTAATGCAAGCTATGCAGTAAGGGCATTGTAAAAGGTCCAGTCGTGATGGGAGGTTACAAAAGAAGACAGGGAGGTACTAAGGAGGGACTAACAAGCCTAATAACAAATCAAAAGCCAACATTTACAAAGGACAGTCATAGCAGCCAATAGAATAGATGGGCCGAGAGTGGGCGGAGCTTCAAGCCCATACCTGAATACAGAATGCCTCGCAGAGCAGCGCATGAGCCTCCTAGGCTTGACCTAAAAACAGAGATGGTGGCTTGCTAAGGACAGCAGACCACCATGTCTGTGTTTGCTTTTTAAATAAATGAAGCAACGTTTTTTTTTTTTTTTAATGCAGGCTGTTTTTCTTAACCGCATGCGTGCGGCCGTTTTGCCCGCTGTATGCACATGGCTGGTAACGCTGATGACGAGCTGAGCTCGTCATCAGCATGGAAGGGGTTAAAGGAAAATAAAACGTTTCAGTTTAATTTTTTAAGAGGAGATAGTGGTCCATGGGACCACTTAATGCTCTTAAAAAATGTTTTGCAACCGCATTTCGGTCGCAAAACATTCCTACACTGCGAGTCGCTATTAGGAAGGAAGGCCCTTAACACGCCCCTTCCTAATAACGAATCTCTAACCCATTTTGCGATTTGGTAATAGGCCACCGAATTGCAAAATGGGTTTGGTATATAGGAAAATGAATTTTTCCGGTTGCAAATGGTCCGATTCTGCAAATCGGGCCGTTTGCGACCAGAAAAAAAACCCATGTACAGGTAGCCCTAGTATAAAGTTTAAAAATAATGCTGTGTTAAGTATTGTATTTTCATATTTGTTGTTTTTAATATATATAAAAATAAAAAGTAAAGAATTGGGACATAAAAATGCTACATCTAGATTACAATAGGTCACAGGTGCTCCACACGTTAGCCGTCCCACACCCAGCAAACAGTCATTTGACTAACTATCCATGGGCTCTCCAGTCTGTTTGGCGATTAAACAGCAGTCAGTGTACAAAGCTGTAGAACTAATTTGTCTTTTTCTAGGGTGTTGAGAGAAGAAATGTTAAAAACGATTTAATCTGTACCTAATGAGTACCTAACCCGACATTGTAGTAAAAGAATGTTCTCTGTACAAACATACAAGTTCCTGTGGGAATTCTTTTTTTGAACAGTCACTTTAAAGTATTTTGTCATTCATATGGTGGATGAGGGTCATCAGACTCCGTTTTAGATTTGGAATTTCTGAAGGTTTGTGTCTGATATTCAGAATTCACATTAAAGGTTAAGTGGAGTTTTGAGGCCCTGCAAGCTGTGTTGTACCTAAGATGCCTTGTATTGGTCCTTTGTGATCGTGGGGTGTAGGCAGGCCGGAATAACAAGCGGGGAGGCCGGATATAATGGGCTATGTCTGAGCCGGTTTTATTGTCAAGGTACAGAATGTAGGTAAAGTACAAAAGGGACTGGAACGGAGACACACAGGAGGGAGATGTCCGAAGAGGTGCTTGGCCAGACGTCGGGTAGTGGTCTTCTTCCGAAGCGCTCTCGTCGGCTGGCTGCTCGGGATGGTGATTCCTCGGAGGTATGGGAAGGAGAGAGAAAGAGGGGCAGTTAGTCTGGCTAACCAGAAGCAGGCGTTGCTTTCTACCGACACTAGGGGGTGTGGGAGAGGAAAGGAACGTGAGGAAGGTAGGGGAGGGAGCAAGAATCGGAAAGAGGAAGATTAGGAGGGCGGATGGATGATAGGGTGACGGGCGAGTGCAGGGGTCTTCTGTACAGGCGTTCTCGTGACGGACAACACGGGTACTATATACAATATCTCTACAGTGACGGGTGCAAGGTGTGGGCGTGACTACTATATACACCACTACTATGCTCTCATGCAAGGGTTCGGTACTCACATGCCCCGCCGTAACCCTCCTGTGAGTTACGGCTGCTCTCCAGCCTCCTCCAACGGACTCCAACAGTCCTCGGTCCAGACTTCGTCTACTTCACCGCCACCGCTCTTCTCCTCGGGTTCTTCGCACGCTGTCTCCTGCCACGAGTCCACTTGCTTGAACACCCTGTCCTCTTTGGTTCCGGCTTTTCTGCGCTCCGCCTCTGGGTTGGGGGAGGTACTTCCGGGGTCACTGGATAGTCCTTCCGGGATTCCGTTCGTCGTGATTGGTCCCTGTAAGGAAGGAGAGAGGGGTGGAGTCCGGGTTGTCATGGACGCCACAGAATCAGAAGGCGAGGCTCGGGATCTTGAGGGAAGGCGCGGCTTTGACGAGGTAGGGGATGCGGCTCTTTCACATCCCCTTCCCCTGCTGTCCTTCTTGATCGGGGTGGAGGGAATGGGTAGCGGGAAAGATAATCGGCGTTTCCCTGGTCAGCGCCTTTTCGATGTAAAGTCCTGAATCTAAAGGGCTGAAGGGATAAGAACCAGCGCAAGACGCGGTCATTGTGTCCCTTGTTACGGGCCATCCACTCCAGCGGGGCATGGTCGGTGTACAGGGTAAAGTCCCGTCCGTCCAGATAGTAGCGGAGGCTTTCCACCACCCATTTGATGGCCAGAGCCTCTTTTTCTACCACGGCGTAGTTCATCTCTCGGGGAAACAGTTTTCTGCTCAAGAAGAGGATGGGTCGTTTCTCTCCGTTGTGGTCTTTTTGCGACAGTACAGCCCCTAAACCCTGGTCCGAAGCATCTGTCTGGAGGATGAAGGGTTGGGAATAGTCCGGGCTGATGAGCACAGGACCAGACATCAGGGATTGTTTAAGGGTGTTGAATGCGTGCAGCAAGGAGAGATCAGATCGCCTTAGTGCCTCTTCTGTCTTCGTAGCCTTCTTTAGGAGATCGGTTAGGGGGCTGCGGTCTGAGAGAAGTTAGGGACGAATCTCCTATAGTACCCCAGGAGGCCCAAAAACGCGCGGAGTTCTTTCCTTGTTTGGGGAAAGGGGATGGACTGTATGGCGGTGATCTTATTGTTTTGGGGACGTATAACCCCCTCGCCTAACAGATAACCCAGGTACTTGACTGACTGTGCCGCTAAGGTGGTTTTTGAGGGATTGATGGTGAACCCATAGGAACTCAGGGAGGAGATGACGTCTTGTAGGTGGCATAAGTGGTGGTCCCAATCATCACTGTAGATGATTATGTCATCCAAATAGGCCCCCGCGTATTGGGAATGAGGCCGTAACACCTGGTTCATGGCCCTCTGGAATGTGGCGGGGGCGCCGTGAAGGCCGAAGGGCAACACGGTGAACTGATATAGGCCTTCGGGCGTGGAAAACGCCGTTTTCTTTTTGTCCTCATCTCTCAAAGGGATCTGCCAATAGCCTTTGCAGAGATCGAGAGTGCTGATATACTTGGCCTTCCCTATGCGTTCAATCATTTCATTAACACGGGGCAAGGGGTAGGTATCAAAGGACGAGATCTTATTGACCTCGCGGAAATCAATACAAAACCTGACCGACCCGTCAGGTTTTGGCACCAACACAATCGGTGAGTACCAACAACTAACAGAGGGTTCTATGATCCCCATACGTAGCATCTGGGTTATCTCCTCCTTGATGATGGGTCTACGGGCTTCCGGGACCCGGTAGGGTCGTTGGCGTACCGTTTTCCCGGGCTCTGTTAGGATGGCATGCTCAATGACAGACGTATGCCCTGGGTAGGAGGAGAACATCTGTTGCAACGGTTTTAGGGTGTTACTGAGATCCTGTTTCTGCTTATCCCCTAAATCTGTATCTATACAGACCTCATAGGAGAGGACGGTTTCGGGTACTGTGTTGGTGAGAACAGGACGAGGGCCTACCCATTCCTTCAAAAGGTTCACGTGATATATCTGGGTGACTCGCCGGGTTGGGTCTAATTCTATCTCATAAGTAACCGGCGTCACCTGCCGTAGGATTGAAAAGGGGCCTTGCCATTGACCCAGCGATTTATGGTCTGAGGAGGGCATCAGGAGGAGTACCAGGTCACCGGGGTTAAAGGACCAGGGTTTCGTGCCCTTATCGTATTGCCGTTTCTGGGTTGCTTGTGCGGACACAAGGTTCTGCCGCACAATGTCTCGGATTTGACCCAGATGGGTTCTTAGGTTCTCCACGTACTCAGGGAGGGGTCCGGTTCGGTCGGGTTCGGCCTCCCAGGCCTCTCTGGCCATGTCCAACAGGGTTCGCGGGGGTCGCCCGTATAAAAGCTCATAAGGCGAAAATCCTGTGCTGCTCTGGACTTTGCAGCGGATCGCAAACAGAGCCAGGGGTAGCATCTCTTCCCACCTCTTGCTCTCAAGGGCAAACAACTTTTTGAGGGTAGTCTTTAGGGTGGCGTTATACCGCTCAACAAGCCCATCCGTTTGGGGATGGTAAGCGGACGTTCTTATCTGCTTCACGCCTAACTGGGAACATACCTGTCTCATGAGGGCTGATACAAATGGGGTCCCCTGATCAGTCAGGATTTCCCTAGGGAAGCCTACCCTAGAAAAGATCGAGATTAGAGCCTTGGCTATGTTCTGGGTAGTGGGTTGTCGTAGGGGTATAGCCTCAGGAAAACGGGTGGCGTAGTCAACCAGGACCAACGCATACCGACACCCGCTTCTGGAGGGCAACATGGGGCCTATTATATCCATCCCCACCCTACTGAAGGGAATGTCGATAAGGGGCAGGGGTTGAAGAGGCACTCTGGGGGGTCGATATCTGCTGTTTTTCTGACAGACCGGGCAGGCCCGGCAGTACTGTTTTAATTGCTGGTAGACGCCTGGCCAATAGAACTTTTCCAGTATTGCCTGCCCGGTCTTCTCGTCGCTAAAGTGGCCCCCCAATAGATGACTGTTGGCGAGGAACAACACCTTATCACGGAAGGGCCCCGGGATTATCAGCTGGGAAGTAGGTTGCCCCCCCCCTTCCTGTACAAAAGGCCGTTCTTTTTATAGAAGTAGGGACCTACTTGTAGGGGGTCTTCATTATCCAGGGCACGTCCCCATGCATCCTGTAGGACGGGATCTTGCTGTTGTGCGGCGCGGAACTCCCTGTCCGTTTCCCAGGGATGTTCTTCCACACGAATAGGGAATACGGTGGCATAGTTCCTCTTCTCCTTCTTCTTTTGGGTTTTGTTTTGTACGGTCTAGCCGTTCCTTCTGTGTAGGGCTGTCCGTGGGGAAACGGGGCTTCCGACCACCATTTTTCTAAGGAGTTGGTAGTGTCTTGGAGCAGATGTGGAAGACCGGGGTAGTCGCTGCCCAGTATCACTTGCTCTGGAAGAGTGGGTACAAGACCTATGGTTAGGGTGCTTCCGTGGTCCATAGGGTGTTGGACCCTAACCCCGGGCGGTAGGGTACAGTTTAGTATCACCGTGGACGCACTGGATAGCTACTGTACCGGTCACTGGTCCCACCGGGTTGGGGAGCTCCTGGGGTCGGAGCACGCTCTGTCTGCAGCCCGTATCAGCAAGGGCTTGTACCGGATGTCCATCGATTTTCACGGGGCAATGGTATTTGGGAGGGGTGGTTTCCGCAGGGAGACAGACGAAGTTCCGGGCGAGACTCACTTCCATTGGTTCCTCCTTCTGGGGACACACTCTGGCGATGTGTCCATATCCCCCGCAGTGATAACACTGAGGTCCGGGTGGGGTTGGTCTAGGCAAAACAGGATAAGGGAACAGAGGAACGGGTTCTGGTTTCCTGGGCAAAAGAGGCCTCGGACCCCGGTGGAGGTTATGGGTTTGCGGACGGTGGGTGTGCTCATCTTTGGGTTTCTGAAGGTCCTGGGCCCGACTGTAAGCACTGGCGATCTCTATCGTGTTTTCTAGGGTGAGGCGGGCGTGTTGACGAACCCATTTTTGGGTGGCCGGATGCAGAGACGCCAAGAATTGCTCCAGGTATATCTTGGAGAGGATGTCCTCCTTTGAGGCCGTGGCGGGTCGCAGCCAGCGATCGGCCAGGTCTCTGATGCGAAAAGACAGAGCCCGGGGTGTTTCTTGGGGCCCTTCTTTGGCTTGGCGTAGTCTTACCCTATAGGTCTCGTCGTCTATGCCAAGGCGTTCTAGGATGCAGGTTTTTATGTCCGCATAAGGGGTCTGTCCCTGGATGTTGGCCTGTTGGTAGGCCGCTTGTAACTCGCCGGTCAGAAGAGGACCTAGGTAGTGACCCCAACGGTCAAGGGGCCAGGCAGCGGCCTGAGCCAAACGCTCAAAATTAGTAAAAAGGAAGTCTGGGTCCTCTCCTGGTACATACTTCTGGAGGACCACCGAAGGAAGAGAAGTGACTGGTCTTTGCTGGCCCAATACGTCGGTGAGCTTGCCCATCGCTTGGTCTTGAGCTGCTCCTTGGCCTTTAAGGACATCGTGCAACTGTCCTCGGTCGTCCTCGGCTGTCTTGAGGAACTGTTCCATCAGCTTCCCAACTGCTCCTGTGTCTCCGCTAATTTCTTGACAGCAGCCTCCATGCTTCCAGACAATCCCACTTCTGACACCAACTGTGATCGTGGGGTGTAGGCAGGCCGGAATAACAAGCGGGGAGGCCGGATATAATGGGCTATGTCTGAGCCGGTTTTATTGTCAAGGTACAGAATGTAGGTAAAGTACAAAAGGGACTGGAACGGAGACACACAGGAGGGAGATGTCCGAAGAGGTGCTTGGCCAGACGTCGGGTAGTGGTCTTCTTCCGAAGCGCTCTCGTCGGCTGGCTGCTCGGGATGGTGATTCCTCGGAGGTATGGGAAGGAGAGAGAAAGAGGGGCAGTTAGTCCGGCTAACCAGAAGCAGGCGTTGTTTCTACCGAAACCAGGGGGTGTGGGAGAGGAAACGAACGTGAGGAAGGTAGGGGAGGGAGCAAGAATCGGAAAGAGGAAGATTAGGAGGGCGGAAGGGTGATAGGGTGACGGGCGAGTGCAGGAGTCTTCTGTACAGGCGTGCTCGTGACGGACAACACGGGTGCTATATACAATATCTCTACAGTGACGGGTGCAAGGTGTGGGCGTGACTACTATATACACTACTACTATGCTCTCATGCAAGGGTTCGGTACTCACATGCCCCGTCGTAACTCTCCTGTGAGTTACGGCCGCTCTCCAGCCTCCTCCAACGGACTCCACCAGTCCTCGGTCCAGACTTCGTCTCCTTCACCGTCACCGCTCTTCTCCTCCGGTTCTTCGCACGCTGTCTCCTGCCACGAGTCCACTTGCTTGAACACCCTGTCCTCTTTGGTTCCGGCTTTTCTGCGCTCCGCCTCTGGGTTGGGGGAGGTACTTCCGGGGTCACTGGATAGTCCTTCCGGTATTCCATTCGTCGTGATTGGTCCCTGTAAGGAAGGAGAGAGGGGTGGAGGCCGGGTTGTCATGAACGCCACAGAATCAGATGGCGAGGCTCGGGATCTTGAGGGAAGGCGCGGCTTTGACGAGGTAGGGGTTGCGGCTCTTTCACATCCTTACAAAGGAGTTTGGTGTTTGATGCACTCTGAGAATGGGGCCTACTGCTCCTCGGGGTTACAATTGTATAGGTTGCAGAGTGCTAGTCACTTTTGGTTAATATGCTGAGTTTCTTAGCCTAGCTAAGGTTATTTTACCAAAAGGTTCATTGGTGTATTTCTTCATTAATCCCAAACCACCTGAATCTCATTAATATGCTTTATAATAAAGTTTAAACAATAAGGAAAAATAGTTCCATATGGAGGGTTGGTTCTGTTTCTTTATTTTCTTTTTCTTCGGTGCTTGTTTCTTTGGTGAACGTACAGCGGGACAGCCAACATGCATTTCACCCGTCTTGATTTGCTGGCGTGGGGCTTTTTCAAGGCTTTGACTCGCGAACGAAGGTCCCCGCTTCAGCTGTACAGTGCTGTTGTGAAGTATGGTCTGTCTGGCTAGTGTATGGTGATATAACGTGGCATTTTGAAATACTATCTTCTGTAGATCTCATCGAGGGAGTTACCTCAAAAGAAAAATCCTCAGGGGGAAACAAAATCAGGACTGTAGTGGTCTTGGTGAGCTCTAATCCCCAGCCTTTTCTGTCAGAGAGAGGAACTGTGCATATTAACCAAAGGCGATGAGCACAGCCTATGAAAGACATTAAAAGTTTCTGTGAACTGCTTTGCACCTTCCATAACCTAGGACCGTCTTTGTGTGTTAGAAACACTGAGTCTACATATGGGGTCTGTGATTGTGGTGTGATGAAGTTCCCTTACAGACGGATTGATGTTGTGGTTTTGTTTTGCTGAAAATGCCCCCTTTAGCAGGTGAAAGCCTAAGTGTTTGCCTTTCCCACTGTCACTGACTCTTCTCACTCCTTTCTAGAGAGAGCAAGTACTACTCCAAGGAGAACGCGTACCAGAACGTCTCCCAGTACAGCGCATCCTCTGGCTCGTCCATGTCGGTGGAGCCGCGCCGAGGGATTCGGGAGAAGCCGAAAGAAGCGGAGTCGACCACGGCGCGACGCTTCTGCCCACTCTGGCTGCAGTTCGTCCTGCTCTTCCTCATTATTGGTTTCCTGGCCTTCGTCTACTTCTTTGTGCAGCCGGAGGATGAGAACCCCTTCAAAGAAATCCAAAACTAAGGTCCTGTCATCCAGATTCATTCATGCCTGCAAGCCATACTGACCGCCGGGAGGTCCTTAATTTTGCCCTGGGTCCCAATGCAGAAAACGATGATGCCTAACAGAAATGTACAGAGGTTTGGCTGTTCAGTCTGAAACTTCCAGGGCCGGAGACATTTAACCTCAATTATGACAAAAGAAAAGCCTTTTAAGCCCCCCAGAGACTGTGTGACTCTAGTATTCAAGATAGTCTTTGGGCAGACCCGGCAGTCTCCCCGCGCAGGTGATCATGTAACTCCACTATAAACATTGGAGATGTCTGTTCTGTGCTACAAAATTCACACCTCACAAGACAGGGTAAATCCATTGTACCTAAAGCAGGATTCTGAGGGTCTCTGAAGACCTCACAGGTCTGGAGGTAGGGCAGCTCACCGTGTCCTCAGATGTCTGATTCAGTTGTATCTAACGCTGTTTTCTTGGTGTCCTGCACCGCAGAGATTACTGCAGTCTGTATCTGCAGAATTCTCTGGGTTGCTGCAAGCATACCCAATGCTTGACAAAAGGTCACTTGTGTTCTAACTTAGCCAGGTGTACAGGAAGATGGCGGTGTTAATCTTTGTCAGTTGGTTCGTATGAGCTTTTTCTGGCCACAAGCTGGTGGGGGGTGGCTTTGGTCTTGTTTTTATTTTTTCCTTAGTATTGAGTTTTTTAGGGGCATGGTTGTTCGTTTCTTCTAGCCTGACAACTGACAACAAGTCAAGCATGTTCACCTGAGCTTGGGTGGTTTCTTCTCTTGCGTGAGGTGGTACCTACTCTGTGCACGACAAGTTTCTAGCAACATGCGCCATCACTTCGAGGGGCGTGAGGAGGTACAGGTATTCTGCTATGAAAAATATTTTGTGGCACGCAGGGACTAGTAAGAGAAAAGGTTTGTAATCACTTGTTCGTGCAACTGGACCACAGACTCTTGTAGTTGCGTCTCCAGATCACCGCAGGATTACAATCCCCGAAACGCAGAGGAGTAAAAATAAAGATGGCCACAAGACATCGGCTGGTTAGCAGCGACTTATAAAAGCAATCAACTCCAGCCTGACGTGTGCGCTGGTGCCGGGCAAGTCTCCATACAGTTCTTTGTGCACAGGTTTCACTTGCGGTTGGAGTGACCATTGTGTTACCAAAGGTCGCAGAAATCACCAATGGTGGAGTCTGCCGAACGTCCTTGGATTACAGACGTAAAGCGTATCTGAAAACCATGTGTGTGTTTCAGCAACTTGCCCAGCGTCAAAGAGCCAGCCCTGTGGCGCTGTGAGGCCAAAGTGAAATCAAATGTGTGGAAATGTTTTACTACACTCCATTAAAAAGTGCAGCAAAGTAAATCTGAACGTGTAGCTATTGATACATTTTGTGGAATTGTATGTTGGTGCTGCAAACCCATACCATTGGCAGAATGCCGCCTTATAAATATGTATGGCGTAACATAACCAGCCACGAGTTACTTCTCTTTGGGTTCTACAAAGGTAAATCAGTACTTTGGGTTTGTCCGCCAGAAGTTTGGACTGCCCGCTGCATTCAGAATTCTTTCTCGGATCAACACGTTCACAAACTACTTTCTTATGTCACAACTTTTTCACACAAATTTGAAGCCATAGTTTAAATGCTGTGGGTTAATGTGAGATATCAAGATATTCATCCCACGCTTGGCCTGGGATAATCTGTGTGTCCATTGACTCCAGTACTTTTCTTGTGATCAGGAGTACCAGGACAGGGTTGCGTGGCCAGATCCCACTGCACCCATACATTGTTATTCAGTACATTGTCCTGAGTACTATCTGTGTATCTTGATAATACTGCACCCCCTGCGTACACATTATCTTCGGGTTTATGTAGGGTGGTGCATAGAGGTCTGTATGCACAGGCTGGAACAGGTTCAGTCCTTGCTTACCACCCTTGTCTGTCTTATTTGGGGTGCCACAAAATGGGTGAGCGGTGTGTTACTTAGACTCTGTTTTACTGGCTCCCTGCAGCTAGCACTGACACAGTACGTGGAATCAGAGGCGTGGTTCAAATTTACCACTGGCACGTAAATGCAAGACAGTCGCGAAGGCACTGGGACAACATAGGATTCCAGATCCTGCACCCCCAAACTGACGACGCCTGCGCCCCAGGAAGCAGTGACTCAGGAGGGCGTGTCACTGCTCGGGGGCATTTACCAGCACTTTTTACGTAAACTGTACAAATAAACCTGTATTTGCATCTTTATTCATGTAACCGCAGATGAAACCAAGGCTCTACACAGCTCTGTCGTGCTTCCCTTGTTCGTTTCTCAAATGCTCGGTTAGTAGAGCGTGTTGCTGCTCCTTCACTGCTTTGCTCAATGCAAGCCCCATTCCGTTGCTGCAGAGATTTCGGGTTATCCCATGTAAGAGTTCAGATGTTCATCGACTTCTGTGTGTTTCTTTCCATTGCGTCCTTCATAGTCCTGCGTTTGTAACGGAGGAAGGGGTGAGAGCAGACCTACAACTAACCACATACAAGGACAATGCTAGGACTAGATGGCTTACTCAACCCTGATGCAGCACTTGGTTGGCATTAGATGGCAAAGCTGAATGACAGACGGAGTTTCCTCCTTGCCTGGAGTGACTGATCCAGTAAGCGGTGGGCGACCACTGTTGACCCTTTGAGCCAAAGATGGGAAAGGGATCTGCACTCCGGAAGCACACAGCTCTGTAAATCCTACAATTCCAATATTCTAGTTGAAAACAGTCTCTTGGGTCCCTTCCGTAACAGAGGGCTTGTCTCACTGTAGGCGAGAGACATTGGTTCCTTCCAGTAATCCATCTGAGAGCCTATCTGAAGACGAAGAGCCAGATAAAAGCTCAAAGTCAGGGCTGGCGAAGGTACGGCGGAAGCAGCCCAACCGCGGACAGGGAACTCCTGCCCCAAATCTGGTACTCTTCAAAATTCTAATCTATCACACAGCAATTTTTTTTTGTTCAGAGTCCTTTGTTTTTCTGCTTGTACATGGAATATAGGAGTTGTAAGAAGCTTGAACGAGTATTATGGTGGCATTATTTGCTGGCCGATGAGGCTTTTTATAAAGATGTCTTAAAAATATCATGCTGCTATGAAGGGAGAACAAGCCTCCTACTTTAAACGCAAAATGTGTGCCACCTCCAACATGCCAAAGGAAATGTTTAAAATTGCAAAATGCGTTTCTGCATCCGAGGACATGCAGTAAGCCCATCAATGCCTCTTCAGAGCTTTGTACTAAGCTGTCGGGTTTCTTTTGAAGAGAGTTTAAAAAAAGAGAAGATTAGTCTACAGGGCGTCCGGATGTACCCTTACCAGTTGCCGCTTTTGCCGCTTAAGTCTTGTTAGAGTTGTGTGTTCTCTCTCAACTCAAGACCATTTCACTAGAGGAGTCTGAAATGGCTGTAAGTTAGGGTCTCCAGTAGTTCCTTGTCCACCTTCAATCCTGGCTATTACTGCTAAAGTTGTCAATCCAGTCTTTAATCAACACCTCACTACTGACTGCGCAGGTTCCATCAAGCTGGAAACAGGCTAGAGTAAATCCTTTATTTGAAAAACAGTCGATTTTTCCCAGTTGTCCAACTTCAGACCCATCTTGCTTTTGTCTGCGGCCTCCGGAATGCTGGAGCAGCTGAAAATAACCAATGTGCAGAATATCTGGAGCAATTTAGGCTACTGCATCCTTCCCAGTTGTGCTTTCGGCCCCATCTCAGCAGAGACAGCCCTCCTCAAGGTTGAAATTTCCATCAAGCTGGCATTAGATGGTATGGTAATGGTATGGTAATTGCATTTATATAGCGCTTACTACCCCTGACGAGGCGTTGAAGCGCTAGATCAAGGGAATATGTCGCCCTGATTTTATTAGACCTTTCTGCGGCATTTGACACGGTCTGACACGCCATCCTTTTGCGGCGCCTCTTGGACATTGGAGTGGGGGTCAAGTACTTGAGTGGTTTCGATCATTTTTGGACAACAGAGAACAAGAAGTGTGGATGGCACCATATTCTTCCTCTACTAGGACTCTTGATCAGGGGTGCCGGAGTCCTCATCTTTGAGCCCCACTTTATTCAACATCCGTATGCCCCCACTGGCCCATCTGGGTGAGTCACTTGGTTTTAAGATAGTCTCTTACGTAGATGACGTACCTGCTCCTCTCATTCGAGAACGGGTCATCTACTGTTCAGGAGTCCATAAAAGTCTGCCTGGGGTTGGTATTGAATTGGATGTGTGCTAGCAACCTTCAATGTAACGCCGACAAGACAGGAATTTTACTGTTTGGGTCTTCTCCGGTTATATGTTCTTACAATGAATTCCGTTGTAACGCATGCCTTTACCACGCATGCGTTACAACGGAATGGTTTATCAACGCATAACTTTTTCCTCTAATTCATGCGTGGTGACGTCGTACGTCCTTAAGAAGAAACAGAATTTTCTTTCCGTTTCCTCTTTAACGACGACGATTTCAGGTGAGGTTTTTATTTGGGGGGGAGACCCCCCCAAGCCCCCCATGTTTATTTTGAACCTTTACCACATATGCCTTTACTACACACCTCGTAGTAAAGGTATGCGTGGTAAAGGCTTTCGTGTTAACCACGCATGCGTTGTAATGCATGCGTGGTTAATGTATTCGTGGAAACGGCTGCGTTGTAATGGCCGTTTCCCGTCTTCTCCATCCAAGTGGTGGGAGAACTGCTGGCCAGCATTCTTGTCTCTTCCGTCTCCTCCCCACCTGCCGCAGTGGGTGCTCCCCAGCGCCTTGAGACCCTCACGGGTGAGTAGCGTGCTTTATAAACCCCTGATTGATTGATTGATTAGCTAGGATTCTGAAGTGACGTTCGACCAGCAGCTCTCACTTCAACCCCAAGGGGCTGCCATGGTCTATTCTTGCTTTCTTCTTCTGCTTCACTCCTGAAAAGTCTTTGTCCATGTGTTTATCACTTCAAGATTGGACTACGCAAGTGTCTTGTATCTGGGCCTACAGGGCTGTTTGATCCAATAGCTGCAGCCGGTACAGAATGTAGCCACGCGCCTTCCACTTAAAATCCCTCGCATCGATTTCCGATCAAGAAAATTATACTGTTTAAAATCTTGGTGCTGGCTCATTCAGCCTTTTAGGATCAAGTCGGTATCTCTCTGGCAGCATTATTCACTATCTGACAAGAAGAGTACACTGTTCAGCAGATGCGCTTCTGGTGGTGATCCCAAAAGTAAGATTGAAAAAATATATTTAAAAAAATATTATTTCTCACCTGCCCAAGCCTGGAATCCGCCTATGTTCAATCTTCGTAGCATCAATAGTGAATTGCACTTCTGCAAGCTACTGCAGACCTGGCTTTTTGCACCAGCCACTGGATCCTGGTCTGCAATCTCCAGTGCTCTTCCCAACGCTGGAAGACTCTGAGGAGTCGCTGTGCACTCTACAAATATTTTTGTGTATTCTTTCATTCGAGGAGCCCTCCAACATGTCCTCTGCTGATGGGTTATTTCTTTGGGGCTGAGTGTGCAAGGACTGATAAAGCACCTTCCCCACAGAGTAGATGTTGTTGGGGAAAGGTGTAGATGTGACTAAAGGAAGTGGAGGAAAGAATGACTCTGCCGGTGAAGTACCCTGAAAGATCTCACTAGTCATCTGGCACCCCTTACAGTGACGTAGGACATATTGAAATCTCTAGCGCTGCCAGTTCATGGCACGGAACTGTGTGGTGCCATGAGAGACGACTGAAACTCCTCTGTGCCAAAGCGGTATTGGGAATGCAGCCTTGCTTCAACTGGGCTCAAAGCTGGTGCGTTGTTGTGATTTACAGCAGGTGCCATCAGCCAGTGGCTGCTTTTTAAGAAATATATATGTGTAAATGGTATCAAAAATCTGAGAAACTGCAGGGGCTTGAGTTGGTTGACCTGGAAGGCTTAGCCCACCCGAGGACAATGAATGCACCAGGTCGAAGGATAGGGAAACGCCTATCTATGGTGGTAACGCACCCCCTTATGGGCAATAGTCTTAGCCGTGCTTGTGGCCAAATGTAAGGTTGGGAAGCTCTTTGCTTAATTTGAGGGTTTTAGCACTCCTTTCTGCCTAAAAGGTCAATGCATTTAGGGTCCCAGCTCAGGTGCGGTTGTCCCTGCAGAGTGATTGGGGGGTGGGGTGGTGGATGCTGCAGCGTTTATCTATGTATTGATTTCATAAGGAAAATTTACTTTCTTAATGTCGAATACTGTGCTTAAGCAATTAAAATGTTTTTAAAATTTTTAAATGTTGGTGCGTTCTCTTTATACTTTATTTTCTGAATAGTCTGCTCTGCCACTCCATATGCTGTTTCTGCACCGTAACCAGCGCTGTTTCTGCACCGTAACCAGCACATGATGCCCTTTAATACTGACCCTTGTGGGCTGTTTCTGCACCATAACCAGCACATGATTCACCTCTGTACCGACCCTTGTGAGCTGTTTCTGCACCGTAACCAGCACATGATGTACCTCGATACCAACCCTTGTGCAATGTTTCTGCACCATAACCAGCACATGAGACGTCAGTTCTTCTTTTTTCCACGCAAGCAAGCGCTGATCCGGAGAAAGTGGTACCCTTAGTCTATTTTTGACTAAACTTTTTCGATAATTTTTGATCTGCTTCGAAGTCTGTACGACTCCGACGGTGCCGGTAGGGATGCCCGGGTTCAAACCCTGCGCCGACTGCGACCGACTGATGTCGGTTACCAACCCCCATCGCCGGTGTCTTCATTGCCTAGGCCTCGACCACGACGACAAGGCCTGCTCCGACTGTCGAGCCCTGACGTCTAAGGCTAGGCGGGAGCCGTCCCGCAAGCGACTCGAGCTCCGGCAGTCGGCCCCGCACCGCTCGAGGTCCCGGTCCGCGAGGAGGTCGAGGGACCGGTCGCGGAGTCAGAGCCACCATGGCTCCGAGAGTCGTCTTCGGGCTACTCAGGTAAGCACAAGAAGTCGAAGAGGCGTCATCGCTCTTCTGACTCCCACCGAAGCTCGCGCGATGCGGCCGGGGGTTCGGGCGACACCGCCCACGCGGCTCCGCTGGAGCCGCAGGTGTCGCGGCCTGCTCCATACCCGCCTCATGGCCATGAGGTCGCCCGCTCCTCCGTCGGATTCCGCTGCACCTTCGGGCCAAGCGGTCCCGACTGGATCTCCACGCGGGCCAGGTGCTTCGGCCCCGGCGCCGTCTGGTGCTCCAGCCCCATCGGCGACTTCGGTCCCGACGGCGCCGGGGCCGAAGCACCTGGCCCGCGTGGGGACCCAGTCGGGACCGCTTGGCCCGAAGGTGCCGCGGAATCCAACGGAGGAGCGAGCGACCTCATGGCCATGAGGAAGTCATCAGTCTCCCCCGGCGTCGCGTTCTGCCCAGGGACCGGCGGGTATGGAGCAGGCCTCAGGGCCCCACTGGATCCGGTTCCGGATTCGGGTCGCCGCCGGTCGACCTCATAACCTCGCCGGCGCTGGCCCCAAGGGTGTTGCCCCTGGCGCCGTCCCAGGACGACGCCGTCCCTGGTCCTGCCCTCGGTTCGGGTCCGGCGTCGGAGCGGCGCCGCTCTCGACGCCGATGGGAGATTTCTATTTCTATGACCCGGCCCCATCCTTTGAGCTTGAGTACCAGGCGATGGGTGACAAGGGGGACTGGGAGGGGTCTGAGGACCGTCTGGCACGCGAGTGTCAGTATTCTACGGACTGGACAGGAGAGCTTGGGGATGCCAGTGGTCTGGACACTTCGCCCAACACTGGTTTTGGAGGAGGGGGCTGCCTATAGCATGGTGCTGATGAGGGCAGCCAAGGCCTTGGGCCTAGAGCTCCCCGTGGCGGCCGTGAGGACTAACCTCCTCACTGAGGTCCTTAAACCGCAGGCAAGCTCGGCCGAGCCTCTGCTGCCTTTTAATGAGACCCTATCAGACGTTCTCCTGGGCACTTGGTCCAAGCCTGCCACAGTTCAGCCTGTGGATAGGAACGTGGCCAGGCGCCAACGCCCGGCTCCGGACGACCCTTGCTTTCTGTCTACCCACCCCACTCCCGAGAGCCTGGTCATCCAGGCCTCTAATTCCCAGACCGCATTCCCGTCGGCTCCCCCCGACCGGGAATCCAAGAGGTACGAGTAATACGGAAAGAGAGTATTCTCCTCCCTTAGTTTAGGATTGCGGTCAGTCAATACCGCATGCCTCTTGGGCCGCTACACCCACTCTCTGTGGGATGCGCCGTGATGCCAGAATGCCTGGTGGAGGTCCGGGCTAAACTCGGCCAAGCCCTTGTGGAGGGTCGAGATGCGGCGCGTTATTCCATCCGCTGTGGGCTGGACACTACTGACTCACTGGGTAGAGCGATGGCAACGACGGTGGCGATTCATCGCCGCGCATGGTTGAGATCTGCCAACTTCTCGGATAATGTCCAAAACACACTTATGGACATGCCGTTCGATGGCCGTCGCCTCTTTGGCGACAAGGCAGACCATGCGCTTGACGCTTTAAGGACTTCAGGGCTACGGCCAAGTCCTTGGGCCTCTCGGCCCCGCGCCAGCAAACGGCTGCCTTTCGCTCCTTTCGTGGCCAAGGAAGGGGCTCCCACACACGTTCTGCCAGCCAAGGGCGGCAGACTACCATCCAGCGCGGTGGCGGACGTGGAAACCACTGTGGCAGCGGTCGGGGACAACGGCGAGGCCAGTCCACACCTACCCCTGCAGCATCCGCCTCAAAACCCTCCTAGTCCGTGCTTTCAGGCCCACGTGACGCCAGTGGGGGGCAGGGTTCGCCATCACCACCACCACTGGCGCACTGTCACTTCGGACAGGTGAGTGCTGCAAATTGTCCGAAGGGGCTACTCCCTCCCCTTCGAGGCGACCGCTCCAGCCATGCCACCGCAGTGCCACCGCGTGTCTGGGGGATCACTTGAGACTTCTACAAGAGGAAGTTACGGCCCTCTTGGCCAAGGGGGCCATCGAGCGCGTTCCTGGGCCAGAAGTAGGGTGTGGTTGTTACTCCCACTACTTTCTGGTACCCAAGAAGGGCAAAGGGGGCCTACGCCCTATCTTGGACCTACGGAACGTCAACGGCTTCCTCCGGAAGGAGAAGTTCAAGATGCTGACTTTGGCTCAGGTCTTAGCTACCTTAGACCCATGAGACTGGATGGTAGCGTTGGACTTGCAGGACGCTTATTTTCACATCCCCGTCCTGCCGGCCCATCGGCGTTACCTGCGGTTCACGGTAGGCCACGAGCACTTTCAGTTTACCGTGCTCCCCTTCGGCCTTACCAGCGTCCCATGGGTGTTCACGAAAGTGATGGCGGTGGTCGCAGCTCATCTGCGCAGGTTAGGGGTTTCAGTCTTCCCCTACCTCGACGACTGGTTGTTGAAGGCGGGCTCGCCCCAGACAGTCGTCAGCCACCTCCAGACTACGGCCGACCTCATGCACCTGCTGGGGTTCTCCATCAATGTGCCGAAGTCACACCTGTGTCCCTCTCAGAAGCTCCTCTTCATCGGAGCAGTTCTAGATTTCGCGCAGTTTCGGGTTTATCCTCCCGAACAGCGGGTTCGGGATATTCAGGCTCTGATTCCGATCTTTCAGCCTTTATCCCGAGTCTCGGTCAGGTTGACGCTGCGGCCTCTGGGTCTCATGGCCTCCTGCATCCTTCTGGTGCATCACGCCCGGTGGCGGATGCGGGCTCTGCAGTGGGACCTGAAGTTTCAGTGGGCACAGCATCAGGGCAACTTGTCCGACCATGTCTTGATCTCGGAGGGCACTGCAAGACAGTTGCAGTGGTGGCTCACGGACCGCGATTGGGTCAACGGTAGATCCCTCACCCTACCCCAACCGGAGCACGTAGTTGTGACGGACGCGTCCCTCCGGGGCTGGGGGGGGGGCCACATGGGAGAGGCGGAGATCAGAGGCCTTTGGTCTCCGGCGGAGTCCCAGCTCCACATCAACCTTCTAGAGCTGCGGGCGATCCCACTTGCACTTAAGGCATTCCTCCCCTCTGTCCGGGGGAGTGTAGTGCAGGTGTTCACGGACTACACCACCGCCATGTGGTACTGCAACAAACAGGGCGGGTGGGGTCGTGGACTTTATTCCAGGCGGCTCTGCGCCTCTGGCAGTGGCTGGAACATCAGGGTGTGACCCTGGTGGTTCAACACCTGGCAGGTTCTCTGAACGCCAGGGCGGACAAACTCAGCCGTCGGTGCATGATGGATCACGAATGGCGTCTGAACTCTGAGGTGAGACAAACTGACTGCTTTCCTGCATTTTTTACATCCCCTGGACCATGAATTAAAGGTTTAGAGGTGAACCTTCACAGCTGTTCGAGTGATTCCTAAGTGTGCGGTAAACCTCAGAGCAAGATTTATTTGTGGCAGCCCAGCCGTAAGGAATGCACCATCCCATGAACACTGGGGGCCGTGAGGTACGTGATATACTCACCTCATTTCGGGGCATCTGTGATGGATTGAGGACGGCGTTGCATGTGGGGGCTCATACAGAGCTTTAAATTATAATTGCAGTAACAACAGTGCACCATCTATGTTATAAATGAACTCTATCTCCCATAATGCCACAGACATCGTGACCATCGAGGGGCGTGTCATTGCCAGTAACAGCGCTATGGGAGAGAGGCACGCATTCTTTTGTCAAAACCTCTAATGAAGACATTCGAAATGCGTAAGGCGAGACGAACGGACTGCTTTCCTGAATGTTTTACACCGCCCGGACCATGAATTAAAGGTTTAGAGGTGAACCTTCACAGCTGTTCGAGTGATTCCTAAGTGTGTGGTAAACCTCAGAGCAAGATATATATATATATATCAAACCCTCATTCGGTTCGAAAAAGAAAAGGCACACTCGAAGAATCCAAAGCAAAAATGCTTTATTGGTGCAGAGCCCCCCCTTGACAGACGCGTTTCGCCTCGCTGCTTTCTCAATGTCAAATTGTAAGTGCAAAAACGTAGCCATTTAAAACCACCTCGCGTCAAAGATATTCATAGACATGGAAGACGGACTTCTGCAATACTTGATGTTAAAATCCATGACAGCCATCTTGTGTGTTTTAAGAAAAAAAATATATATATATATTATTTCACAAAATATGTAAAGTATATAAAGTGCTTGTGCAATAAGGAAAAATAATAATATTTACACACAAATTCATGTATTTCGCTACAGTCATCACAGCATTAGGAAGAACATGTATACATTAGGTCATAATTCCATTATCATTATTTCTTAATGCTGTTTTCATAATTGTGCCCTGAATGGGCTTATGTTTAGTCCAGCTTACAATTTCTACTCCCCTAACAGAAATACATACAGTGAAAGAAAAGGGAGGAAAGGGGAGAGAGAAAAGAGAGAGGGAAGAGAAGAAGAACTAGAAATAGAGAGAATATATATATAATGAGGAAGAAGAGAGTTGATTTAGGATGTTTCATCTATGCTACATTACTGATACTAGGGGTACAAAAGGGGGTGGTGATGGACGGAGCATCTGAACCAATCAAACACTCACACCCAGTCAAAAGATCTGGGTTTGATCCATCACCGTTCTTTAGCCCACTCTGCCACCCCAGTTCAGACATGGCCATATGCAAATCAGTCTGACCCTGTGCCTCATGGGAACAGTCCAGCCCGAACTGCCAAGCCATGCCCTCCCTGGACCGGAAACAAGCTTCCGAGGACCGGTTTCTGGCATTACAGCCGTCTTCAGCCCGGCTTGCTTGAATCCAGTGGCAAAGTGAGCAAGGGACTCACGTCTGAGCATACCCTGCCACACTTGTGGCGGCCAAAGCGGTACAAAAGGGGGTCGGTGATGGACGGAGCATCTACAGCTGAAGCGCTTGATTTTATGAGATGCAACACAAGCTGTCTTCACTGTATTGTGCAGCGCCTCGTGTTCTGTGCTCTGTTCACCTGGATTGAGATTTGAAAGGTGAGCAGTAGGGGATGTGAAAGAACATGTGTGCGCTGTCCTGGGGGTGCCCACCCTTCACACCGCCAATTATTAAAGATAGATCAGTAAAAGGATGGATTGATGAGTGAAAGGGTGGATGATGGGCGAGTGAATGTGTGGATGGATGAGAGAAATGATGGATGGATTGATGAATTAAAAAGTGAAAGGGTGAATGAATGGATGGATGGGTGGAAGAGTGGATGGATGGGTGAAAGGGTGGCTTGGGTGAAAAGGTAAATGGTTGGATGGATGAGTGAAAGGGTGGCTGGATGGGTGAAAGGGTAAGTAGTTGGATGAAGGAGTGGATGGATAGGTGAAAGGATGGTTTGGGTGAAAATGGAAATGGTTGGATGGATTTATTTTTATTTTATTTTTGTCATTTGTACAGCGCTCTGTTACCCGTAGGTGTCCTGGCGCTAAGTGTTACTCCTGAGATAAAGGCAGGTTAGGGAATCAGATGGTAAACAGCCATGTCTTTAATGCTCTTCTAAAGTCCATGAGGTCCGTCAGTTTTCTGAGGGCGTGGGGCAAGGCATTCCAAGCTTTGGCTGCGCCCAGCACAAAGCTTCTGCCTCCCCAGTGCACTCTCTTAATACGAGGCACCGCGATCAACCCCATGTCATGGGATCTAAGATTTTGTTGGGCACCAAGAAATAAGCCATTACAATAGTCCAACTTTGCCATGACCAACGTTGTGACCACTGTTTTCCTATCGCTGTCAGGGATGAATGGAAGGATCTTACGGATGGATTTGAGCAGGTAGGCCACCGAAGAAGATAGAGCATTGACCTGGGGACGAAAGGTGAGTTGATCATCGATCACCACCCCCAGGTTTTTCACCTTCGCTACTGGGGTGGGGGCCTTGCCCATCTGGTCGGGTCACCAGCTTGGGCTCCAGAAGTTAGTGTTTGAACCAAACACTATAACTTCGGTTTTAGCCGAGTTTAATTTAAGGCAGTTAACTGCCATCCAGTTTCCAACCGCCAGTATACACTCCTGGAAATTCCTAGCTACTTCTTCTTCCCTCCCTGGTAATACCGACACCACAATCTGGGTGTCGTCAGCATAAGATGTAAGATCAAAACCTTGTGCCCGAATTACTGGCGCCAATGAGCTAACGTAAACGTTGAATAACGTAGGGCTCAAAGACGAGCCCTGAGGAACTCCGCAGGGCAGGATGAAGGGTTTTGACTCATAGTCTCCCAAGGCCACACGCTGGACTCTGCCGGACAGGAAGGCTTTAAGTATGTCAAGCGCTTTCCCTTGAACTCCGCAGGCCTTCAATCGGTCAAGTAGGATCCCATGGTGGACCGTGTCGAAGGCCGCGGAGTGGTCCAGCAGCACCAGGGCAGCCCTCCCTCCCGCATCGGTCACCGCTCTGATCTCCTCAGTTGTTTTAACGAGGGCGGATTCCGTGCTATGGTAAGGTCTAAAACCATGTTGAGAGGGGTCCAGAGATTGAGTGGCAGCCAGAAAGGCGCTTAGTTGAGCGTTCAGCGCCTTTTCTATTAATTTAGCTGGTAATGGGAGCCTTGCTATTGGACGATAATTATTTGGATCCCTGATATCCAGGTTAGTTTTTTTTAGTAGGGGCAAAATTGATGCCTGTTTCCAACACACTGGAAAACCTCTTGTCGCAAGCATTTTGTTGAAAACGGTCACCAGCGGTGAAACTATCGGATCTGGGGCCATTTTTATCACAGCCACCGGACAAGGGTCTGACGGAGCACCTGATTTTGCTGCTAACAATAGCCGCCTAATTACTTCGCCATTTACTGGCGAAAAACAATCAAGGTTGTGTCCTAGGGATGACTGCGTAACGATTTCTGAGGAGTCCACCTGGCTATTCAACCTCTCCTGACTAGAGAAGGCCTTGAAAATCGTCTCCATCTTACCTTGAAAGAATCTTGCAAGATATTCACATAATTCAGAACTTGCGGGAATGGCCACGGGAACCGGGTCAGCAAAAGCTGCCACCGTAGTAAACAGTTCCTTCGCAGAGTTCTTAGCCAAGTTTATGCGGTTGGTATAATACTCTTGTTTTGCTTTCCCCACTGTTTTTTTTAACTGTTAGGAGACTTTGTTTAAGACGACTTCTGTCACTTTCCCTGTATTCCTTCCGCTAGACCCTTTCCAGTTTTTACATTCCAACTTGTGATTTCTTAATTCCTCCGAGGACCACGGCGCTGAAGGCCGGGCTCTAGCCAGGAGGCGTAGTTTGGGTGGGGCGAGGATATTGCAGGCTGTATCAATCCAACTAGTGTGGGCGAGCGCCGCCGCTCCCACCTCTAATGGAAGGGGCTCCTTTGAGGAGAGCAAATAATCTTCCAATGCGCTACCCTCAATTTTATTTCAGGCCCTGCATACCCTGGCTACTTTAGACGGGCACCCCCCACCTTGGGATTTAGGCACAGAGATGGCAAATAGCAGCGCCCTGTGATCAGACCAGGTGAGTGGTAAAGATTTAGTAAAGCCCAGAGTGGGGTGGTTCGAGAAAATCCAGTCTAGGGTATGGCCGGCCTTATGCGTGGGACCACTAACCAGTTGTTTAAGCTCGGCGCGATCCATTAGGTCAATAAGTGCGTTGGTGTCCGCATCCATGGGGTTTTCTAAATGGAAGTTGAAATCTCCCAAGTGAATGGATGGATTGGTGGAAGATTGGATGGATGAGTGAAAGGATGGATTTGGTGAAAGGGTGGATGGATGATGGATTGGGTGAAGTGGTGGATGGAGGGATGGATGAGTGAAATGATGGATGGAAGAATAGACGTTGGATAGGTTTGCAAATGGTTGAAAAGGTTTGGATATGGATGGGAACACAGATGGAAGGACAGAATGAATGGTGAAAGACTGAATGGCGGATGAAAAAATAAATTAATGGATAACATAAAGTACATTTGAAATGATGGATGTCAGGGGTTTGATGGATGGATGAATGGCTAGATCCCTGGACAAGAGAACTCTTCTGGGGAGGGTTGTGATGACTTACTTTGCTTTCTTGGTGCCTTAAGAGCTTAGGTTCAAAGTGGGAGGTATTTCAATTTTATGGCTACTCCCTTGCCTGTGTATTCTGTCTATTCTGTATTTGCTGTGTGCTTATGTGTGGGATCCATACATCATGCATACAACAATTTGAGTGACACCCAACTGCTACTTGAATGTTACACTAGTAATTGTAAATGTTTGCATTTTGTTTTAGGTTTAAGGTTTTAGGGAGAGCCTCAGAGTGCCATAAGCTGTGCTTGAGGTGTATATTGTGTTTGTAACAATAGGCAAGGTGTCAAAAATAAACAATGTAATAGTGTATCGACAGTGCTTTCTTTAAGAAAGCTGCAGGGAAAAGAACCTTTGGGACTTCCGTCAGCTAGTGCAACTCTCTGCGAAGTCCCCATAAGCAAAGTCAGATTCCATATTTTAAGTTTCACTTGTTAAAACACCTATAATGCGTTCCCTATAGTGGGTTCGTCACAGCAATCCTCCCTTTAGTTCACCTATGCTTGCCACATTACATCTCACAATGGCACTCAGGTATGAGATGCTAGTAACAAAGTCTATCCGAGCAGACCTTCCTGAGCACTTCTCTCACCATACATGTTTGCTCAAGACCATGAGTTGTAAACAAAATATCAGACTGGCTATCCCAGTGCAGTAACCATATAAATAGATTATTATCATATGAAATACCTGAAAAAGAGCTGCCCAGTTGCTCAAAGCGGTGCGCATCCCAAAAAACTGTGAAGTGCATGATTGTCTCAACCTAATGTAAACTTATTTTGACTTGTACTTAAGTGGTTGTCTATTTACTTACTCTTTTACTATCGCGCAACTTCCTCTGATGTGTCTGTTAAACGTACCTTTTGTTCCGAAGATTTGTCCTGAATTTTGACCTTCTGGATGCACAGATCTGGACAGGACTGAAGCCCAGAAGCATGGCTGAAGCACGCACCTCCACTAGCAGGAAAAGATACACTACAAGCCGCGCAGGAACCATGAGCCTCCTTCGCCGCCACAAACGTCCTGCTCAGCCCACATTCCAGAGCAGGGATTTCTCAAGAAATCTTCTGCATGTGGGGTCCCTTTTGTTGCCGATCTTCATCTCACATTGAAGTGACCCCTCAGCCAGGGCTTTAAATGGGCCGGGTCCCCCGGGTCACAGAGAACGTTGCAACGGGTCCTGATCGGGCTCTAACGTCATGCCCTTTATTCTGACATAAACACTGATCGATTTCTAAATAATGAATGTAAAAAGGCAATCCATGTCAGCGATTTAGTTCCTGTTTGTTTTTGACGTTTCACTTAATATTTAATTCCCTTAGAGTGTTAACTATTTCCCGGATGTTGTGTTTTTGTATTTTTTACGTGTAGTATATTACGCTTGTAAAGCTCCTACTTTGACCTGAGCCACCTCCAGGTGCTAAGAACAAGCCATGGTTGAATGCTAAGCATCCGAGAATGTGATTTTTATGACCCCTTCTGAGAGGCCCAGACCCAGCCCGAGCCAGCCCACCTCTGCACGGTTTCCGCGACCCACCCTTTGTTTTCTTTTAGACTGGTGCCACCGAGGTGATATCCTTGCCTGAAGGCAGGGATTCCACCTAAGCACTTGATGTGTTGTGAATATGAGCATGGGGTGGGAGTGGGAAGATGTGCACAGCAGGGGGAAAGGGACGGCCAGTGCAGGTGACGCTTTTCTTTTGTATAGAAATTTCTGCTGGCGTCAGAGCCCAGGGTTCGCTGTCTGTGAACTTGTATAAATGTGTATTCCATACATGTGCACAGACAGCAAACCCTGGGCTATGACGCCAGCAGGAATTACTTTACAAAGGCAGAGCGTCACCTGCACTTCCATCCCTTTCCCCCTGCTGTCTGTGCATTTTTAAGGAATACACATCCACGGCGCTGCTCACCAGATGAATGGTGAACAGTGACATGGATTTGTCTCTTTTTGCATCCAAGGGCACCGACGAAGAAGTAGAGGAGGCCCTGACAAGGAGAAACCAGGAGACATTTGATCCACATCTATCTACACAGTGAGACCTTCGGGAGGAGCTGGATACCAGGACGACAGTGCTGCTGATCAGCCCAACACCACTGAATAGTATCAGAAGAGCAGGCAGCAGTTTTTAAGTAACTTTAATGCATTCTACAGCATCAGCATTGCCTACTGGCTGCACATCTAGGTTACTCTAAGTGAACGGTGTTCTAGACTTACATGCATGGAAACGTCAAGGAGGACAGTCCCCTTCGAATATGCAAATGTAGTGTAAGCTCGTAGTGTTCAGCTTTTGGGGTGCCAGGGGGTAACTTTAGGGTTCAGGTTGGCTGTGTGTTTTAGGGTGCCAGGGGGTAATTTTAGGGTTCCGGGTGGGTATGGGTTTTGGGGTGCCAGGGGGTAATTTTAGGGTTCAGTGTGGGTATAGGTTTTGAGGTGCCGGGGGGATAATTTTAGGGTTTAGGGTGGGTATGGATTTTGGGGTGCCAGGGGGTAATTTTAGGGTTCAGGGCGGGTATGGGTTTTAAGGGGCCAGGGGTGTAATTTTAGGGTTTAGGTCGGGTATGAGTTTTGGGGTGGTAGGGGTAATTTTAGGGTTCAGGGTGGGTATGGGTTTTGGGGTGCCAGGGGGATAATGTTAGGGTTCATGGTGGGTTTGGGTTTTGGGGTACCAGGGGGTAATTTTAGGGTTCCAGGTGGGTATGGGTTTTGGGGTTCTAGGGAGATAATGTTAGGGTTCATTGCGGGTTTGGGTTTTGGGGTACCAGGGGGTAATTTTAGGGTTCCAGGTGGGTATGGGTTTTGGGGTGCCAGGGGCAGGGGCAGCCTTAGGCATGTGCAAGCTGTGTACCTGCACAGGACCACCAAACCCCAGGGTCCACCACGCCAATATATATCCTTAATATTATAATCCTCTGAGGATGGATACATATTTGCGTGGCAGCTCCTGGCAGGGATTTGGCGGCCTCCGGCTCTGTTCCACTTCCAAATACCCTGACCCCCCTCTCTTCACTGGGCTCCGCCCCGCTCGTGCCCCCTACCTACGCTTCCTGCCCAGGGCCGCCATGAGCCGCCCCTGCCGGGGGTAATTTTAGGGTTCTAGGCGGGTATGGGTGTTGGTGTGCCAGGGGGTAATTTAGGGTTCAGGGAGGGTATGGGTTTTGAGGTACCAGGGGGGTAGTTTTAGGGTTCAGGGTGGGTATGGGTTTTAAGGTGCCAGGGGGATCATTTTAGGGTTCAGGGAGGGTATGGTTTTGGGGGGCAGGGGTAATTTTAGGGTTCAGGGTGGTTATGGGTTTTGGGTGCCAGAGGGATAATTTTAGGGTTCATGGTGGGTATGGGTTTTGGGGTACCAGGGGGTAATTTTAGGGTTCAAGGTGGGTATGGGTTTTGGGGTGCAAGGGGGGGACATTTTCGGGTTCAGGGCGGGTTAGGGTTTTGGGATGCCAGGGGGACAACTTTAGGGGCAAGGGCAGGTATGGGTTATTGGTTTTGGGGAGCCAGGGGGCTAATTTTAGGGATCAGGGAATATATGAGTTTTAAGGGGCCAGGGGGGTAATTTTAGGGTTTATGTGTGCTCTAATTGTTGTCCAGTTTCAAATGCAGAATTCACCACTTTCTTTTCTCAGCTTGGCCTGAGCATGACCTGATCCTGATTATCTGCCATTTTAGCCCCGCCCCTATTGATTAACATTAGCCACGCCCCTTCATTTTCCAGGTTAGCCCCCCCCCCCCTGGAAAAATTTCTGCGGATGCCCATGCGCTCACCTACTCACACACTTCTCACCCTGCTCACGCTACACATACACACCGCTCACCTACTCACATTTCTCACCCTGCACACTCACAAGCCTCACACTCTCCAATCGCATACAACTAACCATGCACTCACAGCTTTCAACCTGCATTCACAACCCTCACTCTAAATCCACACTTCTCATACTTTTCAGTGTACACTCACATCACTAACACACCAATTACACTTACTGCTCACAAAGCACTCACCCTACACACTCAAACTCCGCTCACCATGCACACTGATGCACTGCTCCCCCGGCACAAATGACCTACACTGACACTGCTTAACCTGCACTCGGACACCCCTCAAACTGCACTCACACACCACTCACTACACTCAGACACTGGTCCCACTCCTCACACCCATTACTGACACACCTGTCACCCTGCACCCACACTCCTCATATACTTCTCACCCTCCATTCACATACCACTAACACTACTCTGTCGACCGCCCAACCTGCACTCACATGCCGGCCACCTTGCAGACTCGTGCACTGCTCACCCTGCACATTCACCAACTCACATTGCACATTCACACAATGCTCACCTTGCACTGAGGCCCCTGTGTTCCTCGACACTGACCCTGCGTTCAAACCCCTCTCACCTTGCTCTCACACACCACTCATACCCCGCTCACCCAACATTCACTCGCACTGCACGCATCCACCTCACCTTGCACACACAGTGCCCACCCTGCAACTTACACTACTCATGCTGCACCAACATCTCACACTCATGCAGAGCTCACATAAAAAACACTCATTCTGCACGCTGCTCACCCTGCACTTACACTGCTCACATACCTCTCACAGCACCTTGCGCACCCTGAACTCACACACTGCTCATTCTGCACTCAGACACCTCTCAAACTGCACTCAGACACCTCTCAAACTGCACTCAGGCACCACTCACCGGGCACTCACGCACAGCTCACATAAAAACCCCTCCTGCACGCTGCTCACCCTGCACCGCTACCTCTGCACTCACACCGCTCACATACCTCTCACAGCACCTTGAACTCACACACTGACCATTCTGTACTCAGACACCTCTCAAACTGCACTCAAGCACCTCTTAAACTGCAGACACCTCTCAAACTGCACTCAACCACCTCTCAAACTGCACTCAGGCACCTCTCAAACTGCAGACACCTCTCAAACTGCACTCAGACACCTCTAAAACTGCACTCAAGCACCTCTCAAACTGCACTCAGACACCTCTCAAACTGCACTCAACCACCTCTCAAACTGCACTCAGGCACCTCTCAAACTGCAGACACCTCTCAAACTGCACTCAGACACCTCTAAAACTGCACTCAAGCACCTCTCAAACTGCACTCAGACACCTCTCAAACTGCACTCAACCACCTCTCAAACTGCACTCAGACACCCCTCAAACTGCACTCACACACCACTCACTACACTCAGACACTGGTCCCACTCCTCACACCCATTACTGACACACCTGTCACCCTGCACCCACACTCCTCATATACTTCTCACCCTCCATTCACATACCACTAACACTACTCTGTCGACCGCCCAACCTGCACTCACATGCCGGCCACCTTGCAGACTCGTGCACTGCTCACCCTGCACATTCACCAACTCACATTGCACATTCACACAATGCTCACCTTGCACTGAGGCCCCTGTGTTCCTCGACACTGACCCTGCGTTCAAACCCCTCTCACCTTGCTCTCACACACCACTCATACACCGCTCACCCAACATTCACTCGCACTGCACGCATCCACCTCACCTTGCACACACAGTGCCCACCCTGCAACTTATACTACTCATGCTGCACCAACATCTCACACTCATGCAGAGCTCACATAAAAAAACTCATTCTGCACGCTGCTCACCCTGCACTTACACTGCTCACATACCTCTCACAGCACCTTGAGCACCCTGAACTCACACACTGCTCATTCTGCACTCAGACACCTCTCAAACTGCACTCAGACACCTCTCAAACTGCACTCAAGCACCTCTCAAACTGCACTCAAGCACCTCTTAAACTGCAGACACCTCTCAAACTGCACTCAGACACCTCTCAAACTGCACTCATACACCTCTCAAACTGCACTCAGGCACCTCTCAAACTGCACTCAGACACCACTCACCGGGCACTCACGCACAGCTCACATAAAAACCCCTCCTGCACGCTGCTCACCCTGCACCGCTACCTCTGCACTCACACCGCTCACATACCTCTCACAGCACCTTGAACTCACACACTGACCATTCTGTACTCAGACACCTCTCAAACTGCACTCAAGCACCTCTTAAACTGCAGACACCTCTCGAACTGCACTCAGACACCTCTAAAACTGCACTCAAGCACCTCTCAAACTGCACTCAGACACCTCTCAAACTGCACTCAGGCACCTCTCAAACTGCAGACACCTCTCAAACTGCACTCAGACACCTCTAAAACTGCACTCAAGCACCTCTCAAACTGCACTCAGACACCTCTCAAACTGCACTCAACCACCTCTCAAACTGCACTCAGGCACCTCTCAAACTGCACTCAGACACCTCTCAAACTGCACTCAGACACCTCTCAAACTGCACTCAACCACCTCTCAAACTGCACTCAGGCACCTCTCAAACTGCACTCAGACACCTCTCAAACTGCACTCAGACACCTCTCAAACTGCACTCAAGCACCTCTCAAACTGCACTCAAGCACCTCTTAAACTGCAGACACCTCTCAAACTGCACTCAGACACCTCTCAAACTGCACTCATACACCTCTCAAACTGCACTCAGGCACCTCTCAAACTGCACTCAGGCACCTCTCAAACTGCACTCAAGCACCTCTTAAACTGCAGACACCTCTCAAACTGCACTCGGACACCTCTCAAACTGCAATCAGACACCTCTCAAAGTTCACTCAGACACCTCTCAAACTGCACTCAAGCACCTCTCAAACTGCACTCAAGCACCTCTTAAACTGCAGACACCTCTCAAACTGCACTCAGACACCTCTAAAACTGCACTCAAGCACCTCTCAAACTGCACTCAGACACCTCTCAAACTGCACTCAACCACCTCTCAAACTGCACTCAGGCACCTCTCAAACTGCAGACACCTCTCAAACTGCACTCAGACACCTCTAAAACTGCACTCAAGCACCTCTCAAACTGCACTCAGACACCTCTCAAACTGCACTCAACCACCTCTCAAACTGCACTCAGGCACCTCTCAAACTGCACTCAGACACCTCTCAAACTGCACTCAGACACCTCTCAAACTGCACTCAAGCACCTCTCAAACTGCACTCAAGCACCTCTTAAACTGCAGACACCTCTCAAACTGCAATCAGACACCTCTCAAAGTTCACTCAGACACCTCTCAAACTGCACTCAAGCACCTCTCAAACTGCACTCAAGCACCTCTTAAACTGCAGACACATCTCAAACTACACTCAGACACCTCTCAAACTGCACTCAAGCACCTCTTAAACTGCAGACACCTCTCAAACTGCACTCAGACACCTCTCAAACTGCACTCAGACACCTCTCACCTGGCACTCACGCACAGCTCACACAAACACCACTCATTCTACCCTCACACACCACTTATGCACCACTTCCTCTGCATTCACATACCTCTCACTGCATTTGCAAACCACTAACACTGACCACTCACCCTAGAAAGACTCACACATTTAGCACCCTGAACTCACACACTGATCATTCTGCACTCAGTCATCTCTCACCATGCAGTCTGGCATTGCTCACCAGGCACTCAGACACCGCTCACCTGGCACTCACGCACAGCTCACACGCACCCCACTCATTCTGCCCTCACACACCACTTATGCACCATTCACACTGCACTCGCATATCTCTGACCTTGCTCTCACACACCACTCATACACCTCACCCAAGATTCACTCACTACTCACCCAACATTCTCACCACTCACCCAACATTCACTCTCTACTCACACTGCACTCAACCACAACACCTTGCACACAAATAGGGCTCACCCTACAACTCATGCTGCACCAACATCTCTCACCTCACACTCACGCACACCTCACACAAACAGCACACTCATTCTGCACGCTGCTCACCCTGCACCACTTCCTCTGCACTCACATGCCTCTTACTCTGCATTCACAAACCACTAACACAGGCCTCTCACCCTACACACAGACTCCCACCTCCTACACCCTGACCCCTCACACACTGCTCATCCTGCACTCAGTCTGTTCCCTTTCAGATAGCTGTGTCCTTTTTTTGTTTCAAACTCCTGCATTTCGGCCTATCTGAAAGGGGGGCTGCTAATAGACTCAAGTCACAAACAGAGCAAGGTGAAAAGTCCCAGGGAGGCTTGTGATGCTCTCCAGAATTCCATGCTCTGTTGAGATGAAAGCACCTGACCTTTAAATGTAGGCGGTGTAGATAAAATAAAAAGTGCACATCTTTTATTACAACAGTGTATGAAACGTATATCACGAGAATAAAATGAAGCCCAACATAATAATATGGTGCTGCTTGGTTACTCTTGCCTGAGAAACCGAAATACAGGATCTTTTGTCCTTGTAACATTGGAAGGGCTCACATAACAAAAGTTCTCCTGTGCAATGGCCTGGAGTAGGGGAATCTGCCAGCTTTTTAAGTCATAGGTTTTAAAGCCACAGGGGCTGTTGCACCAACAGTGCCGAAGATCACACCAGCTGACAGACGGGGAATGGGACTCGAACAGATGAACTCCGGCCCTACAAAGAAGAAAATGCTGCTTATAAGGTGCATGTCTGAAAACTTTTTGGAACTATGTGATTATCAATATGTAACAGTGAAATCAAATCCCTTTTCTTTTGGAAAATTGTCCTCCTTTATCTTACCCACTCAGTCACTCTACTCACCAATCTGCAGATGACTCACCCAGGTCCAAGGGTGATCCGCCAAACAGACTAGTACCACAACAATAAGGAAACCCTTACAAAATGTAATATGGTATAAAAACAATCCAATATTATTTTTATAAGCATTCCTCCATTTTATTGATCCCAGAGTGCAGATTACTATCATGTCAGTTAAAACATGGTCTTACAATGGATTAATAAAAAAAAAAGGTGCAAAACAATTGAATGATTGTAAGACAAAAATAGACAAAGGGAGAAACACATCAGACACTGAACATTAGTCCGTTTTGTTAACACCACCCAGCGCAGCACATTATCCTTAACACATGATATACTCCTGTGTTCAAATCTACTGTATCAAGATATTGCAGCAGATTTGGTAAATTATAAGCATCAACGCGTTTCGGCGAGCTTCCACTTATCACCACCTTCCTCAGGACAATTATAATGACTCTCCCACAATTTACGACTCAAAATACATAAACCTATGGACAAAAAATTCCAAATAATATTCCATATTGCCATCCAAATGGACATCCTTTTTTATATAACCATTCATCATGCAGTATAACAGGTTCGAAAACATCCTGGTTTCAAACCTAAATCACTAGCTTATTTATACTCTAGTGGTACAAATAAAGTCATCCACCATTGATCATCCCTGTTGGACTTGGCCCTTTTCCCCAAAATGTTTTGCTTTTCGCCCCCCTAATTTGATATGTCTCCCTCATGGTGAAGGTTACCGAATAGGCCATGTGTGGTGTGAGACGCCATGTTAATGTTAAATGCAATGCAATGGTGTGTACATTTATTTTCCCCCATTGTAAACATGTACCCTGGTGAAATGCTGAATTTGTGTTTTGCATTTAAAATGGCTGCCAAGGCTATGCGTTGTGCCACCTGACTGCAGGAGGTTAGCAGTCTAGTTGTTAGGTACCCAGCCACCCCTGCATTTGGAGGGAAAGCCTGGCACCCAGGGTGCTCTACTCCTCCCCCTGAGCCAGTTACAACTAGTTCACCTGTCTGAGGTGGGTTAGCGGTCTAGTTGTCTGGTACCCAGCAATACCAGCATTTGGAGGGACCTTCTAGAAGCTTCCAGGCTTTCTGGTATAGGGAGAGCAGTAGAGCTCTCATGTCCTGAGACAGAGCTTGGACAGGAATGTGAGGGGACCGGCTGCCAGGGGATACCGCCACTTGGGCCTGTGTGCTGGACCCTGCACCCATTAGGACCCCCCTACTGTCCCCAGGGCTTGTGAAGCCCCACTTCAGGAGTTCAGGCTGCCGTGTGGGAGGAGGGCCACGCTGCAGTGGGGATGGTGAAATCCTACCACCCTGCTTTGATGATGCCCCCACCACCTGCTGACCTGGCCAGTAGTGCCTACTGCTCTGTCCCCCAGGCCCCCGAAGGATGGCCCTCCTAGGTCCCTGAAGCTGCCGGGACCCTGTGCCACGCAAGCGCTGCGCAAAGAAGCGCCTAGAAGGGAAGGAGCATCTTGGACCCCCACCACCCAGGAGGTGAGAAGAGTTACCCTGGGGCTTGCTGCTGGGACTGTCTGCCCCCCTTGCGATGTGTGCCTGGAAGTGCTGGCCTGCAGAAGACTGCTTGTGTCCCAAGAGCGCTGTGACCAAGACTGCCCTGCTGATTGCCTGCCAAGCGCTATAATCTGGGAAGCGCTGGCCTGTTAAAGAACTGAATTGCTGAGTGCCTGCTAAGCGCTATAATTGTGGAAGCGCTGTGCTGCAGAAGCCCTGGGTGGTCTTAAACTGCCTGAACTGTACTGCCTGCTGCTGGCCTGAGCGCTGTCAGTGCTGTTGTGACTGCCCCCAAAGCGCCGCTGTGTACTCTAAGCGCTGTACCTGCTGAGCGCCGTGTTGGGAGGATTGTGCCCTCAAGGAGCTGTGGCGCCTGTATGCAGAGTTGTTCAAGGAGGGAGCCTACCCCTCATTGCCCCTGGGGTTAGTGTTTGGCTGCCACGGAGGCCGTCCTGCCCCCTGGAGACTGTAGTTGGGCCCCGTTGGCCCCTGGTACACTGAAGCGACCTGAAAGGAACTGAAGCTCCTGAGCTGGGCATCAATAGAACAGATGCCTAGGGTTGATGTATTAAATGGTGTACTCGTATCGAGGAGGATAGCCTATGCCCTGAGTTAAGCCTAGTGGTTGTATGCCCCCAGGTTCATCTTCAGTACACCCCTGAGGTATAGGGAGACATATGCCCCAGGTGCTGATGTTGAGGTCCCTTGTTAAAGGTGTTTTAGGCCTGACCGGTTTCAGATTTACCTCCTGTTGTTAACGCTGTTGATGCCATTCATATTTGCACAGTGTTGCTGGCCTAAGGAGTTTATCCACCATTGGGCTTCCATGACTAATGTTTATCTTTATGCAGAGGGCTGTTATCTGCAGACTGATGTTACCAATGAGGTTAATATTTTACGCCTATTGATTGCTTGTATGCTGATGCCATGCATGAGGGGTCTTCACGCCTAATGATTTATTTTACACTCCAGCCTTCTACCCAGATGATGCTAAGGATTAATACCTGTGTTGGCCCTGCGATATTGACCCTATGTTCATGCATTTGCTAACATCCTTTTCATTTCAGCTGGACACTAATGGACTTCCTTAACCCTTTCTCTTATTTTTCCCATTTTCCTTGTAAATAATCCCCCTGGTATACTTTGCTCTGGCGCCAGTTGGCGCCCCATCGTGATTACTGCTATTGTTGTGTTTTACCTTTGCAGGCTGGAGATAATACAAAACGTATTCTTTTTCCAACCAGAAGCAGTGTCGTGTCTCTTTTGTGGTGTGCCTGGTGTGTCGTCTGTGGGTACTGCGTGAATGCTTCACACATGTCCTCTGCAGTTTGGCCTGCCCGCTCTGCTCCATGCTACCCCCTGTAGAATTGGTAACCCCATTTCCAACATTGTTGGCGAGCGGTGGGATAGGACTTGTGTTTGCGGAGTACCACAGCGGCCTCAGGTTACATTGCAAATAGAGCACTGAGAAGTAATCACAGTTTTTGGGGATTATTGTTTGGCTGAATATTGATTTTCATATTATTGCTTCCTCCTGAAAAGTGTTTTTGAAATTGTGTCCCCTTGTTGTAATGTGGGTGGTGTGTCCCGGGTGTACCTCGCCACGATGGGGTTAACCTATAAGGAGGAGGAACTTATGGAGTACACCGAGCAGTAAATGTTGTGTTTCTGCAAGGAGAGAGGGATACCCTCAGTGGGCAACATTAAAAGGAAGTTGTTCCTCTACGAAGCTCTTAAGAGGGGGGAACCCTTAGAGCCTTGGTGAGACCTGTCTGATTACCCCTCCGCGTATTTGAAGGGTGGATTTGGTAGAGACCAGAGGGAGGGCTCCCAGTCCATAACCCTGGAGGGTGGTTACTCCGATGATGAGGAGGAAGAAGTGTATAGGGCAGAGACGCCAGTAGCTGAGGTGGACACCATAGATAGGGAGTCCCGCACTGGGTCCAGTCCCGGGGGCACTGCAGGATGTATGACATTACAACGCATACTTTTACAACGCCTACCTTTACAACGCGGTTTTTGCCACGCATACCATTACAACGCATAGCGCTTTGGGGTGCTGGATAGTGAATAGTTTAATTTACTATTCCAACTCCAGTCCCCGTGGATAGTAGGGAAGTTTATTGGATAGTAAATTAACCTATTCCCTATCCTAGAGCGCCCCCCAGAGCAATGCGTTGTAATAGTTTGCGTGGTAAAAGTTGCGTTGTAATGGTAGGTCGTTGTAAAAGTTTCGTTGTAAAGGTTACATACCGGCACTGCCCCATCCCTTTCCCTGTCCCCAGAAGAGTGGGTAGACAGAAGGGAAGTAAGGGAGCATCGGCTGGCGCTGGCAAAACTCAGGCATGCCACGGAGTTAGCGCAGCTGAGGGTGGAAGAGCAGAGGCTAGAGACGGAAATGGTCCTAGCGCAAGAGAGGATGGCGGAGAGACTAGCTCAGGTTGGTAGGTTGTCCCCTGAGAGTGGTTGTTTTTTTGGTCTGGATTCACCAGTGAGGGTGGGATCCAGTGGTGGCAGCGAGAGTGATTCCGGTGCAGGGAGTCCCACTTCCCGAGCCCAGGAGACGGTGCCTGATTCCCAGGAAGAGGGGGACGGGTTAGTGTACAGGGGCAGGGGAAAGCTGTCCCACCAGTCCTGGAAGGAGTTTGCGGAGGAGTGTTGGACTGCATTGGAGGATTGGGTGGTGGATTGCGCAGTGGATGATGGGGAAGGGTTCTTCCAGGTAGTCATCAAGGAGCGCCTGCTACGCAGTTGTTTTCCCCGGTTGCGGCACCACCTGTTGCAGTGTAGGTTCTCAGACCCCAGGGAACTTGCACGGGAGGCAGACCTCTGGGTAAGTGCCAGAGAGTCTGAGAGGGCATTGGGGAGTGATCCAGAAGGGAGTGGTGCAGGGATATTCCGACCGAGCGAGGCGGGAGAGGGGAGGAATAGCCCAGCTAGGTCCCAGGATAGTGGGAGTGTTGTAGGGCCTCACATCCTATCTACAGGAAGGAGTGAGACGGGGAGGTGTCCCGAGGTGCCCCAACCGCAGTCACAGGGCCTGGAGAGTTCGATAAGGGAACCCTAGGTTGGGAGCCTAGGCTGTCCGGATGTGCCTTCCAGTGAAGGAGATCCCCTCGTGTCAGGAGAACCCAGAGTATCTGTAATCGGAGCTCCAGAGATTCGGGGGTCTGACTAGTCGCAGGGTTTAGATCCTGGACTGGGGTTCCAGGTTCAGGGGTTGCCTGACCTGGAGGGTGGGGTACCTGTAATTAAGGTCCCTACCGGTTTAACTCCCAGGGGTACTTCTCAGGGTAGGAGGATGCGGAACTCTGGGAGGGGGTGCAGAGAGAGGAAGGTCTCTCCTCTCATCGGCTCAGCAACAGGGCGCAGATCCCGGGTTGGGTGGCCAGGGACAGGGGTTGCCTGCCCTGGCGGGTGGGGCGACTGTAAACAGTGTCCCCCCGGAAATGACTCTCAGGGGTACTACTCCGGTTAGGAGGGTGCGGAACTCTGGGAGGGGATGCAGGGGGAGGGAGGACTCGCCCCTGTCACCGGTTCAACCTGAGGGTTTCGACTAGAGGTTGGGGAGAAAGTGGTGTTCTGAGGGTGCTCCGCGTAGGAGGAGAGGGTGGAACCCCAGAAGGAGGGTTAGGGGGAGGAGAGCCTCGCCCCTGGTGGCTGGTCAGCCTGAGGGTTCGGACCTCAGGTGGGAGGACCAGTGGCAATTTGGTAGGAGGAGAGTGGTCAAAGGGTACTACGGGCCTGAGGCTAAAGCCTCCCACTCTGTGAGAGAGCGAGGGCCAGAGACTTCTGGATGGCCTAGAGGCCGGTCCTGGCCACATCCCACTACAGAGCTTCAGTGGGGTGGTTTGGTTGGTGAAGGGAGGGTTGCGAGAGCGAACCATCGGGTTCCAGAGTGGAGAAGCAACTGCAGGTGCTCCTGTAGTTGCGGGCCTGCGTCCACCTTTTTCCGCCCCAAGCAGGGAAGCCCATCAAGGCAATGATTGGTCTACCCTGGCTTTTTGCCGGGGGGGAGTTGTGTTGGACTTGGCCCTTTTCCCCCAAATTTTTTGCTTTTCGCCCCCCTAATTTGAGATGTCTCCCCCATGGTGAAGGTTACCGAATAGGCCATGTGTGGTGTGAGACGCCATGTTAATGTTAAATGCAATGCAATGGTGTGTACATTTATTTTCCCCCATTGTAAACATGTACCCTGGTGAAATGCTGCATTTGTGTTTTGCATTTAAAATGGCTGCCAAGGCTATGCATTGTGCCACCTGACTGCAGGAGGTTAGCAGTCTAGTTGTTAGGTACCCAGCCACCCCTGCATTTGGAGGGAAAGCCTGGCACCCAGGGTGCTCTACTCCTCCCCCTGAGCCAGTTAGAACTAGTTTGCCTGTCTGCGGTGGGTTAGCGGTCTAGTTGTCTGGTACCCAGCAATCCCAGCATTTGGAGGGACCTTCTAGAGAAGCTTCCAGGCTTTCTGGTATAGGGAGAGCAGTAGAGATGTGATGGACAGAGAGAGCTGGGACAGGAATGTGAGGGGATCTGCTGTCAGGGGATACCGCCACTTGGGCCTGTGTGCTGGACCCTGCACCCATATAGGACCCCCCCTACTGTCTCCAGGGCTTGTGAAGCCCCCCTTCAGGAGTTCAGGCTGCCGTGTGGGAGGAGGGCCATGCTGCAGTGTGGATGGTGAAAGCCTACCACCCTGCTTTGATGATGCCCCCACTACCGGATGACCTGGCCCAGTAGTGCCTACTGCTCTGTCCCCCAGGCCCCCGAAGGAGGACCCTCCCAGGTCCCTGAAGCTGCCGGGACCCTGCGCCACGCAAGCGCTGCGCAAAGAAGCGCCTAGAAGGGAAGGAGCATCTTGGACCCCACCACCCAGGAGGTGAGAAGAGTTACCCTGGGGCTCGCTGCTGGGACTGTCCGCCCCCCTTGCGCTGTGCGCCTGGGAATGCTGGCCTGCAGAAGACTGCGTGTGTCCCAAGAGCGCTGTGACCAAGACTGCCCTGCTGATTACCTGCCAAGCGCTATAATCTGGGAAGCGCTGGCCTGTTAAAGAACTGAATTGCTGAGTGCCTGCTAAGTGCTATAATCGTGGAAGCGCTGTGCTGCAGAAGCCCTGGGTGGTCTTAAACTGCCTGAACTGTACTGCCTGCTGCTGGCCTGAGCGCTGTCAGCGCTGTTGTGACTGCCCCCAAAGCGCCGCTGTGTACTCTAAGCGCTCTACCTGCTGAGTGCCGTGTTGGGAGGATTGTGCCCTCAAGGAGCTGTGGCGCCTGTATGCAGAGTTGTTCAAGGAGGGAGCCTATCCCTCATTGCCCACGGGGCTAGTGTTTGGCTGCCACGGAGGCCGTCCTGCCCCCTGGAGACTGTAGTTGGGCCCCGTTGGCCCCTGGTAAACTGAAGCGGCCCGAAAGGAACTGAGGCTCCTGAGCTGGGCATCAATAGAACAGATGCCTAGGGTTGATGTATTAAATGGTGTACTCGCATCGAGGAGGATGCCCTATGCCCTGAGTTAAGCCTAGTGGTTGTATGCTCCCAGGTTCATCTTCAGTACGCCCCTGAGGTATAGGGAGATATACGCCCCAGGTGCTGATGTTGAGGTCCCTTGTTAAAGGTGTTTTAGGCCTGACAGGTTTCAGATTTACCTCCTGTTGTTAACGCTGTTGATGCCATTCGTATTTGCACAGTGTTGCCGGCCTAAGGAGTTTATCCACCAGGGGCTTCCATGACTAATGTTTATCTTTATGCAGAGGGCTGTTATCTGCAGACTGATGTCACCAATGAGGTTAATATTTTACGCCTATTGATTGCTTGTATGTTGATGCCATGCATGAGGGGTCTTCACGCCTAATGATTTATTTTACACTGCAGCCTTCTACCCAGGTGGTGCTAAGGATTAATACCTGTGTTGGCCCTGCGATATTGACTATGTTTATGCATTTGCTAACATCCTTTTCATTTCAGCTGGACACTAATGGACTTCCTTAACCCTTTCTCTTATTTTTCCCATTTTCCTTGTAAATAATCCCCCTGGTATACTTTGCTCTGGCGCCAGTTGGCGCCCCATCGTGATTACTGCTATTGTTGTGTTTTACCTTTGCAGGTTGGAGATAATACAAAACGTATTCTTTTTCCAACCAGAAGCAGTGTAGTGTCTCTTTTCTGGTGTGCCTGGTGTGTCGTCTGTGGGTACTGCGTGAATGCTTCACACATGTCCTCTGCAGTTTGGCCTGCCCGCTCTGCTCCATGCTACCCCCTGTATAATTGGTAACCCCCATTTCCAACATTGTTGGCGAGCGGTGGGATAGGACTTGTGTTTGCGCAGTACCACAGCGGCCACAGGTTACATTGCAAATAGAGCACTGAGAAGTAATCACAGTTTTTGGGGATTGTTTGGCTGAATATTGATTTTCATATTATTGCTTCCTCCTGAAAAGTGTTTTTGAAATTGTGTCCCCTTGTTGTACTGTGGGTGTGTCCCGGGTGTACCTCGCCACGATGGGGTTAACCTATAAGGAGGAGGAACTTATGGAGTACACCGAGCAGGAAATTTTGTGTTTCTGCAAGGAGAGAGGGATACCCCCAGTGGGCAACATTAAAAGGAAGTTGTTCCTCTACGAAGCTCTTAAGAGGGGGGAACCCTTAGAGCCTTGGTGAGACCTGTCTGATTACCCCTCCGCGTATTTGAAGGGTGGATTTGGTAGAGACCAGAGGGAGGGCTCCCAGTCCATAACCCTGGAGCGTGGTTATTCGATGATGAGGAGGAAGAAGTGTATAGGGCAGAGACGCCAGTAGCTGAGGAGGACACCATAGATAGGGAGTCCCGCACTGGGTCCAGTCCCGGGGGCACTGCCCCATCCCTTTCCCGGTCCCCAGAAGAGTGGGTAGACAGAAGGGAAGTAAGGGAGCATCGGCTGGCGCTGGCGAAACTCAGGCATGCCAAGGAGTTAGCGCAGCTGAGGGTGGAAGAGCAGAGGCTAGAGACGGAAATGGTCCTAGCGCAAGAGAGGATGACGGAAAGACTAGCTCAGGTTGGTAGGTTGTCCCCTGAGAGTGGTTGTTATTTTGGTCTGGATTCACCAGTGAGGGTGGGATCCAGTGGTGGCAGCGAGAGTGGTTCCGGTGCAGGGGGTCCCACTTCCAGAGCCCAGGAGACGGTGCCTGATTTCCAGGAAGAGGGGGACGGGTTAGTGTACAGGGGCAGGGGAAAGCTGTCCCACCAGTCCTGGAAGGAGTTTGCGGAGGAGTGTTGGACTGCATTGGAGGATTGGTTGGTGGATCGCGCAGTGGATGATGGGGAAGGGTTCTTCCAGGTAGTCATCAAGGAGCGCCTGCTACGCAGTTGTTTTCCCCGGTTGCGTGTTTTACCACATGTTGCAGTGTAGGTTCTCAGACCCCAAGGAACTTGCACGGGAGGCAGACCTCTGGGTAAGTGCCAGAGAGTCTGAGAGGGCATTGGGGAGTGATCCTGAAGGGAGTGGTGCACGGATCTTCCGACCGAGTGAGGCGGGAGAGGGGAGGAATAGCCCAGCTAGGTCCCAGGATAGTGGGAGGGTTGTAGGGCCTCACATCCAATCAACAGGAAGGAGTGAGACGGGGAGGTGTCCCGAGGTGCCCCAACCACAGTCACAGGGCCTGGAGAGTTCGATAAGGGAACCCTAGGTTGGGAGCCTAGGCTGTCCGGATGTGCTTTCCAGTGAAGGGGATCCCCTCGTGTCAGGAGAACCCGGAGTATCTGTAATCGGAGCTCCAGAGATTCGGGGGTCTGACCAGTCGCAGGGTTTAGATCCTGGACTGGGGTTCCAGGTTCAGGGGTTGCCTGACCTGGAGGGTGGGGTACCTGTAATTAAGGTCCCTACCGGTTTAACTCCCAGGGGTACTTCTCAGGGTAGGAGGATGCGGAACTCTGGGAGGGGGTGCAGAGAGAGGAAGGTCTCTCCTCTCATCGGCTCAGCAACAGGGCGCAGATCCCGGGTTGGGTGGCCAGGGACAGGGGTTGCCTGCCCTGGCGGGTGGGGCGACTGTAAACAGTGTCCCCCTGGAATTGACTCTCAGGGGTACTACTCCGGTTAGGAGGGTGCGGAACTCTGGGAGGGGATGCAGGGGGAGGGAGGACTCGCCCCTGTCACCGGTTCAACCTGAGGGTTTCGACTAGAGGTTGGGGAGAAAGTGGTGTTCTGAGGGTGCTCCGCGTAGGAGGAGAGGGCGGAACCCCAGAAGGAGAGGTAGGGGGAGGAGAGCCTCGCCCCTGGTGGCTGGTCAGCCTGAGGGTTCGGACCTCAGGTGGGAGGACCAGTGGCAATTTGGTAGGAGGAGAGTGGTCAAAGGGTACTACGGGCCTGAGGCTGGGGTATAATCTATGTACTGAGGAAAATTAGACACTATCTGTCCCAGCAGGCCAGAAAACATGTCGTGGTCGCACTTATTGGCTCCCGTCTTGACTACTGCAATGCGCTGTATGCGGGACTAAATAAGGGTCTGTTGCAGCGCTTGCAGATGGTCCAGAACGCGGCGGCCAAATTTGTATTAGATCTGCCTAGACGTGCCTCGGCCACCTCTGCCAGAAAACTGCTACACTGGCTCCCTATTGAAGATCGTATTCGTTTCAAAATTCTGTGTATGACCTTCGGGTCCTTGGCTAGAGGTAGTTCCACTGGGATTGGGTCCATTCTTTCCCTCTATAGTCCCTCTAGGAACTTGCGCTCCTCCAACAAACTTCTCCTATCTGTACCACGCACCCGTAGAGCTAAATGGGGTGGCAAAGCCTTTTCTACGCAAGCATCTAAATCTTGGAACACTCTTCCGATGGAACTTAAGTCTCTTCCCACCACGCAGTTATTTAGAAAGGCGCTGAAAACCCATCTTTTTGCGAAGGCATATTTGTAGTTGTGTTCTGCCTTTTGTTCTCTGATCTGTTTGTTAGGCGCCTTGATGCCTTCGGGTTTTAGTTGCGCGTTATACATTTATTTCAAAGGCTAAAGCCTCCCACTCTGTGAGAGAGCGAGGGCCAGAGACTTCTGGATGGCCTAGAGGCCGGTCCTGTCCACATCCCACTACAGAGCTTCAGTGGGGTGGTTTGGTTGGTGAAGGGAGGGTTGCGAGAGGGAACCATCGGGTTCCAGAGTGGAGAAGAAACTGCAGGTGCTCCTGTAGTTGCGGGCCTGCGTCCACCTTTTTCCGCCCCAAGCAGGGAAGCCCATCAAGGCAATGATTGGTCTACCCTGGCTTTTTGCCGGGGGGGAGTTGTGTTGGACTTGGCCCTTTTCCCCCAAATTTTTTGCTTTTCGCCCCCCTAATTTGAGATGTCTCCCCCATGGTGAAGGTTACCGAATAGGCCATGTGTGGTGTGAGACGCCATGTTAATGTTAAATGCAATGCAATGGTGTGTACATTTATTTTCCCCCATTGTAAACATGTACCCTGGTGAAATGCTGCATTTGTGTTTTGCATTTAAAATGGCTGCCAAGGCTATGCATTGTGCCACCTGACTGCAGGAGGTTAGCAGTCTAGTTGTTAGGTACCCAGCCACCCCTGCATTTGGAGGGAAAGCCTGGCACCCAGGGTGCTCTACTCCTCCCCCTGAGCCAGTTAGAACTAGTTTGCCTGTCTGCGGTGGGTTAGCGGTCTAGTTGTCTGGTACCCAGCAATACCAGCATTTGGAGGCACCTTCTAGAAGCTTCCAGGCTTTCTGGTATAGGGAGAGCAGTAGAGTTCTCATGTCCTGAGACAGAGCTTGGACAGGAATGTGAGGGGTCCGGCTGCCAGGGGATACCGCCACTTGGGCCTGTGTGCTGGACCCTGCACCCATTAGGACCCCCCTACTGTCCCCAGGGCTTGTGAAGCCCCACTTCAGGAGTTCAGGCTGCCGTGTGGGAGGAGGGCCACGCTGCAGTGGGGATGGTGACATCCTACCACCCTGCTTTGATGATGCCCCCACCACCTGCTGACCTGGCCAGTAGTGCCTACTGCTCTGTCCCCCAGGCCCCCGAAGGATGGCCCTCCTAGGTCCCTGAAGCTGCCGGGACCCTGCGCCACGCAAGCGCTGCGCAAAGAAGCGCCTAGAAGGGAAGGAGCATCTTGGACCCCACCACCCAGGAGGTGAGAAGAGTTACCCTGGGGCTTGCTGCTGGGACTGTCTGCCCCCCTTGCGATGTGTGCCTGGAAGTGCTGGCCTGCAGAAGACTGCTTGTGTCCCAAGAGCGCTGTGACCAAGACTGCCCTGCTGATTGCCTGCCAAGCGCTATAATCTGGGAAGCGCTGGCCTGTTAAAGAACTGAATTGCTGAGTGCCTGCTAAGCGCTATAATCGTGGAAGCGCTGTGCTGCAGAACCCTTGGGTGGTCTTAAACTGCCTGAACTGTACTGCCTGCTGCTGGCCTGAGCACTGTCAGCGCTGTTGTGACTGCCCCCAAAGCGCCGCTGTATACTCTAAGCGCTGTACCTGCTGAGCGCCGTGTTGGGAGGGTTGTGCCCTCAAGGAGCTGTGTCGCCTGTATGCAGAGTTGTTCAAGGAGGGAGCCTACCCCTCATTGCCCCCGGGGCTAGTGTTTGGCTGTCACGGAGGCCGTCCTGCCCCCTGGAGACTGCAGTTGGGCCCCGTTGGCCCCTGGTAAACTGAAGCGGCCCGAAAGGAACTGAGGCTCCTGAGCTTGGCATCAATAGAACATATGCCTAGGGTTGATGTATTAAATGGTGTACTCGCATCGAGGAGGATGCCCTATGCCCTGAGTTAAGCCTAGTGGCTGTATGCCCCCAGGTTCATCTTCAGTACACCCCTGAGGTATAGGGAGATATACGCCCCTGGTGCTGATGTTGAGGTCTCTTGTTAAAGGTGTTTTAGGCCTGACAGGTTTCAGATTTACCTCCTGTTGTTAACGCTGTTGATTCCATTCATATTTGCACAGTGTTGCTGGCCTAAGGAGTTTATCCACCAGGGGCTTCCATGACCAATGTTTATCTTCATGCAGAGGGCTGTTATCTGCAGACTGATGTCACCAATGAGGTTAATATTTTACGCCTATTGATTGCTTGTATGCTGATGCCATGCATGAGGGGTCTTCACGCCTAATGATTTATTTTACACTCCAGCCTTCTACCCAGGTGATGCTAAGGATTATTACCTGTGTTGGCCCTGCAATATTGACCCTATGTTTATGCATTTGCTAACATCCTTTTCATTTCAGCTGGACACTAATGGACTTCCTTAACCCTTTCTCTTATTTTTCCCATTTTCCTTGTAAATAATCCCCCTGGTATACTTTCCTCTGGCGCCAGTTGGCGCCCCATCGTGATTACTGCTATTGTTGTGTTTTACCTTTGCAGGTTGGAGATAATACAAAACGTATTCTTTTTCCAACCAGAAGCAGTGTCGTGTCTCTTTTGTGGTGTGCCTGGTGTGTCATCTGTGGGTACTGCGTGAAGGCTTCACACATGTCCTCTGCAGTTTGGCCTGCCCACTCTGCTCCATGCTACCCCCTGTAGAATTGGTAACCCCATTTCCAACAATCCCACTCATTCGACTCACACTTACTCGCTCTCCCACTGCTCCCTTCACTATATACCACACGTCCTGATACCTACTCCAGGTGCCTCCACCAAAATTGCACCCTCTAGTTCTCAGTAATATATTACCATACCGGATACCTCCCCACCTACACATCCTTACACCAGCCCCTTAGGTCATACTCCAGGTGACTGTCATGCCCCCACTCACCGGGCTGTGTACTACCCCCGTCTTTCTCAGGGCCCATCTTGCTTTTAGTCACAGGTCCACAGATTCAATTCATCTGTGGAGCTGGGGTGTGTTCTCCAGTGGGAGTGGAAATCCTGCTGGATCACTAATTTCAGAACAGGGCCAATCCCTACATTCAAATATTCTTCCCTGTGAGGTTGTGCACACTTGCCCCTCCCAATCGCGATATTTCATGTGCACTTTCGTGTCAGAGAAGAGGCTTCCTTATGAGTGGACATATATTTAAAAATGTTGTCTCCAGAAATAATATGATGCCTTAGTGTATTCTAGCTATGCATCCCTAAAATCCGGGCTCTCCCCATGCCAATAACTGTTAGGGCTTCTCATCATAGTTTGCAATCGGCTAGATTGAACGCGTATTTGTTTTGTTCACAACCAGCTGTCTGGCTAAATAGTGTTTTATCTGTGGTATTTCACAGGAAGCCTAGATAATGTTTCTTTGGTATTCAGCACAACACAGACAACTCCCTTTGAATCTATACTGGAAAAATACTGAGCACCCTGTGCTATTTAAATGAACGTCCGGCTACACAATGCAGAATATGTGCTATTCAACAGAATCTCCAGATACATAGGGGCCCATTATGATAGCGGGCGGATCGCCACCACAGGCGTTTTTCAACATTGGGGGCCCGTAGCGGGCCCCCAGGGATCTGGAGGGTGGGGGTCACACATGGGGGGTACCTATGGTACCCCCCAGCAGTTCCATGCACGACATGGCAGGCACCGCACGGTGCCTGCCATGTTGTGCATTGAAGTGCACAGCATGCCTTCCTGGCATTGTGACGGGCGGTGCTGACTGCACCGCCTGCCACAATGACAGGAATGCTGAATGCGGGCGCATCCTATTGTCCCCCACGGGACCCCTGCCCTTATGGCGGGCGGTCCCTTTTCGCGATGGGACCGCCCGCCATCCTAATGTGCCCCATAGTGTAGAATATATGCTGTTTAACAAAACAACTGAAAGCACAGGCACGGGCAGGTTCTTCCCTAGAGTGAGGGAGCAGCTTTGAGGAAAGTGTGACTACAGGTGTCCCTCTACCTTCGGTCGGACTCATGGTGCCTAAATTAGGCTCACTATATTTTTTCAAATAACAGACCAACTAGGTGCTGAATAGACATATATACGTAGTTATTAATATATACGTTTTTGGTATCATACCATAATGCAGTGAACGTTAGACTGAAGGAGTGGCATAAGGGATTAGCCTTCCAGGGTCCTGAAGAAAAGCCTTGGGGTAGGGCTTGAACTAGTTGACCAAAGACACCCGGGGACATTCCCCCAGAGTGTTTCTCCTTTCCCTTCATTTTGACCATACTGGTTAGGAGAGCTAATTAAAACTTTCTTTTCCAACTAGCCAGGTATTTTTAATTTCCTCACTTCAAACGCCCCCCCCCAACTTCTATTTCCTTCTCATTACATTATAATATCATACGGGTTCCCACGTAGCCGTAGGCCGTAGCACTCCCCATTCCGCAATGGGAAGAACCCTATGATGACGTGCACAGTGCAGAATATGTGCTATTTAACAAAACAACCAGAAGTGCAGTCCAGAATATGTGCTATTTAACAAAACAACCAGACGTGCAGTCCAGAATATGTGCTATTTAACCAAACAACCAGATGTGCAGTCCAGAATATGTTATTTAACACAACAACCAGATGTGCAGTCCAGAATATGTTATTTAACAAAACAACCAGATGTGCAGTCCAGAATATGTGTTATTTTACAAAACAATCAGACGTGCAGTCCAGAATATGTGCTATTTAACAAAACAACCAGATGTGCAGTCCAGAATATGTCTTATTTAACAAAACAACTAGAAGTGCAGTCCAGAATATGTGCTATTTAACAAAACAACCAGAAGTGCAGTCCAGAATATGTGTTATTTAACAAAACAACCAGACGTGCAGTCCAGAATATGTGCTATTTAGCTGAACGTCCGATACATAGTGCAGAATAGGTGCTATATATTAAAATGTCTGGATACATAGTGCAGAATATGTGCTACTTAACTGAATGTGCGGATGCAGTGTAGAACCTGTACATTTAATAGAACATCTGGCTACACAGTGCAGAATATGTGCTATTTAACAAAACAACCAGATGTGCAGTCCAGAATATGTGTTATTTAACAAAACAACCATAAGTGCAGTCCAGAATATGTGTTATTTAACAAAACAACCAGACGTGCAGTCCAGAATATGTGCTATTTAACAAAACAACCAGATGTGCAGTCCAGAATATGTGTTATTTGACAAAACAACCAGAAGTGCAGTCCAGAATATGTGTTATTTAACAAAACAACCAGACGTGCAGTCCAGAATATGTGCTATTTAACAAAACAACCAGATGTGCAGTCCAGAATATGTGTTATTTAACAAAACAACCAAATGTGCAGTCCAAAATATGTGTTATTTAACAAAACTACCAGATGTGCAGTCCAGAATATGTGCTATTTAACAAAACAACCAGAAGTGCAGTCCAGAATATGTGTTTTATTTAAAAAAAACAACCAGAAGTGCAGTCCAGAATATGTGTTATTTAACAAAACAACCAGATGTGCAGTCCAAAATATGTGTTATTTAACAAAACAACCAGAAGTGCAGTCCAGAATATGTGTTATTTAACAAAACAACCAGATGTGCAGTCCAAAATATGTGTTATTTAACAAAACTACCAGATGTGCAGTCCAGAATATGTGCTATTTAACAAAACAACCAGAAGTGCAGTCCAGAATATGTGTTTTATTTAAAAAAAACAACCAGAAGTGCAGTCCAGAATATGTGTTATTTAACAAAACAACCAGATGTGCAGTCCAAAATATGTGTTATTTAACAAAACAACCAGAAGTGCAGTCCAGAATATGTGTTATTTAACAAAACAACCAGACGTGCAGTCCAAAATATGTGTTATTTAACTAAACAACCAGATGTGCAGTCCAGAATATGTTATTTAACAAAACAACCCGATGTGCAGTCCAGAATATGTGCTATTTAACAAAACAACCAGAAGTGCAGTCCAGAATGTGTTATTTAACAAAGCAACCAGAGGTGTGTAGGAGAGTAGGGTCTGCAATCCTATGATCACCCAGATTTTTGCTTTTTGCTTCACTGGTTTACGACTTTCCCTGGCTGTGGGCCTGCTAATCAGACCCACAGCCTAGCTGTTCTCTCTACTCCAAATTGTACCCAGGTACTGAATTGGCACTGGACCCTCTCCAAGTCCCTGTACCCAGGGCTGAGGTGCACCCAGAGGTCTCCCAGGGGCTGCAGCATGTATTATGCCACCCCTGGGCTGACTAACCAAACAGACACAACTGGCTGCTTGACAGCTGGGGCAGAGTGGTGTACTCACCCTCTGCTGTAGATATAGTATTCCTATACCTAAACCTAAATGGGCACACAGATCTCCTATCAGTCACTCCTATGGCAGGCCTTGACAATCCTGAAGGCAGAGTGCTTGGAATCGTGTGAGATAGTGCTCTGGCATGAGCTGAGCCTGTCTGCGGCTTTCGGGATCCATCCCTGAGCCGTTTCCATGATATCGCATACCATATACTCTTAAGTGCATTATAATCCTCGCGGTTATATGCCAACTCTGGTATCGCTTTATCAAAACATGTCGAGTAAGGTGTCATACGAATTGGAATACTAACCCCTCGCCAATTCTGGTGACGGGGTTAGCATTCCACCCTTCTAGAGGGACACGACATGTATGTAACCTGTAACCCCGGTTAAAGTCAGACAGAGCCTTAGCTCCACAAAATGGATGCTGCCACCGAGACACAAGTCTGCCCTCCTGCTGCTGGTAGTCCTCCCAGCCCAGGAGGCAAGGACAAAGGGTTTCCTGCCAGGGGCGGTGCCAGCACCGTCCCAGACAGGATTTTGTGTATTCTAGGTAGGCAGGGCTTTAGAGGAAGGTGACTGCAAGTGGCACCCCGGTGCTCACTGTGCATAGGCCGGCTTGAACCAGTTCCAGGGGCACTCCAGCCCCTGATCTGGGGAAAGCCCGCCAAAGGAGAGGGGTGTAACCACCCCCCTCCTAGTCCCACCCATAGGGCAGGACTTAGTCGCGTGCCAGCCCCTTTTTGCAGGATAAAGGTAGGAACTGGCCCCCTTCCAAATCAGATCATCTTTGAATCATGAAACTACTTTCCACGAAAGGAACTCAAGACTTCTTCCTAAGATTTCTCCCTTGTGACTAAGGAGTAGTCACCCTGCAGCAGCAGGCACCAACCAAGCATCGCGGTTTGTTGCCAGTCTCTCCTCCGGATCAAGACTGCTCCAGCACGACGAGAACCGGCTTCCCTGGCACCTCTGACTTCAACCTACATCATCAGCCCAGCTGTGATCCGTGGGTGCGACGAGACCTCGAGGGACCGGCCATCTTCAGAACTGCACGACGCTTGTCCAGCACGACCACCGAGTGACCCTCGACCGAGTGCTTTGGGGTGAGAGAAGCCCCGACCCTGAGCAGCTCCAGCACCGAAGTCCAGCCCCCCTGCATCCACGAGATCTGCGTGGGGCCCTTCTGCTCTTTGCTGCTAACCGCGTTGTCCAGGTCGCTTGCCGTTGGCTAGTGGCCCTCTCACGACACTCCACGACGACAAACACTGCTGGTCTGGTTGCTCCAGACTAGCCCTTGCTCCCCTCCAAAAGAGGAGCACCCTGGACCCTCCTGGTCCACTCAAGACGCCATTTTAGGTCCACCGCGTGGGCCTTGCATTTGCCAAGACTTGTTGCCCAATCCTGGGTCCAGCGACGTCGACAGCAAGTACCTTCGTGGGACGGCTCGCACCTTCATCCTGGTCGCCGACAACGCCTCCTGGTCCGAGAGACTGCAGAGCCCAGCAGCGCCCACTCACCTGGCTGAGGTGACTTCGTCCGGTGCCATCCTGGTGCCCACTCAAATCACTGGCTAGTGATTCAGAACTTGGTCCCCTCTGCTTACAGGTTTCTTCTTCCCTGATCCAGGCTTGGATCTCTACGAACTTCTTCACTGGCCGCCTGCCAGCAACTTCTTTCTTCAGGCTCCTGGTTCTTCAACGAGGGTTTCCGACGCAACTTCAACCCTATGCAGCCGCAGCCCCTGGGCTAGGTAAACTGAGTACTCCGGTGCTCCAGCATAGTCCAACACCCTAAGTGTTCGGATCCACTCCCGTTTTCGACCCACCTAGTCGGGTTCGCCCGAGAACAGTAACTTTGTCTTTACTAGCCTCCATAGACTTTTTCCCGCCTTACGCGTGAGAGTTCCCACTCTGCACACGACGTCCCTAGGTCTCCTGCTTGCAATCTAAAGGTTCAGTAGTCCAGTCCTAGCGATTCTAAAGTCTATGAGAATAGTTACTTACCTGCTAGTAATTCGCATTCCACTTCTTGTGTATATGGTTTTTCGTGCCCCTCGGGCATTTGTGTAAATTGTGCGACTTTCAGTAATTCTTTAAGAGTTTTGTTGTGTGCTTAGCTCCCTGTCTCATAAAGAGCCAGGGTAGTCTTGTTATAAATAAATACACTTTATTTTTGATAACAACTTGTGTGGTGTCCTTTCACTTGGTGTTCAAGGGGTAATGTGATGGTAAAACAGCTGGCTTAACACGCCCTCTAGAGTTTAGCCTTAGACTGCTCGTATCCATGCTACTAGGATAGCTGGTCTATAAGGTTGACTTACAACCAATCAGCAATAAGGGTTGTCTGGACTGATACATAGTGATCACTAGAATAGTGAGCACTGCATATCAGGCCAACTTCTCACATTGGTGAGCAGCGGTTGGGATTTGAGCTTGCTGTTGTTTTACCACACATATCCTAAGAATATCATTTGAAAGATCACATAAGTACTGAGGTACATATAACTTAGCTTAGAATACTCTGAGTTCTACTGAACCAGCTGTTGTAGCTCCTAGGGCCTAGCACACCCTAAACTACAACTCTAGCAAGGGATCAGTAGGCAAACATATAGTGTAGGTAAGTGCACCACTTACACCTCACTAGAAAAGCATGTCTACCCAGGGAGAGTCTACTGAGACCCCCCTTGTGGTTATTGACCCTCCACAGGTCAAATCCAGATATGCAGCTCTCAGTTTCCAGGAGATGAGACAAGTGTGTACCTCCAGGAAACTGAAACAGGGGTCTAACCCCACCATTCCCTTTCTAATAGGTCTCTTAGAGACATATGATGCGAGAAAGATTTCTCAGCTAGATGGGAATATGCCAGCCTTAGAGGGTACCTCTGGGGATCCAGACCTCCACAACACTACAAATGCAGTTCAGGAGGAGGAACTCGAGGAGCTCTCTGGGGATGAGGTAGACAAGGGTCTTGAGGTAGTCAGAAGGCTAACTAGGGCCAACTTAGACTTACTTGGGCTAGGATCTGGGGGACCCCCAGTACTGACCCGAAGTGGGCCTAACCTTGGAGTTAGGAGAGATAGATCTCTTTCTAGGGACTCCAATAGATCTCTGCACTCTAATGCCTCTTCTCAGAGGAGAAGGAACTCTCCCCAGAGGAGATTGACTTCCCCTCAGAGAATGGAGCATGAAGCCAGGATGAGACAGGCTGCTCTGAGGATTGAAAGGGAAGAACTTGCCCTGGCCAAAGAAAAGCTTGCCTTTGCTAGAGAGCAGCAGATGAGTGGGGTAGTTCCCACTGGTGGCAGCAATCTCCCAAGAGAAAAAGAGAAGGGTTTAGATACTAAACACCTGACAAAAATAGTGCCCCCCTTTAAGCAAGGGGATGACATCCAGAAATGGATGGCTGCTTTGGAGAGGGCCTGCACTGTGCAGTGCATTCCCCAGAGTCAGTGGGCAGCTATACTGTGGCTCTCCTTTGATGGTAAAGGTAGAGATAAGCTTCTCACTACAAGAGTTGAGGATGCTAACAATTACCAGGTCCTGAAAAATACACTGGTTGATGGGTTTGGTTTAACCACTGAGCAGTACAGGTTGCTGTTCAGAGACACCCAGAAAACTCAGTCTCAGGACTGGTCTGACTTTGTGGATTGTGCCACTAAGGCTTTGGAGGGCTGGTTGCTGGGTAGCAAGGTTACTGATTACACAGGGTTGTATAATCTTATGATGAGAGAACAGATTTTAAATAATTGTCAGAACCAGTTGTTGCATCAGCACCTTGTGGATTCAGATCTGACCTCTCCCCAAGAATTGGGAAAGAAGGCAGACAAATGGGTCAGAACAAGGATCAAGCAGAACCAGAACCAGGGTGGTCAGAAGAAAGCAGACCAGAAGGGTAATACTAAGAGTGAACAAAATGACCAGAAGTCTTCAACAGGTCCCCAACAAACCAAAGAGGGTGGGGGTCAGGCTTCACAGCAGAAAAAGAAGACTCAAGAAGGCCAGTCAAAAAGGTGGTGCCAGTACTGTAAAAGTAAGTCTCACTGGTTTAGTGAGTGCACCAAAAGAGGAGGGCAAACTCCTACCACTACAGCCCCTAAGGCAACTGCACCCCCTAGTACAGTCAGTAGTGGTAGTGCACCTCCCAAGGCATTAGTTGGGTTAACCTTGGGAACTGAGGGGTCTGACAACCTAGTTGGCACACTCACTCAGGCTGTCCTTGTCTGTACAGGGGATATGGATATGTCCCCTGAGGTAAGTCCCAATACTTTGGGCAAATACAGGCAGACACCTTTGATAAATGGCAAAATGGCTCAGGCCTATAGGGACACTTGTGCCAGTGTCACCATGGTGACACCTAACTTTGTGGACCCTGGACAGATCATGCCAGGTACAGATTTCCTGGTGACCAATGCCAGCAACGTCACTACCAGTCATAGTATGGCGATTGTTGCTTTCTCCTGGGGAGGGGTAAGTGGCCAAAAGAAAGTTGTGGTTAGTTCAGACCTCCCAGTGGATTGTTTGTTGGGCAATGATTTGGAGTCATCACTATGGTCAGAAGTGGAGCAGAGGACTCACATGGAAATGTTAGGCTTGCCAGCACATGTGCTTGCTGTGACTAGGTCACAGGCCAGAAGATGCCCCACTGAACAGGTGCTGGATCCTGGAACCATGGACCAGACACCTTCCAAGAAGAAGAGCAGTAGGGTTAAGGCTTTGCCTTCCCCCTTGCCCCAGGTTGAGGATCAAGTCTCTGAGGAGGCTGATCTGAGAGAGCTGAGGGAAACTGAGCCTAAAGAGCTTGAACTTGATCAAGTTGAGTTTCTGGGCTCAGGGGGACCCTCCAGAGAAGACCTGGGGAAGGCACAGTTAGACTGCCCTTCCCTTGAACCCCTCAGACAGCAGGCTGCTGCTGAGGCTGCAGGGAATGCCACAGGTGCCCACAGGGTATACTGGGAAGATGGACTCCTGTACTCTGAGTCAAGAGACCCCAAGCCTGGTGCAACCAGGAGGCTGGTCATCCCCTTGTCTCTGAGAGGTTTCCTTCTCCCCTTGGCCCATGAGATTCCCCTTGCAGGTCACTTAGGTCAGACAAAGACTTGGGACAGACTTGTCTCACACTTTTACTGGCCTCACATGAATGAGAATACCAAGGAGTTTTGTCGCTCCTGTGTCACTTGCCAAGCCAGTGGTAAGTCAGGTGGAACAACAAAGGCCCCCCTCATACCACTACCTGTGGTGGGGGTTCCCTTTGAAAGAGTGGGGATTGACATTGTTGGTCCAATGGAACCCCAGACAGCATCAGGGCACAAGTTTATACTGGTGGTGGTGGACCATGCCACCAGGTATCCTGAAGCTATTCCACTTAGGACCACTACAGCACCTGTAGTGGCAAGGGCCCTAGTTGGAGTGTTCTCCAGAGTGGGCTTCCCTAAGGAGGTTGTTTCTGACAGAGGTGCAAACTTCATGTCAGGATATCTGACTGCAATGTGGAAGGAATGTGGTGTCAACTACAAGTTCACCACACCCTATCATCCACAGTGCAATGGGCTTGTTGAGAGATTCAACAGGACCCTCAAAGGGATGATTCATGGACTACCTGAAAAGCTCAGGCGTAGATGGGATGTCCTGATACCCTGCCTCTTGTTTGCTTACAGAGAGGTCCCACAGAAGGGGGTTGGCTACAGCCCTTTTGAGCTTCTGTATGGGCATCCTGTAAGAGGACCCCTGTGTTTGGTGAAGGAAGGATGGGAGAGACCTCTCAAAAAGCCTGCAACCAACATAGTGGACTATGTACTTGGTCTCCGCTCCAGGATGGCTGAATACATGGAGAAGGCATCTAAAAACCTTGAGGCCAGCCAAGAACTCCAAAAAGCTTGGCATGACCAGAAGGCTGTCCTGACTGTGTACCAGCCTGGACAGAAGGTGTGGGTGCTGGAGCCAGTGGCCCCAGCAGCACTCAAAGACAAATGGTCTGGGCCCCACACCATCATTGAGCAAAAGGGAGAGGTCACCTACCTGGTGGACCTTGGAACTCCCAGGAGCCCCCTCAGGGTGCTCCATGTGAATAGGCTCAAAGCATATGTCGACAGGAAGGACATGAGCTTGCTCATGGCCACAGATGAGGGACAGGAGGAAGAGAGTGACCCTCTCCCAGACCTGCTCACTCAGAATCCTGATGATGGATCAGTAGATGGTGTTGTCTTTTGTGGCAGCCTCTGTGAACATCAGCAACAGGATTGTAGACAAGTTCTGCAATCCTTCAGACATATGTTCTCTCTGACACCCAGCCAAACTGATTGGTGCACCCATGAAGTTGACACTGGAGACAGTCTGCCTGTCAAGAGTAAAATATACAGACAGCCTGATCATGTCAGAGACTGCATCAAGACAGAAGTGCAGAAAATGTTGGAACTGGGAGTCATTGAGCCCTCAGATAGCCCCTGGGCTAGCCCAGTAGTTCTAGTGCCAAAGCCTCACATCCAGGGTGGTAAGAGAGAGATGAGGTTTTGCGTAGACTACAGAGGCCTCAATGCAGTCACTAAGACTGATGCCCACCCAATACCAAGGGCAGATGAACTTATAGATAGATTGGCTTCTGCCAACTACTTAAGCACATTTGACCTGACAGCTGGGTATTGGCAAATCAGGTTAGCTGAGGAAGCCAGGCCCAAGACAGCATTTTCTACCCCTGGTGGGCATTATCAGTTTGTGGTAATGCCCTTTGGGTTGAAAATGCACCTGCCACCTTCCAAAGGCTGGTGAATCAAGTTCTCACTGGGATGGATGACTTCTGTGCAGCATATCTGGATGATATTGCTGTCTTTAGCTCCACCTGGGAGGATCACCTGGTGCACCTGAGGAAAGTGTTAGAGGCACTGCAAAAGGCAGGCCTCACTATCAAGGCCACTAAGTGCCAGATAGGGCAGACACAGGTTGTATACCTGGGCCACCTTGTAGGTGGGGGCCAGGTTCAGCCATTGGAGAGTAAGATACAGGCCATCAAGGACTGGACTCCTCCAATCACCCAGACTCAGGTTCGAGCTTTCTTGGGCCTGACTGGGTACTATAGGAAATTTGTCAGAAATTATGGGTCCATTGTGACCCCCCTTAATGACCTGACAAGTAAAAAGATGCCAAAGAAAGTTCAGTGGACAGCAAGCTGTCAGAAAGCATTCGATGACCTAAAGCAGGCCATGTGCACAGCACCTATCCTAAAGAGTCCAGACTTCTCCAAACCATTCATTGTCCAAACAGATGCTTCTGAGTTGGGTGTGGGAGCTGTTCTATCTCAGCTGAATTTTGATGGCAACGACCAGCCAATTGCTTTTATTAGCAGGAGGCTGACCCCCAGAGAGAAAAATTGGTCGGCTATCGAGAGGGAGGCCTTTGCTGTGGTTTGGGCCCTGAAGAGCTGAGGTCCTACTTGTTTGGCACTCACTTCACAGTTCAGACCGACCACAAGCCCCTCTTATGGCTAAGTCAGATGAAGGGTGAAAATCCCAAACTACTTAGGTGGTCCATTTCCCTACAGGGGATGGATTTTACAGTGGAGCACAGACCTGGTACTGATCATGGCAATGCCGATGGGCTCTCCAGGTATTTCCACTTAGAGCAAGAAGACTCACCTGGTCAAGGTTAGTTTATTGTCCCAAAGTTTGGGGGGGTCATGTAGGAGAGTAGGGTCTGCAATCCTATGATCACCCAGATTTTTGCTTTTTGCTTCACTGGTTTACGACTTTCCCTGGCTGTGGGCCTGCTAATCAGACCCACAGCCTAGCTGTTCTCTCTACTCCAAATTGTACCCAGGTACTGAATTGGCACTGGGCCCTCTCCAAGTCCCTGTACCCAGGGCTGAGGTGCACCCAGAGGTCTCCCAGGGGCTGCAGCATGTATTATGCCACCCCTGGGCTGACTAACCAAACAGACACAACTGGCTGCTTGACAGCTGGGGCAGAGTGGTGTACTCACCCTCTGCTGTAGATATAGTATTCCTATATCTAAACCTAAATGGGCACACAGATCTCCTATCAGTCACTCCTATGGCAGGCCTTGACAATCCTGAAGGCAGAGTGCTTGGAATCGTGTGAGATAGTGCTCTGGCATGAGCTGAGCCTGTCAGCGGCTTTCGGGATCCATCCCTGAGCCGTTTCCATGATATCGCATACCATATACTCTTAAGTGCATTATAATCCTCGTGGTTATATGCCAACTCTGGTATCGCTTTATCAAAACATGTCGAGTAAGGTGTCATACGAATTGGAATACTAACCCCTCGCCAATTCTGGCGACGGGGTTAGCATTCCACCCTTCTAGAGGGACACGACATGTATGTAACCTGTAACCCCGGTTAAAGTCAGACAGAGCCTTAGCTCCACAAAATGGATGCTGCCACCGAGACACAAGTCTGCCCTCCTGCTGCTGGGAGTTCTCCCAGCCCAGGAGGCAAGGACAAAGGGTTTCCTGCCAGGGGCGGTGCCAGCACCGTCCCAGACAGGATTTTGTGTATTCTAGGTAGGCAGGGCTTTAGAGGAAGGTGACTGCAAGTGGCACCCCGGTGCTCACTGTGCATAGGCCGGCTTGATCTTTGGACTGGGTAAGAGTGGTCTGCTTAATTCAGACACTCTGTTCATCACCACCCCCTTTTCTGAATCGTTTTTGGCCACTATAGGTGTGGCAGGGTATACTCAGACATGAGTCCCTTTCTCACTGCTCCATCAGGATTCAAGCAAGCCGGGCCGAAGAGGCTGAAATGCCAGAAACCGGTCCCCGGTAGCTTGTCTCCTTTCTGGTGAAGAATTGGCTTGGTAGTTTGGTCTGCCCTGTTCCCATGATGCACTGGGCCAGGGACAGACTAATTTGCATATAGCCAGGTTCTGAGCTGGGATGGGGCAGTGAGATAAATAACGGTGATGGATCAAGCCCTGATCTTTGGACTGGGTAAGAGTGGTCTGCTTAATTCAGACACTCTGTTCATCACCACCCCCTTTTCTGAATCGTTTTTGGCCACTATAGGTGTGGCAGGGTATACTCAGACATGAGTCCCTTTCTCACTGCTCTGTGGAAAAGTAAATTTTGCCATGTTCTGTGTCCCTACGCCTCATCCATCATATGTTATGTGTGCATGACCAATATGCATATGTTGTTCCCCATGTCCGATTAATGACGCAATTACAGTTGTGTCCACCTCTGGTATGTCATTTTCCAGTCCTCGTGAATACTACGAATATCAGGCCTAGGTAAAGTTATGTTGCCACGTTTCCCAGTGTGCACGTTATTCCATTATAAAGTCCCCGTTTCCAGGCCTCAAAAGGGCCCGGACATCAGATTCAGCTCCTGTCTCCTGAAAGCCTCGCTGAGGAGCGATACAGCCCCCACCTGTATCCTCGACCCTTCACTTACTTCCTGCCTCGCAGTGCCCGGTGCAGCTTGGCTCTGCCTCTGAGTCTGCCAAAAGTATGTTATGATTCCAGCTATCAGTTCAGTCCTTCTTCTCTGCATTCCTAAGCTACTGAACTGCATCAATAGTTTCCGTCATTGTCTAGCCTTCTCGGCTCCACGTTAGAGAAATACTGTATTAATGGTCATTTAATATTCTTCATCACGCACTACATGTAGAATAATGCATGGTCCAGTCTTAGAATCAAGTTAGCTTTTCCCCCCATGACTCCTAGTTTATATCAACATGTTCCCTAAACACCAGATACCAGATAGGGTTTAGGTACATGTCGCTCCGACCCTCCAGACTTTAGTCTCTGCTCCTAGCACAGAGTTCGTAGCCCCCAGCTTCTCCTAGTAATACGTCATTGCCAGTTTTCGCGCACCATTAGGTTAGAGGTCCCGGCTCCTTAGGTAGCCCCCTCCTATGTTTCCGCCCCATTCATGACATATTCTGTTACGTTTGCACCACATGCCTAAGTATACTCCCAGTTACACCTCTTTTTACTGTTATCTTTCGCGACTGCTACGCGTCACGCCTTCTGCTCCACCCACTGTTACGCCTACTGCAATGTAATGCTATGTGTTTGCGCTATGTATATAAGTCAATGTATTGTTATTAAAAGTTAGCGCGCTCATCCCAGATCAAGCCCCGGCAGCTGCTGGGCCCCAGTTGTCCTGCTGGGCCCTGTCACCTCTGTTCCTATGCAGGTTGTCCTGATCCTGTCCTTATGCTGTAATAAACCTGCAGAAACTCCTACTACCTCGAATCTTGACTCTTATTTTATTGAGCTATCTGTTATTCATTCATTCATCCAAAAATAGATCCGGTATTATTTATTTATATACCACATAATGGCGCCCGAATAGGGACTTGCCCTTTCCCCACGCGTCGGTGAAGCCACGCCGACCCCCTGACCCTCTGCAGTCGTGACGGAACCATACCGTGCACTGGCAGATATTTCTGCTCCAAGTATCCCTCAGGCCCACGGAGGAGACGGAGGAGGCGGTCCAGCATCCAAACGAGACGGTGGAGGAACGCGGCGAGTCCCGACCAGAGCCCAAGCCGAGAGTCCAAGGTCCGAGGTATCCGGAGGCCCACCTGTAACTGAAGTCCGAAGTTCGTCGTCCGTCGTCCAGTCCAGTCCGAGGCCTTCCGTTCCGTGCTGCCCGGTGAGTACCATTGCTGGGGTAGTATCTAGACAGGACCAATCTAAATTGACTCCTGGTCCGTGGGTTGGTGGTGCCCAGACTCACAAACGAAGTGTTCACCTAGGTGGATACGGGTCTTGATGCGTCCCTTTATGGGACCGGTATGTTCCGTACTGTTACAGCAGTGCATCCAGTAACTCTAGTCTGTTCCGTTCTCGAGAAAATTCTTGTATTTCTGTTCTCAGTATTTCAGGTAATATTCTGTTCGAACTGTTATTTATAATGTTCTTTATGTATTTTACTGTTGTGGTATGAGTGCGATGTGATTTCGTGTTTTTATTGTGTATTGTATTATGTCCAGATTACAGTTCAGTCATGCCTATATTTTCCAAGTTACGTCAGTTAAAAACTAGAAAGGGTTTATTAGAAGAAGCAGTTCCTGTCCCGCCTAGGGACAGTCCAGGTCACTTTATGTATCAGAAACATGGCATAAGCGCCATATTGTATCTAGATTTATGGGTAGAGTATACCAAACAGTTAGAAGAAAAGTATAGATGGCCCGTATCGGGTACATGGGATGCCGAATGTATCATGCGAGTAGAAGAAGCATTATGGAAAAAGAAAGCCAGACAGTCACAAAAGGATGCCATCGAGTTATGGCGTAAAGAAGCGCATAGAAGAACGGAAAAGGAAGTCAGAAAGTCAGAGTTAAGTAGAGAATCCCAGGAACGAGCCCAAGAAAGAGAATTAATCGAGATAGGTGAACAAGTCAAAGCCGAACAGTCAGACAGACAGAGGCATGCCCTTATTAAGGGTATGTATCCTCTCCTTGCCGAAGGTTTGCCAAAAGCGACCCCAGAGGCATCCAGTAATTTCCCGCCGCCATTAGTTCCGACCAAGCTACGTCATAAACCGACCGCAGCTGATATTTTTATTTCGTCCTACTTGGACGACACAGTCCCAGAATATGCAGATCCTGTTCGCGCTCCGCCAGTCCCTGTAAATCAGGCACTTCCTGCTCCTTCAGACACCGGGGTGCCCTTAACAGCTCCCCCGGCCCAGTCCGCCATACAAGTCCAGCCCACGTTACAATTACCGACCCTGCCAGGACGAAGAATGTCAGTAGACGATTCCAGTATAGGGGCCGCAGGAGGAGCTACTCCTCAAACCCCGCCGCCACACAAGCGTTTAACATTACTCGAATTACATGCACAAGCATCACAGCGTACGCCTAGACATCAGTCTGTTACAGAAATCAGGCAAACCCTTAACGAATGTGTCTATGATCCAGTTCCAGGCGAATATAATATGGTTTTATATTCCTTACGTGTAAGGAGAGTGACCGAGTATCTAGTCACCTTACCGAATATGAAAGAAGATCTAGACAGAATATATCGTTTCATCCGTACAGGGGATGATCCAGAAAGTATTGGCGAGATTATGTCTCAAAGGAAAGCCGAGATCCAGCTCATGATATTAAAGTTCCTGATCAATTGTCTAATAAGAGAACAAGATTACCCGTCTAAAGATTCCGCCGAAATGAGAATCCTGACAAGGTGGAGTGATAATATAGCCGAGGGTAAGCACAAGACCGTCGGTGCCATGGAAAGTATGTACAAGAAAATTCGTAAAGAAATAATAAGGTTACACGAACAGCGTAAAGCAGCACAAGTAAGCGAGAAAGAAAGTATCTCTGATCCTGAAGAGGAAGACGAGAATTCCGCCAGAATAGCGTATGTAGGAAAATCTAGATTTCCAGATCGCCATTTACGTCTAGAACACAAGTCTATTTTTCGTCATCCAGCACCAGAACTAGGTTCTCTAGAACAAGTATTTCAAGCTACCGATCACATTCTGAAATCACGAGTCGGCTATAGCGAATTAAGTACCATGCATGAACAAGAACTAGCCCGATCAGCAGTCCGATGGATTACTGATTCTACCACTTTTCCAGACGAAATAGTGGCACAAATGTTTCTGAAATTGCCCCCAGCCGAGCAGCGACTGGTGGGTATGTATATGATCCAGCACCTCATCACTCTGTATGAGGGTCAACATTCTGATCCAGGTCCGTTGCATGATATTCTGAACGAGTTACTCCAGTATAGATGGAGAGGTCTAGGTACCGATTTAATCAGTATCATTCTAGAACAGCGTCACAAATATAGAACGTTTTTGAACCCGCATTTTGTTCATGTCTCACCCCCAGAAAGTAAATCATTCTACATAGACAGACAGAATCCGTTACGAGAAGTCCACCCAGTCCAAGGGGCGGGTGGCGTAATGCAACGAGTGTTTGTATACACTCCGATATCAAAGATGGAACTTCTTGAAATGAAGAAATTAATTCCCTGTCATGACAAAGATCCAGCAGGGTTCCATAGAGAATTAAAAGACATGCTCCGTATGGGAGAATACACTTACCCAGATATCATTAAAATGTTAAAGGTCCTGTTACCCGCAGGGGTGTATGAAAAGTTAAAGGAAAAAGAATGGGAGGTGGGAGAGAAAAAGATCGATTGGGCAGTTCTAGAAGCTGAAGACAAGGCACGAGTACCAGGTACCGGTCTTGGAGATAAATGTAAAGAATTACCAGAATTACTGATTCAAGTTTTACCCAGATTATTGACAACGAGAAAAGAAGACTGGGATGCAATCTCAGCCTGTAAACAGAAACAAGACGAAGATATTAGTGATTTTTATTCTAGATTTGAAAAATGTTTTAGTATTAACAGTGGTCTCAAGACAAGTAGTGAGTCATACCCTCATCTTTTCGTTACCAAATTAGTCGAGAATTCAAGTCCACAAATTAAAAACCGAGTTTTGAAAGTCGAAAGCACCTGGCAAGCAAATACTCCGTCCCAGATGCTCCAGATGCTCCAGTACCACCAGAATAGAATCAGAGAAGAGCAAGAACACGAGAGAAAACGTATGAAAGACACGAAAATGAAAGTACTAGTTGCACAAACTGTTCCTCAAGACAGTCAGAAGAGGGGTCCGAATCAAGCCAGTCATCCTGCAGCTCCCGTTAAAGGGAACTGCAATTATTGTAAACAGCCAGGTCATTTTATAAACGAGTGTGCAGTTCTGAAACACAACATAGCTACTGGTAAGACTAAAGAAAGACCACGTCCGCCGAGACAAGAACAAGTTTCACAGATTCCTCAGTCACAGAATGCACAACAGACAGTTTCCGCACCGCAGCCTATTGCTGCAACACAGCACGTTACATCACAGATGTACCAGTATGCACAGTCTGAGTATCCAGAGTACCAGCCATATTCATGAAACAGCCTAGAGAGGGAGGTAGGCTTGCCTCTCATCGAGATTCCTGTAGATCAAGAAGGTCCCTATGTTCACAGTCAAGTATTAGGGAAAGACAGAAAGTTTTTGATCGATACAGGGGCAAGTAGGACCACAATTAGTCACGCCGAAGTTCCAGGGGCTCCGCTCTCAGGCTCAAGAAATGTTTCCCTTGGATTTTCAGGAAAACCCATTATAAATGAGATATCAAAGCCAGTCACTCTAGAAGTAGGTCCATTGTCCCGCACTACTGATCTGTTACTTACTAAGTCATGTCCAGAAAACCTATTAGGCATTAAGACACTGAAAGAATTAGGTGCAGTTATTTGCTGTTCCCCAGAGGGAATACGTCTGTTCCTACGTGACTTTAAGGGTCACTATGTATTACGAGATTTTGATTCAAGATTGTCTAATGTTCCGCAGCATTTATGGGCGCAAGGTCCAACTGATGTAGGTTACATGCAAATCACACCCCATCGTGTGACTCTCAAACCAGGTGTAGTGTTACCCCGAATCAGGCAGTATAGATTGCCACCCGAGGCTGTAGCAGCCTTATCCAAAATTATTGACGAGCTCATGGCTCAAGGAGTAGTTGTAGAAACTGACTCCAATGTATGCAATTCTCCGATCATTCCAGTCATGAAACGTACTGATCCAAATGCACCCCCAGTATATCGATTAGTGATTGATTTACGAGAGCTTAATAAATGTATTATTCCGCAGTACCCAGTTGTCCCAGACATCTCTTCCCTATTGACAGCCATTGATTCTGAAGCCACGTTTTTCACTGTCATAGACCTTAAGAATGCATTTTTTAGTGTTCCAATTCATCCAGACAGCCAGTTTCTTTTCGGATTTTGTTTAAATGGAAGGAGCTATATGTTTACACGCGCTCCTCAAGGTTTCACAGAAAGCCCTAGTATTTACAGTCAAGCACTCAAGCGACAACTAGACAACATTCACATGCCAACTGACACTGCCCTGCTCCAGTATGTCGATGATCTACTGATCACAGCCCGTTCTGAACGTGCTTGCGAGCGAGCATCACTTACAGTCTTGTATTTTCTAGCCGAGATGGGGCACAAGGTGTCACCTTCGAAGCTTCAATTCTGTGTCCAGCAAGTGGTATACTTAGGACACTTGCTGTCCAAGAGGGGTAGGCAGTTGACACCAGACCGTATCCAGTTAATAGCGAGTCTTCCCCAGCCCAGAACCCAGAAGGAGGTACGTGCTTTTATCGGCCTTACTTCTTATTGTAGACAATGGATTCCTCAGTATGCATTTCTAGCCAAGCCACTGATACAGTTAACGACACAGGAGGCAGCCGTATCGACTGTCCTCCCTTGGACATCTGACCATACACTTAGTTTCAATGAGTTAAAGAAAGCCCTATGTCAAGCTCCAGTTCTAGCTACACCGAACTACAGTAAGCCTTTTACACTTTTCGTTACTGAACGTGAAGGTACAGCATTATCTGTTCTCACACAAGATCAAGCAGGACAATACAAGCCCTGTGCTTATTTTTCGAGCACACTAGATCCAGTCGCCCAGGCTTTGCCTGCGTGCCTCAAGTCAGTTGCAGCCACAGCACTAGCTATCAGACAAAGTGATTCCATAGTTTTAGGACATTCCCTGACAGTACAAGTTCCACATTCAGTAGAAGTTCTTTTAAACCGAACACAAACTCAGCACTTGACAATTGCACGTTTAACAGGTTATGAGTTGACACTGTTCCAGCCACACATAGAAATTAGACGCTGCAACGTTCTGAATCCTGCTACACTGTTACCATCAGTTAATTCAAATCCAGACCCACATGACTGTGTGGAAGTAGTTAATATTACGACAAAGCCAAGACAAGACCTGACAGATATTCCGTTACCAGATCCCGACCTGACACTTTATGTGGATGGTTCATGTATGAGAACTAGTACAGGAGAACTAGTCGCCGCGTATGCAGTGACTACTGACACCGAAGTTATTGAAACACACCGTATTGACACCCTGTCCGCTCAAGCAGCAGAGCTAGTCGCTCTGACACAAGCCTGTATACACGCCAAGAACTTGAAAGTTAATGTTTACACAGACTCACGTTACGCATTCGGAGTTGTACACGACTTCGGAGTGCTCTGGCAGGAGAGAGGTTTCATGACTTCTCATGGAACCAAGATTCAGCATGGTCTCCTTATTCAAGCCCTGTTAGATGCCATACATTTACCGACATCTATTGCTATCATGAAATGCAAAGCACATACGAAAGTTACTGACATTATTTCTCAAGGTAACGATCTAGCAGATCGCACAGCCAAGCTTACAGCACAGACTCCAGACACTCCAGTTAACATGACACATACTCCAGATCCGACTACATGTATGACAGTTAAGGACCCTACTCAAGACGTCATAGATATACAGTTACATGCTACTCCCGATGAAATCAAGAAATGGTCTGAACAAGGAGGGGTCCAGACAGATCAAGGATGGTTAACGAAGGGTAGAGCCACATGGTTTCTCCCCGACTCTATGGTTCAAGTCATTATTAATACCGCACATAGTCCAGCACATTTAGGAGAAAAAGCTATGTTAGACAGTATCCAGAACATTTGGTTCAACAAGCATTTACGAGCTGCAGCCAAGCAGAAAGTCCGTACCTGTATGATATGTTGTCAGTTTAATCCAGGTAAAAGTGTCCCGGTGGAACAAGGTGGTTTCCAGCCCCCTGACCACCCTTTTGAGGTCCTCCAGATGGATTATATTCAGATGGAGCGATGTCGAGGTTTCAAGTATGTCCTTGTAGTAGTATGCGCTTTGTCCAGGTGGACAGAAGCATATCCAGTCCCAGATTACACAGCCGCGACCACTGCCAAACAGTTGGTTCGTGAATTCTTCCCTAGATATGGACTCCCTAGAGTCGTATATTCTGATAACGGTCAGCCATTCTCCTCAGAGTTAATGAAACACGTTTCCCTTTTGTTAGGGTACCAGTGGAAGTTCCATTGTGTACGCCATCCTGAAGCAGCCGGTCTGGTCGAGAGACATAATCAGACCCTGAAAATCCGTATTGCCAAAGTCTGTAAAGAAAAAGGTGTGGACTGGCTAGTAGCTCTGCCAGTCGCTTTGTTTTATATGCGCATGGTCGCACATTCCAGATCAGGTCTGTCCCCGTATGAGGTCGTATTCGGCCGCCCCCCTAACATGTGGGGTACTCCTAGACCCCGAAGTATTACCGATGTTTCATGTAATATGCTGACAGATTACCTAGCTTCCTTGATGTCTGCCCTCAACTCATGTCGTTCACAGGTTGCCGCCGCATTTCCAGACAATACCGAGGTGGCACCGCACGAGATCGTTCCAGGCTCCTTGGTGATGATCAGAAATTTCGACAGATCAAGTCCGCTGGAACCACGTCAGGTCCTCTTGACCACCCGTACTGCCGTCAAGTTGGAAGGCAGAAAAGGATGGATCCACCTTTCTCATGTAAAACTTTTCAAAGGACTGAAATCCGTTTCTAAAAACATTTCCCAGGATTTGAAGGACTGCCAGAATATTGCTCTTAAGGACTGTCCCGCACAAGACATTATTACAACCCCTCCCTTGTTAGAGAAAACTCCGCAACAGGAGTATAAGTTAAAGCTCAGGTCTAGTAAAATAAGTCAGTCAGTTTGATTGTATAAGTCCTCCCCTAGGTGAAACGGTTAGACTGTTTCTGACATGTATAAAATAGACCCCCATAGTGAGAGAGTCAGTCAAAGTTCAATCAGATGTATCGTTTTTCTGAGTTTCATATTATTCATCAGCATAATGATTTCCTGCACCAGCTATGCATTCTATCTGTATTTTCCAGTTCCTCATGTAAATATGTCTGCTAATGCTACAGTAGAGCACACGTTTAGGGATCTGCCTCCTCACGAATATTCTTACCGCCTTGCTATGCGTAACAACACATTTATCCGTATGTTACATTATTCACACCAGACCAGCAATGCCACTAATTGTTGGGTGTGTGGTCGACTCCCCCCTTTCCAGACACCGAAGGGAGTTCTGCCACTCTTTCCTTATCCATTCTCACATAATGGTTCGTGTGGAGCATGGTCCACGTTAACGTCATCCTCAACAGATATGTCTTTTCTTAACAGTACATGTTTTCCAGACAAGCAAGGTTTCCCCCACAGAACAGGTTTAGATCTAGAAAATGAAGTATATAATTTAGGTAATTATTCGTCGAATTTCATGGTCCTGAATGTTCAGTCTGATACTACTCCAGACTTACCTGCTATTTCAGTACTACCAGTCAAAGGCGAATTATGTGTCCGTAGTTATGGTTCCATACATGTAGGTCATAGTGAATGTATTACTGTTATCCAGTATAGTGACAGTAGGAAATCTGTTTTCAAAGCTTCACGTCATTCTTATTTTATTTGTGGTCAAACTGCATATGTTCGTCTGCCCCTCGATTGGGAGGGAACCTGTTACATTGCCTTCCTACTGCCACCTGTTTTCCTAGCCCCATCTGATTATCACAGAAACACACATCTAGTACACATTAGACATAGAAGGGAGTCCCCAATTGTCGATTATACTGAAACTACTCTAGAACAGTATACAGATTTCAATAAAGGTTTCTTCTTCTTTGTAGGACCTGTCCAGAATAGTAAACTGATCCGTAGTTTAACAAGAACCCTTGAAGCTGTAGTAAATGAGACTGCCTCTGCTCTAGGTAACCTAACCGAAGAACAATCTGCTATGAGATTTGTCGTTTTGCAAAATCGTCTCGTCCTTGACGTCATACTGGCCGATAGGGGCGGGGCCTGTAGAGTCATCGGATCTAGTTGCTGCATTTTTATTCCAAATAACGCGCCGTCTGTTTATTCAGCTATAACCAGACTCCATAAAATTGCCCATCTGTTACACCAAGATCCAGGCACCTGGACATGGTCCGGTTGGTTCTGGAATATAATTTCCGCATGGGGATGGAAAGTCCTGTCTTTTCTAGGTATTGCAGTAGCGATCATATTTAGCTGCTGCCTCTGTATACAATGTGGCCCTGCGATTTGCAGCATGTGTGCTACCTCTTGTATTCCTAGTCCTAAGCTCCGTTCTAAATCCCGTTCCAAGACAATTCGAGACGAGCAAATGATACTGTATGAAATGATAGATGGTATCATGAAAATTGATGTTTCCTGATGGAAACGTAGTGACAAGGAGGGAATGTGGAAAAGTAAATTTTGCCATGTTCTGTGTCCCTACGCCTCATCCATCATATGTTATGTGTGCATGACCAATATGCATATGTTGTTCCCCATGTCCGATTAATGACGCAATTACAGTTGTGTCCACCTCTGGTATGTCATTTTCCAGTCCTCGTGAATACTACGAATATCAGGCCTAGGTAAAGTTATGTTGCCACGTTTCCCAGTGTGCACGTTATTCCATTATAAAGTCCCCGTTTCCAGGCCTCAAAAGGGCCCGGACATCAGATTCAGCTCCTGTCTCCTGAAAGCCTCGCTGAGGAGCGATACAGCCCCCACCTGTATCCTCGACCCTTCACTTACTTCCTGCCTCGCAGTGCCCGGTGCAGCTTGGCTCTGCCTCTGAGTCTGCCAAAAGTATGTTATGATTCCAGCTATCAGTTCAGTCCTTCTTCTCTGCATTCCTAAGCTACTGAACTGCATCAATAGTTTCCGTCATTGTCTAGCCTTCTCGGCTCCACGTTAGAGAAATACTGTATTAATGGTCATTTAATATTCTTCATCACGCACTACATGTAGAATAATGCATGGTCCAGTCTTAGAATCAAGTTAGCTTTTCCCCCCATGACTCCTAGTTTATATCAACATGTTCCCTAAACACCAGATACCAGATAGGGTTTAGGTACATGTCGCTCCGACCCTCCAGACTTTAGTCTCTGCTCCTAGCACAGAGTTCGTAGCCCCCAGCTTCTCCTAGTAATACGTCATTGCCAGTTTTCGCGCACCATTAGGTTAGAGGTCCCGGCTCCTTAGGTAGCCCCCTCCTATGTTTCCGCCCCATTCATGACATATTCTGTTACGTTTGCACCACATGCCTAAGTATACTCCCAGTTACACCTCTTTTTACTGTTATCTTTCGCGACTGCTACGCGTCACGCCTTCTGCTCCACCCACTGTTACGCCTACTGCAATGTAATGCTATGTGTTTGCGCTATGTATATAAGTCAATGTATTGTTATTAAAAGTTAGCGCGCTCATCCCAGATCAAGCCCCGGCAGCTGCTGGGCCCCAGTTGTCCTGCTGGGCCCTGTCACCTCTGTTCCTATGCAGGTTGTCCTGATCCTGTCCTTATGCTGTAATAAACCTGCAGAAACTCCTACTACCTCGAATCTTGACTCTTATTTTATTGAGCTATCTGTTATTCATTCATTCATCCAAAAATAGATCCGGTATTATTTATTTATATACCACAGCTCCATCAGGATTCAAGCAAGCCGGGCCGAAGAGGCTGAAATGCCAGAAACCGGTCCCCGGTAGCTTGTCTCCTTTCTGGTGAAGAATTGGCTTGGTAGTTTGGTCTGCCCTGTTCCCATGATGCACTGGGCCAGGGACAGACTAATTTGCATATAGCCAGGTTCTGAGCTGGGATGGGGCAGTGAGATAAATAACGGTGATGGATCAAGCCCTGATCTTTGGACTGGGTAAGAGTGGTCTGCTTAATTCAGACACTCTGTTCATCACCACCCCCTTTTCTGAATCGTTTTTGGCCACTATAGGTGTGGCAGGGTATACTCAGACATGAGTCCCTTTCTCACTGCTCCATCAGGATTCAAGCAAGCCGGGCCGAAGAGGCTGAAATGCCAGAAACCGGTCCCCGGTAGCTTGTCTCCTTTCTGGTGAAGAATTGGCTTGGTAGTTTGGTCTGCCCTGTTCCCATGATGCACTGGGCCAGGGACAGACTAATTTGTATATAGCCAGGTTCTGAGCTGGGATGGGGCAGTGAGATAAATAACGGTGATGGATCAAGCCCTGATCTTTGGACTGGGTAAGAGTGGTCTGCTTAATTCAGACACTCTGTTCATCACCACCCCCTTTTCTGAATCGTTTTTGGCCACTATAGGTGTGGCAGGGTATACTCAGACATGAGTCCCTTTCTCACTGCTCCATCAGGATTCAAGCAAGCCGGGCCGAAGAGGCTGAAATGCCAGAAACCGGTCCCCGGTAGCTTGTCTCCTTTCTGGTGAAGAATTGGCTTGGTAGTTTGGTCTGCCCTGTTCCCATGATGCACTGGGCCAGGGACAGACTAATTTGCATATAGCCAGGTTCTGAGCTGGGATGGGGCAGTGAGATAAATAACGGTGATGGATCAAGCCCTGATCTTTGGACTGGGTAAGAGTGGTCTACTTAATTCAGACACTCTGTTCATCACCACCCCCTTTTCTGAATCGTTTTTGGCCACTATAGGTGTGGCAGGGTATACTCAGACATGAGTCCCTTTCTCACTGCTCCATCAGGATTCAAGCAATCCGGGCCGAAGAGGCTGAAATGCCAGAAACCGGTCCCCGGTAGCTTGTCTCCTTTCTGGTGAAGAATTGGCTTGGTAGTTTGGTCTGCCCTGTTCCCATGATGCACTGGGCCAGGGACAGACTAATTTGCATATAGCCAGGTTCTGAGCTGGGATGGGGCAGTGAGATAAATAACGGTGATGGATCAAGCCCTGATCTTTGGACTGGGTAAGAGTGGTCTGCTTAATTCAGACACTCTGTTCATCACCACCCCCTTTTCTGAATCGTTTTTGGCCACTATAGGTGTGGCAGGGTATACTCAGACATGAGTCCCTTTCTCACTGCTCCATCAGGATTCAAGCAAGCCGGGCCGAAGAGGCTGAAATGCCAGAAACCGGTCCCCGGTAGCTTGTCTCCTTTCTGGTGAAGAATTGGCTTGGTAGTTTGGTCTGCCCTGTTCCCATGATGCACTGGGCCAGGGACAGACTAATTTGCATATAGCCAGGTTCTGAGCTGGGATGGGGCAGTGAGATAAATAACGGTGATGGATCAAGCCCTGATCTTTGGACTGGGTAAGAGTGGTCTGCTTAATTCAGACACTCTGTTCATCACCACCCCCTTTTCTGAATCACTGTGCATAGGCCGGCTTGAACCAGTTCCAGGGGCACTCCAGCTCCCGATCTGGGGAAAGGCCGCCAATAGAGAGGGGTGTAACCACCCCCCTCCTAGTCCCACCCATAGGGCAGGACTTAGTCGCGTGCCAGCCCCTTTTTGCAGGATAAAGGTAGGAACTGGCCCCCTTCCAAATCAGATCATCTTTGAATCCTGAAACTACTTTCCACGAAAGGAACTCAAGACTAAGGAGTAGTCACCCTGCATCAGCAGGCACCAACCAAGCATCGCGGTTTGTTGCCAGTCTCTCCTCCGGATCAAGACTGCTCCAGCACGACGAGAACCGGCTTCCCTGGCACCTCTGACCTCAACCTACATCATCAGCCCAGCTGTGATCCGTGGGTGCGACGAGACCTCGAGGGACCGGCCATCTTCAGAACTGCACGACGCTTGTCCAGCACGACCACCGAGTGACCCTCGACCGAGTGCTTTGGGGTGAGAGAAGCCCCGACCCTGAGCAGCTCCAGCACCGAAGTCCAGCCCCCCTGCATCCACGAGATCTGCGTGGGGCCCTTCTGCTCTTTGCTGCTAACCGCGTTGTCCAGGTCGCTTGCCGTTGGCTAGTGGCCCTCTCACGACGCTCCACGACGACAAACACTGCTGGTCTGGTTGCTCCAGACTAGCCCTTGCTCCCCTCCAAAAGAGGAGCACCCTGGACCCTCCTGGTCCACTACCCTGGACCCTCCTGGTCCACTCAAGACGCCATTTTAGGTCCACCGAGTGGGCCTTGCATTTGCCAAGACTTGTTGCCCAATCCTGGGTCCAGCGACATCGACAGCAAGTACCTTCGTGGGACAGCTCGCACCTCCATCCTGGTCGCCGACAACGCCTCCTGGTCCGAGAGACTGCAGAGCCCAGCAGCGCCCACTCACCTGGCTGAGGTGACTTTGTCTGGTGCCATCCTGGTGCCCACTCAAATCACTGGCTAGTGATTCAGAACTTGGTCCCCTCTGCTTACAGGTTTCTTCTTCCCTGATCCAGGCTTGGATCTCTACGAACTTCTTCACTGGCCGCCTGCCAGCAACTTCTTTCTTCAGGCTCCTGGTTCTTCAACGAGGGTTTCCGACGCAACTTCAACCCTATGCAGCCGCAGCCCCTGGGCTAGGTAAACTGAGTACTCCGGTGCTCCAGCATAGTCCAACACCCTAAGTGTTCGGATCCACTCCCGTTTTCGACCCACCTAGTCGGGTTCGCCCGAGAACAGTAACTTTGTCTTTACTAGCCTCCATAGACTTTTTCCCGCCTTACGCGTGAGAGTTCCCACTCTGCACACGACGTCCCTAGGTCTCCTGCTTGCAATCTAAAGGTTCAGTAGTCCAGTCCTAGCGATTCTAAAGTCTATGAGAATAGTTACTTACCTGCTAGTAATTCGCATTCCACTTCTTGTGTATATGGTTTTTCGTGCCCCTCGGTCATTTGTGTAAATTGTGCGACTTTCAGTAATTCTTTAAGAGTTTTGTTGTGTGCTTAGCTCCCTGTCTCATAAAGAGCCAGGGTAGTCTTGTTATAAATAAATACACTTTATTTTTGATAACAACTTGTGTGGTGTACTTTCACTTGGTGTTCAAGGGGTAATGTGATGGTAAAACAGCTGGCTTAACACGCCCTCTAGAGTTTAGCCTTAGACTGCTCATATCCATGCTACTAGGATAGCTGGTCTATAAGGTTGACTTACAACCAATCATCAATAAGGGTTGTCTGGACTGATACATAGTGATCACTAGAATAGTGAGCACTGCATATCAGGCCAACTTCTCACAAGGTGCAGTCAAGAATTTGTGTTTTTTAACAAAATAACCAGATGTGCAGTCCAGAATATGTGTTATTTAACAAAACAACCTGATGTGCAGTCCAGAATATGTGCTATTTAACAAAACAACCAGATGTGCAGTCCAGAATATGTTATTTAACACAACAACCAGATGTGCAGTCCAGAATATGTGCTATTTAACAAAACAACAAGATGTGCAGTCCAGAATGTGTTATTTAACAAAACAACCAGATGTGCAGTCCAGAATATGTGTTATTTACCAAAACAACCAGACTTGCAGTCCAGAATATGTGCTATTCAACAAAACAACCAGACGTGCAGTCCAGAATATGTGCTATTTAACAAAACAACCAGATGTGCAGTCCAGAATATGTGTTATTTAACAAAACAACCAGAAGTGCAGTCCAGAATATGTGCTATTTAACAAAACAACCAGAAGTGCAGTCCAGAATATGTGTTATTTAACAAAACAACCAGATGTGCAGTCCAGAATATGTGCTATTTAGCTGAACATCGGATACATAGTGCAGAATAGGTGCTATATATTAAAATGTCTGGATACATAGTGCAGAATATGTGCTACTTAACTGAATGTGCGGATGCAGTGTAAAACCTGTAGATTTAATAGAACATCTGGCTACACAGTGCAGAATATGTGCTATTTAACAAAACAACCAGATGTGCAGTCCAGAATATGTGTTATTTAACAAAACAACCAGATGTGCAGTCCAGAATATGTGTTATTTAACAAAACAACAAGAAGTGCAGTCCAGAATATGTGTTATTTAACAAAACAACCAGAAGTGCAGTCCAGAATATGTGCTATTTAACAAAACAACCAGATGTGCAGTCCAGAATATGTGTTATTTAACAAAACAACCAGAAGTGCAGTCCAGAATATGTGTTATTTAACAAAACAACCAGACGTGCAGTCCAGAATATGTGCTATTTAACAAAACAACCAGACGTGCAGTCCAGAATATGTGTTATTTAACAAAACAACCAGATGTGCAGTCCAAAATATGTGTTATTTAACAAAACAACCAGATGTGCAGTCCAGAATATGTGCTATTTAACAAAACAACCAGAAGTGCAGTCCAGAATATGTGTTTTATTTAAAAAAACAACCAGAAGTGCAGTCCAAAATATGTGTTATTTAACAAAACAACCAGAAGTGCAGTCCAGAATATGTGTTATTTAACAAAACAACCAGACGTGCAGTCCAAAATATGTGTTATTTAACAAAACAACCAGATGTGCAGTCCAGAATATGTGCTATTTAACTAAACAACCAGATGTGCAGTCCAGAATATGTTATTTAACAAAACAACCCGATGTGCAGTCCAGAATATGTGCTATTTAACAAAACAACCAGAAGTGCAGTCCAGAATGTGTTATTTAACAAAGCAACCAGAGGTGCAGTCAAGAATTTGTGTTATTTAACAAAACAACCAGATGTGTAGTCCAGAATATGTGTTATTTAACAAAACAACCTGATGTGCAGTCCAGAATATGTGTTATTTAACAAAACAACCAGATGTGCAGTCCAGAATATGTGTTATTTACCAAAACAACCAGACTTGCAGTCCAGAATATGTGCTATTCAACAAAACAACCAGACGTGCAGTCCAGAATATGTGCTATTTAACAAAACAACCAGATGTGCAGTCCAGAATATGTGTTATTTAACAAAACAACCAGAAGTGCAGTCCAGAATATGTGCTATTTAACAAAACAACCAGAAGTGCAGTCCAGAATATGTGTTATTTAACAAAACAACCAGAAGTGCAGTCCAGAATATGTATTATTTAACAAAACAACCTGATGTGCAGTCCAGAATATGTGTTATTTAACAAAACAACCAGATGTGCAATCCAGAATATGTGTTATTTACCAAAACAACCAGACTTGCAGTCCAGAATATGTGCTATTCAACAAAACAACCAGACGTGCAGTCCAGAATATGTGCTATTTAACAAAACAACCAGAAGTGCAGTCCAGAATATGTGTTTTATTTAAAAAAACAACCAGAAGTGCAGTCCAGAATATGTGTTATTTAACAAAACAACCAGATGTGCAGTCCAAAATATGTGTTATTTAACAAAACAACCAGAAGTGCAGTCAAGAATTTGTGTTTTTTACCAAAACAACCAGATGTGCAGTCCAGAATATGTGTTATTTAACAAAACAACCTGATGTGCAGTCCAGAATATGTGCTATTTAACAAAACAACCAGATGTGCAGTCCAAAATATGTTATTTAACACAACAACCAGATGTGCAGTCCAGAATATGTGCTATTTAACAAAACAACCAGATGTGCAGTCCAGAATGTGTTATTTAACAAAACAACCAGATGTGCAGTCCAGAATATGTGTTATTTAACAAAACAACCAGACGTGCAGTCCAGAATATGTGCTATTCAACAAAACAACCAGATGTGCAGTCCAGAATATGTGCTTTTTAACAAAACAACCAGATGTGCAGTCCAGAATATGTGTTATTTAACAAAACAACCAGAAGTGCAGTCCAGAATATGTGCTATTTAACAAAACAACCAGAAGTGCAGTCCAGAATATGTGTTATTTAACAAAACAACCAGATGTGCAGTCCAGAATATGTGCTATTTAGCTGAACATCGGATACATAGTGCAGAATAGGTGCTATATATTAAAATGTCTGGATACATAGTGCAGAATATGTGCTACTTAACTGAATGTGCGGATGCAGTGTAGAACCTGTACATTTAATAGAACATCTGGCTACACAGTGCAGAATATGTGCTATTTAACAAAACAACCAGATGTGCAGTCCAGAATATGTGTTATTTAACAAAACAACCAGATGTGCAGTCCAGAATGTGTTATTTAACAAAACAACCAGATGTGCAGTCCAGAATATGTGTTATTTAACAAAACAACCAGAAGTGCAGTCCAGAATATGTGTTATTTAACAAAACAACCAGACGTGCAGTCCAGAATATGTGTTATTTAACAAAACAACCAGATGTGCAGTCCAGAATATGTGTTATTTAACAAAACAACCAGAAGTGCAGTCCAGAATATGTGTTATTTAACAAAACAACCAGACGTGCAGTCCAGAATATGTGCTATTTAACAAAACAACCAGATGTGCAGTCCAGAATATGTGCTATTTAACAAAACAACCAGAAGTGCAGTCCAGAATATGTGTTATTTAACAAAACAACCAGACGTACAGTCCAGAATATGTGCTATTTAACAAAACAACCAGATGTGCAGTCCAGAATATGTGCTATTCAACAAAACAACCAGACGTGCAGTCCAGAATATGTGCTATTTAACAAAACAACCAGATGTGCAGTCCAGAATATGTGTTATTTAACAAAACAACCAGAAGTGCAGTCCAGAATATGTGTTATTTAACAAAACAACCAGACGTGCAGTCCAGAATATGTGCTATTTAACAAAACAACCAGATGTGCAGTCCAGAATATGTGCTATTCAACAAAACAACCAGACGTGCAGTCCAGAATATGTGCTATTTAACAAAACAACCAGATGTGCAGTCCAGAATATGTGTTATTTAACAAAACAACCAGAAGTGCAGTCCAGAATATGTTGTTTAACAAAACAACCAGATGTGCAGTCCAGAATAGGTGCTATTTAAAAAACAGCCAGATGTGCAGTCCAGAATATGTTGTTTAACAAAACAACCAGATGTGCAGTCCAGAATATGTGTTATTTAACAAAACAACCAGAAGTGCAGTCCAGAATATGTGTTATTTAACAAAACAACCAGACGTGCAGTCCAGAATATGTGCTATTTAACAAAACAACCAGATGTGCAGTCCAGAATATGTGCTATTTAACAAAACAACCAGATGTGCAGTCCAGAATATGTGTTATTTAACAAAACAACCAGAAGTGCAGTCCAGAATATGTGTTATTTAACAAAACAACCAGACGTGCAGTCCAGAATATGTGCTATTTAACAAAACAACCAGATGTGCAGTCCAGAATATGTGCTATTCAACAAAACAACCAGACGTGCAGTCCAGAATATGTGCTATTTAACAAAACAACCAGATGTGCAGTCCAGAATATGTGTTATTTAACAAAACAACCAGAAGTGCAGTCCAGAATATGTTGTTTAACAAAACAACCAGATGTGCAGTCCAGAATAGGTGCTATTTAAAAAACAGCCAGATGTGCAGTCCAGAATATGTTGTTTAACAAAACAACCAGATGTGCAGTCCAGAATATGTGTTATTTAACAAAACAACCAGAAGTGCAGTCCAGAATATGTGTTATTTAACAAAACAACCAGACGTGCAGTCCAGAATATGTGCTATTTAACAAAACAACCAGATGTGCAGTCCAGAATATGTGCTATTTAACAAAACAACCACATGTGCAGTCCAGAATATGTGTTATTTAACAAAACAACCAGATGTGCAGTCCAGAATATGTGCTATTTAACAAAACAACCAGATGTGCAGTCCAGAATATGTGTTATTTAACAAAACAACCAGAAGTGCAGTCCAGAATATGTGTTATTTAACAAAACAACCAGATGTGCAGTCCAGAATATGTGTTATTTAACAAAACAACCTGACGTGCAGTCCAGAATATGTGCTATTTAACAAAACAACCAGAAGTGCAGTCCAGAATATGTGTTATTTAACAAAACAACCAGACGTGCAGTCCAGAATATGTGCTATTTAACAAAACAACCAGATGTGCAGTCCAGAATATGTGCTATTCAACAAAACAACCAGACGTGCAGTCCAGAATATGTGCTATTTAACAAAACAACCAGATGTGCAGTCCAGAATATGTGTTATTTAACAAAACAACCAGAAGTGCAGTCCAGAATATGTGTTATTTAACAAAACAACCAGACGTGCAGTCCAGAATATGTGCTATTTAACAAAACAACCAGATGTGCAGTCCAGAATATGTGCTATTCAACAAAACAACCAGACGTGCAGTCCAGAATATGTGCTATTTAACAAAACAACCAGATGTGCAGTCCAGAATATGTGTTATTTAACAAAACAACCAGATGTGCAGTCCAGAATATGTGCTATTTAACAAAACAACCACATGTGCAGTCCAGAATATGTGTTATTTAACAAAACAACCAGATGTGCAGTCCAGAATATGTGCTATTTAACAAAACAACCAGATGTGCAGTCCAGAATATGTGTTATTTAACAAAACAACCAGAAGTGCAGTCCAGAATATGTGTTATTTAACAAAACAACCAGATGTGCAGTCCAGAATATGTGTTATTTAACAAAACAACCTGACGTGCAGTCCAGAATATGTGCTATTTAACAAAACAACCAGAAGTGCAGTCCAGAATATGTGTTATTTAACAAAACAACCAGACGTGCAGTCCAGAATATGTGCTATTTAACAAAACAACCAGATGTGCAGTCCAGAATATGTGCTATTCAACAAAACAACCAGACGTGCAGTCCAGAATATGTGCTATTTAACAAAACAACCAGATGTGCAGTCCAGAATATGTGTTATTTAACAAAACAACCAGAAGTGCAGTCCAGAATATGTGTTATTTAACAAAACAACCAGACGTGCAGTCCAGAATATGTGCTATTTAACAAAACAACCAGATGTGCAGTCCAGAATATGTGCTATTCAACAAAACAACCAGACGTGCAGTCCAGAATATGTGCTATTTAACAAAACAACCAGATGTGCAGTCCAGAATATGTGTTATTTAACAAAACAACCAGAAGTGCAGTCCAGAATATGTTGTTTAACAAAACAACCAGATGTGCAGTCCAGAATAGGTGCTATTTAAAAAACAGCCAGATGTGCAGTCCAGAATATGTTGTTTAACAAAACAACCAGATGTGCAGTCCAGAATATGTGTTATTTAACAAAACAACCAGAAGTGCAGTCCAGAATATGTGTTATTTAACAAAACAGCCAGATGTGCAGTCCAGAATATGTGCTATTTAACAAAACAACCAGACGTGCAGTCCAGAATATGTGCTATTTAACAAAACAACCAGATGTGCAGTCCAGAATATGTGTTATTTAGGTTTAAAGTATTTTATTACGTCATTGCAAAAACAATACAAGCAAATGAAAACAGTCGTCATAAAGGGGTAATGCAAAGCTTCCGCTCCACGGGCGCCCTCAACTTGCAAGATACTACGATTATGACATCCACCATAGCATGAATCCAGGAGGATATGCGGTGACGACAAGTGCAGTAGCTAATATCCCCTTCCCCAACTCCCCCCTCCCCTCCCGCCCCCCAACTCCCTTCCCCCCTCCCTCCCACGCTGTGCGAATGTCCCACACCCCGTACACCTCTGCAAAGTATCTATTCTCTTTGTCGGGCAACCCTCCCGTACAAGCTAGGTGGGCGGGTTAGTCAGGGACGTTAGTCGTAGTAGGCAGAGATATCGGGGACAAGTGATTTCTTTGAATTCTGACTGTAGTAAGGTATGGAAAGGCTGCCACAGCTCTTCAAACGTATCCACCTCCCCCGCCACCGTGAGTGACAACTTCTCCATCCCCAGAACGTGCCACAGCCTGTGTAACCAGCCAACAATGGTGGGGAGTGTGGTGGAGCGCCAGTAAATGAGTATGTTCTGAATCGCTGAACCCAGGGCGATCGCTATCTGTCTACCCTTTCTGGACCTCAGCGGGTACATCAGGCCATTGGGCAACCCCAACAGGACATAGGCTGGGAAGCGAGGGAGTTCTATGTCAAAGCACTGGTCTATTTCATCTAGGACCTCCTTCCAGTAGGGACTCAATAGAGGGCAATCCCATAAGACGTGTGTGAGTGTTCCAATCTGCCCGCACTCTCGCCAACAGGTGTTTACTATGTTTCGATTCATTTCATGTAATCTCTCAGGGGTGTAGTACCAATAAGTGGATATCTTAGTGTATGTTTTTGTGAGCCCGGTGTGGTATGCTGAGTGGCGCCCTCGGTAGGAAATGTGGTCCCAGTCCTTGTGGCTCAACTCCCTACCCAGCTCCTGTTCCCAGCGTTCCCGCCCAGGGTTATAAATGTGGAAAGGGGGTGGTTGCAAGAGCTTGTATAAGTCTGAGATGAGTTTGGAGTCCGAGGAGCGCGTCGCCAGCCACGTCTCATAGGGAGTAAGTTTTCGGTCAGCCAGGTCACGCACCTGCGGCTGAAGCGCCCAGTGTCGTACCTGCAGATACCGCATCCGTTCGGTCTCCGGCAATCGGTATTCCTGGCTAAGATCCTGAAACGAAACGGCGCCCTCCGGGCCGTATATGTGAAACAGCGCGCTGCAACTAGCCCTCCGCCACTGCGCGAAGGCTCCTGGTTCCATCCCAGGTTGAAAGTCTGGGTTCTCGACCAGTGGCGTGAACGGAGACGGGAAGGTGGTGAGTTCGTGCTTAGTATTCACAGCGTCCCAAACTCGCAGTGGGACTCGTGTGATAAAAGACGCGTAGAGATTGGGGGGACGATGAGCCCTGTGCAGGAAGGGTATCTCCTGCAGGGTTCTACCCGCTACCGCCTGGTCCTGGAACAACCAGTGCTTATCAGATTCCCACCTGCTCCACTCCACTAAACACCGCAGCTGCGCCGCCTGGAAATACTTGTGTAGATCCGGTATGCCGAGTCCACCCAACTCCGGCGCCAGTGTGGATAAGGCTCTCTTGAGTCTGGGTTTGCGGCCCTGCCACACAAAGCGTGCGATGTCCGCCTGGGCTTGTCCGATCCATCCCTTCGGGGGCTGAAGAGGTAAGGCCCGAAATAGATACAGCTCCTGCGGTAAGAGCGTCATCTTCACCGCAGCCACTCTGCCCAGCAACGATAATGTTCCTTTGTTCCAGCGGGTCAACTCCTCCTTAATTTTCCTGCCTAATGCTGCGTAGTTTGCTGTCACCATAGCAGGTAAAGTGAGCGCTAGCAGAATGCCCAAGTAAGGAATCAGTTCCTTAGACCAGCGCATGGGAAAGAGGCCCTGTAACTCGAGTCTCGTGGCAGTGGTTAGTGAGATGTCAAGGGCCGCCGTTTTCCCCATATTCATTTTAAAACCTGCCACCGCGGCGAAGGCTTCCAACTCAGCGATGCAAGCCGGCAGCGCCCTTCTTGGGTCATCAAGTGTTAAGATCACATCATCCGCGTACAAGCTAACGGTGTGAACATACCTCCCCATCCGGACCCCAGTCGCATCCGGATTCTGCCGAATTCTCTGTGCAAATGGCTCCATATATAGAGCGAAGAGTAGCGGCTGTCTGGTGCCCCGCTCTATCGCAAATGGTCGAGAGCTGTAGCCATTTACTCGGACCACTGCGGATGGAAATCTATAACAATTGAATATCAAAGTGCGAAATTTCTCACCTATACCCAATTTGCAGAGCACCTTCTCTATGTATGGCCAATGCACTCGGTCGAACGCCTTCTCCGCGTCAACCGAGAGGAGCATTCGTTCCCCAGGAACACGGGAGGCTTTTTCCAGAATATGGACTACCCTCTTGGTGTTGTCTACTGTTTGTCTGCCGGGGATAAACCCCGCCTGGTCCGGATCTACCAGGCCTGGCAGATGAGGTGCTAAACGTGCCGCCAGGATCCCCGTGTACAGCTTGAGGTCTACATTTAATAGCGAGATCGGCCGATAGGAGCCGCATACCGTCCGGCCTTTCCCCGGCTTGGGGATAACCGACACTGTCGCTCGGAGCAAGTCAGGAGGGATAGCTCCCGGCTCCGCAAAGGAGTTGAAGAGTCGCGTCAGCAGCGGCGCCAGTTCCTGGCAAAATGTTTTATAGAAAAGTGGAGTATACCCATCAGGTCCCGGGGCCTTTCCGTGCTTGAGGCGGGAAATTGCCGTAATCACCTCCTCGATCCGTATGTCCCGCTCCAGGTGTTCTGCCTGTTCCGGAGCAAGGGTGGGGAGATCGACCGAGGCCAGGTAGTCAGTCTCGGGTTGCGCCGAGGAGGGCCCGCCTGCATAAAAATCTGCGTAGTACTGACGGAAGCCGTCCGCAATCTGATCATCTTCGGTGGCTGTCGCTCCGCTGGGCATCGACAGCTCTTTCACCCGATGGTTTTGGTGTTTAACACGAAGCTTGCTCGACAGGAGCCGGCCGCATCTGTCACCGCCGGTGTAGTACGTGTGTTTCAGGCGCAACGCTGCGTATTCCGCTCTGTCCATGTCCAGGGCGGACAGCAGTTTACGGGCTGCTTTAAGCTGCCTCCAGACTCTGGGGGCTCCCGTCCTCTGATGCACTTGCTCCAGCTCCCTTACCTTGCTCGTAAGTTCGTCCCTTTTTTGTTGTTGTTCCCTATTTTCCGCCGAGGAGATGGCGATAAACTCACCGCGAAGCACTGCCTTCAAGGCGGCCCATTGCGTCGCTCGGGTGGTATCGCCATTATCATTGTGCCGTCGGTATTCGCCAATTGAGTCTCGTATTTGTTTTACAACAGATTGCCTATGCAACAGGGTGTCCCGGAGGCGCCAGACCCCTCTTGGGAGAGACACCGGCGGTAGCTGAAAAGTACCCGTCACTGGGGCGTGATCCGACAAAGTAAGAACTCCCATGTCAGAGGCCGTCGCTAATTCACAAAGCGGTCCCTTTACTAGTAGATGATCTACCCTCGCGTATGACTTGTGTGCGTGTGAATAGTAGGAGTAGGCTCGGGCAGTAGGTTGGAGGAGCCGCCACAAATCGTGTAGGTCGTGATCGCCTAAGCAGGATTTACTCCGCAGCGAGATCTCTCCCACCTGTGGGCGTCGCTGTGCCGATCTATCCAGGGATGAGTCAAAGACCATATTCAAATCCCCCCCCATAATTATGTGCCTATCTGGTGTAGTCGCTACTTCCTCTAGAGCAGATTGCAGAAACCTATCTTGGTGGTCATTGGGGCTGTATATCGAACCTATCGTAAACACCAGACCTCCCATCCGGACCCTATAAACCAGGAGCCTCCCTTTCTGTTCCGCTACTTTGTGCAGGACCTCCCCCTTAAATTTCCTAGCCACCAAGATTGCCACTCCCGCTGTTTTGGTAACCCCGGAGGAGAAGAACTGTACTGGGAATTTCGGAGATCGCAGCCTGTGGCAATCCCCGCCCAGGAGGTGTGTCTCCTGTAGGAGATAGATATCTGCCTGGGTGCTTTCAAGGAGGGACAGCACCGCCTTCCGCTTGACCGGATTGTTCAGCCCTTTCACATTGAGGGTAACTATCTCAAGGGCCATCGGTGATAATCGTAAGGGAACGCTTAACAAGCCTGACGTGTCCCCAGGGGCCGTCATCTGCGATGACCGTGTGAAATAGTGGTGTGGGGTGTGGCAAATGTAACAGCAGGACAGCGCGGGTCCCGAAACTTCTGCAGAAATGAAGCGAAGTCAAAACAAATGCAACAACAATACTCAACAATGCAGCGCGCTCCCCAAATCCCCCACCTGGAACTTCCCCCCAACAACCCCAAGGACCCCCCCCCCTTACTCCCCTCCGCTCCCTCCCTCCACTCACCCAACCCTTCAAAAAACATCATTGTCCCAGTCCGGTCCTTATCGGACAAGTCCGTGGAAAGTTACTGAAGTGGACGTCCAGCCACAACCCACTCCCCCCGCCCCCTCCCGTCCCCGGAACCCCCGCACCTGCAATATTGAAGAGGCCAATGTGATCTCCCCCCGGAGTACGTTCAGGCCGTCAAGGCCATATCTCCAGACGACGTGTCTCGGGTCACCTCCTGAATCGCACTGTCCATCTCCGCTCGGATCGTGGGTGAGTCGGGTCGCAAAGGCGGGGATGTGGATCGCCGCCTCCGAACCAACCGCCAACCGTCTCTGGTGCTGCGTCGGCGGTGAGGCGTGGTAGTACCTTCTTCCGTCGCCGTGAGGCCCAGCACTCCGCAGGCGTCCTGCAGGGACCGCAGCTGGTGAAGAGTCCCGTTCCAGCGAAAGATGAGTCTAAAGGGGTGGCACCAGGAGTACTGCGTGTCATGTTCTTGCAGAAAATCTGTGACTAATTTGAATGACTTGCGTTTCTGCAGTGTGATCGTTGACAAGTCCTGAAAGAGGGCCACCTGCTGATCTCGGAAACTCAGGGGTTGCTGTCACCGTGCCTCGCGGAGAATCCGCTCCTTCAAAGGGAAGTCCGGCAGGAAGGCCAAAATATCCGGCGGTGGCGCCGAAGCCCGTCGAGGTGGGCCCACTCTATGTGCCCTATCAATCCTAACAGGGAAGTCGCCGGGCTCTCCCAGGATGTCCCGAAACAAGTCTCTCAGATAGGCGGTAATGTCCTCCCCTTCTTCTTTGGACGGAACGCCTCGCACCCGGATGTTATTGCGTCTGGACCTGTTCTCGAGATCTTCATTGTGGGCTTGGAGATCGATTTGTTGGTCCCTTAGCCGTAAGACCTCCTGTTGCAGGTGCGCGATCTCTTCATCCCGGGAGTGGTTAGCTTCCTCCACGGTGGACACTCTCTCTCCCAGGGAGTCGACCTCTCTCCTCACCTCGCGAACCTCCCCGGCCACCTCCTGCTTCAGCGTTTGGAAATCGTCCCTGAGGGTGCCGAACAACGACTCCAGAAAGGATCTGGTCGCTGGGGGTTCTCCCCCCTCTGCACCTCGGAAGCTAGTCGGGGGGCTTGAGGCAGTCTGACCTCTGTCATGTCGCGGGGCGCCCCTGCCCAGCATCTCGGGCAAGGTGCGGTCTCCTTTCTTTCCCCCTCTGTTGCCCGACATCGCGGATTAGTGGGCGCGCTGTAGTCGGAAAGGAACTCTCAAAGTTCTGGGTGATATGACGATGCAGAGGCCAAGACGTTCCCGAAGTTCTGAGCTCAACGACTCCCCCGCAGGAAACGCTTCTCCATCCAACACCAGTGAACGGGCTCACAGGACAATCAGAATGTCAGTGTAGGGAAGGTCGTCGCGACCCGCGTGAGGCCACTCCAGCCGCGCCACGGATCAAAAGGAAAGTCTTTGCGGCAGAGGTAGCAGAAGTATCTTCCCCCTCTCCACAAGTGACCCACTGAGCGATCAGGGCACCGACCTCCGCTCCAGGCCGACACCCAAGTAGCACCACTCCTGCCGAGATCCGGGCCGCACCTCACAGCCAGTGAGAGAGTGTCGCCACTTGCCGATCCTCCTTCTGGCTCTCGTCAGCCACTGCAGTCCCCGTTCCGTATTGTGTGGAGGTCCGGGGTGCCCAATGTCTTTGAGGGGCTCACCAGGGGCACGTCCGCACCAACAGCCGGGCCCCGGCCACGCAGAAAGAGGGCGAAGAGGCAAGGGCCTACTTCCGGTCTAGGCCTCGGGCTCTCGGAACAGCCTCACGCCGCAGGCCCGGCGGAGAGGACCCCTCGAGCGCCGGAGCAGGGCGGGGGCCAAAACTCTTGTCAGTGGTCGTCGGGGCACTACGAGGCGTTTCCTGGCTCCCGCCCGTCCTCACCTTCCCCTCGGGACGCTGAAATGGTGGGTCGGGGACCCGCGCGGAGGCGCGGGCCTGCCTCTCGATCCCCGGGCTGGCGTGGCTGCCCTCCGCTGGCTCCTCCCTGCGTCACACCGGTCGGGGCACCGGTTGCCGCATTCGAGGCCTCTGCGTTCCGACTTCACCGGCGGCTCTCGCTGGCTGTGTCCATGAGCCGCCAGTTCCGCAGTATCGCCGAGGCCGGTCCCGGATCCTCCGGTGGGCGGCGTTTGCTGTCCCCTCGGCCTCTGTCTGCTCTGCGGCCGGCCCCGCTCCACGGACCTTTTGGTCGTCGCGTTCACGGGCTACGGGGCCACCGGAGGTTCCGGACTGCACCGCTGTGGTCTCGGATGCACCAGGCGTCGCTTCCGCTCGATCCGGGGGAGATCAGCGGTGCGAAGCGGTGCAGGGGCTACGGGAACACGGGAGCCCACGGAGAGTGCGTCCTCCTAGCACGCCATCTTGGCCACGCCCCCCCAATATGTGTTATTTAACAAAACAACCAGAAGTGCAGTCCAGAATATGTGCTATTTAACAAAACAACCAGATGTGCAGTCCAGAATATGTGCTATTCAACAAAACAACCAGACGTGCAGTCCAGAATATGTGCTATTTAACAAAACAACCAGATGTGCAGTCCAGAATATGTGTTATTTAACAAAACAACCAGAAGTGCAGTCCAGAATATGTTGTTTAACAAAACAACCAGATGTGCAGTCCAGATTATGTGCTATTTAAAAAAACAACCAGATGTGCAGTCCAGAATATGTTGTTTAACAAAACAACCAGATGTGCAGTCCAGAATATGTGCTATTTAAAAAAACAACCAGATGTGCAGTCCAGAATATGTTGTTTAACAAAACAACCAGATGTGCAGTCCAGAATATGTTGTTTAACAAAACAACCGGACGTGCAGTCCAGAATATGTGCTATTCAACAAAACAACCAGACGTGCAGTCCAGAATATGCGTTATTTAACAAAACAACCAGACGTGCAGTCCAGAATATGTGCTATTCAACAAAACAACCAGACGTGCAGTCCAGAATATGTGCTATTTAACAAAACAACCAGATGTGCAGTCCAGCATATGTGCTATTTAACAAAACAACCAGAAGTGCAGTCCAGAATATGTGCTATTTAACAAAACAACCAGAAGTGCAGTCCAGAATATGTGTTATTTAACAAAACAACCAGATGTGCAGTCCAAAATATGTGCTATTTAACAAAACAACCAGATGTGCAGTCCAGAATATGTGCTATTTAACAAAACAACCAGATGTGCAGTCCAGAATATGTGCTATTTAGCTGAACATCGGATACATAGTGCAGAATAGGTGCTATATATTAAAATGTCTGGATACATAGTGCAGAATATGTGCTACTTAACTGAATGTGCGGATGCAGTGTAGAACCTGTACATTTAATAGAACATCTGGCTACACAGTGCAGAATATGTGTTATTTAACAAAACAACCAGATGTGCAGTCCAGAATATGTGGTATTTAACAAAACAACCAGATGTGCAGTCCAGAATATGTGCTATTTAACAAAACAACCAGAAGTGCAGTCCAGCATATGTGCTATTTAACAAAACAACCAGAAGTGCAGTCCAGAATATGTGTTATTTAACAAAACAACCAGACGTGCAGTCCAGAATATGTGCTATTTAACAAAACAACCAGATGTGCAGTCCAGAATATGTGCTATTCAACCAAACAACCACATGTGCAGTCCAGAATATGTTATTTAACAAAACAACCAGATGTGCAGTCCAGCATATGTGCTATTTAACAAAACAACCAGAAGTGCAGTCCAGAATATGTGCTATTTAACAAAACAACCAGAAGTGCAGTCCAGAATATGCGTTATTTAACAAAACAACCAGATGTGCAGTCCAGAATATGTGCTATTTAACAAAACAACCAGATGTGCAGTCCAGAATATGTGCTATTTAACAAAACAACCAGAAGTGCAGTCCAAAATATGTGCTATTTAACAAAACAACCAGAAGTGCAGTCCAGAATATGTGTTATTTAACAAAACAACCAGACGTGCAGTCCAGAATATGTGCTATTTAACAAAACAACCAGATGTGCAGTCCAGAATATGTGCTATTCAACCAAACAACCACATGTGCAGTCCAGAATATGTTATTTAACAAAACAACCAGATGTGCAGTCCAGCATATGTGCTATTTAACAAAACAACCAGAAGTGCAGTCCAGAATATGTGCTATTTAACAAAACAACCAGAAGTGCAGTCCAGAATATGCGTTATTTAACAAAACAACCAGATGTGCAGTCCAGAATATGTGCTATTTAACAAAACAACCAGATGTACAGTCCAGAATATGTGCTATTTAGCTGAACATCGGATACATAGTGCAGAATAGGTGCTATATATTAAAATGTCTGGATACATATTGCAGAATATGTGCTACTTAACTGAATGTGCGGATGCAGTGTAGAACCTGTACATTTAATAGAACACCTGGCTACACAGTGCAGAATATGTGCTTTTTAACAGCACCTCTGGACGAATAAGGCAAAGTTTGTTCTGTTTAATAGGTCATTGAGTTAAATACCCGAAACTAACTTTAACGATTCGGTGTGGCAGGATTCTTTGTGCTAATATGGATTTTTTTAAGCGCTACATTTGACTCTGCTTTATAACGCTATAGGAATAACCAGCATGGGCAGGTGCCAGCCCAGTCTTCCCCTAAAGCACCTTGTCTCCATTTGATTGGCCAGGCCTCCCTTCTGTGATGCTTACAGCTGGTTCTTAGGTGTAAAGGCATCCCCTCTCCAGACATTTAGCTGCATACACAGATCTCCTGCACTATTCCGATCTGCACTACATTTGAGAGAACATGGGGCTTACTTGCAAGCTCCTTGCTTTACTTTTGCGTCACTTTTCCCATGTTAAAAATGACGCAAAAGTGGCGCAAGGGGCTTGTAAATCTGCCCCCATGTCTTCTGCGTTGGTACTCCGGTGGAGGCAACAAAATGTTGGTGGTCGTCATAGAAATGTAAATTACTCCTGCCCTGCATGGTGGAACAGTGATGCAGGTTATGACCCAAACAGACAAATACAGACACCACCTGAAACACAAACACACAGAACATTCAATCGGCAGTGCACAAGAGGGCACACTGCAGCATGCACACATAGCAGACAGTAGTGGCATGAAATGCCCTTCGCTGAGCATCTTAGAGGAGTGGGCTTCTAGGCCCTAGATGCAGAAGACGCCTGCTGTGGGTCAAAAGTGCGCATGTTGACTCTGCATCTGCACTCACATTTAGAGGCACAGGATCCGAGCACAAGACCCACCGCAGCACAGGTGCCAAACTCCTGCACTTAGGAGCCACCGCCAAGCATTGCAGGCAAAGAGTTTAAAAAGTTATGGAGGGATGTTGCTGTCGTTCCCTCAAACCAATCAGCGGAGGACCTGGCGCCATGCATGCCTCGCCTCCAATCCTCCTGCAGAAAGTTTCATAAAAAATTGAGCAGTGGGAGGGAACATTAAAAAGCAGTGTGGGATTGGAAGGGTTGTGTTGTGAGTAGGGTTAGGCGGAATTTGCGTAATCGCGGGATTGCTTGTTCGCAATGCTTTTTTCCTGTTCGCAATCGCTGTTTGTGTGCTCGGGGGAGAAATATCTCACGAACACGCATTTTGAGAACACGAACAAGCAAAAAATGTCGCGAAGTCACGGAACGCAGAATTTTGGCCAATTTCGCGTTCTCCGCGGAACGCGAAATTATCCTAATTCCACAAATTCTGCAAGCGGAACGGAATTTACCGCCCAGGCCTAGGTGTAAGGTTTAGCAACAGGGGAAGTGTAGGAAGTACAAAGAAACAAAGTATGTAAAAATCCATGTCAATTAGTGTAGCCCTGGCTGCTTTCAAACCTTGAAGTCTAAAGTCAGTGAAGGAAGGGGAGGGCGCTGGGACTTTTAAACAGCAACGCATTCCTCAGGACTGGCCTCCTTCCATCTGTGCTGCTGCCAGAGAAAAGCAAACACACAAATAATGTCCTTATCTGTGTCTGCTGCCTTGAGGATCACCCTTCATTCCATTGTAAGCTTGTCACTTCAGGCCTGTTAGCGACCCCGTCTCCAGGCAGCCATACCGCTGCCCGCTCAGGCAGACGGATAAAGAAACAAAGTATAATAATAATACAGCTGCCTGGAGGGCAAGCACTCTTTTGTGGAAGCACACACCGTCTTCCCAATCAAAACAAGTACTGTCTAACAACATGTGGGTGGAGCCAGAGTTCCTCTCTGTAGTACTCCCGAAAGCTCAGTTTTTCAGGGGGCAGCAGCTCTGTCAGGCAGACCTAAAAAGAACCACATCGCCCCAGTGTCCCTCACTGGCTTCCTGTGCAGCAGTGTCCAATCCCTGGTGCCGTGTCAGCCCTAAGGGTTTCCAGAAGCTGGGTGCGCACTATTTTTTTATTTTAAAAGTTTTATATAGTGCTAGCTTGACCCGTGGGTATCAGGACGCTTTACATGCACACAGGAGAAAAAAGAAATGCATGACGTAGCAGGACCTAAGGAAGCAGAGAAGATATCAGTAAAACATAAGAATTAGGCCAACAGTAAAGGGGAGGTGCAAAAAACACATACTCACAAAACCACCTATCCTTAATGGTCATGCGAGAGGGGAGCTTGCTAGGATATTGAAGCCTAGGTTAGTTGACGTTGGTCGGTAAAGTAATTGTTAAGGAGATGGAGTTTCAGTTCCCTTTTGAAGCAGGAGAAGGAGGGGTTGCATCTGAGGTCTCTAGGGAGTGCGTTCCACATCCTGGGTACGGTACCAGAGAAGGATCGGCACTGAGTAGTTTTCTTTTTCATTTTCGGAGGGATGAGAAGAAGTGAGTTGGAGCTTCTCAGACAGGGCTGGACTGGGAACCAAAACCGGCCCTGGCAAAGTGCTCGGCCGCCCCGCCGAGCTCTTTGCCAGGGCCGGTTTTCGGCCGATATGCTGTAAAATCGACCCTGTAACAAAAACGTCCCCCATGGGCCCAAAACCGGCCTCCACCCGTGCGGCGCACCTGGGGATTGCCCGGTGCCCTCTACGGCCAGTCCGGCCCTGTTCTCAGAGTCCCGGATTTTCCTGCTTTAACCAGTTTGCTGTTAAGGTAGTTGGGGGAAGGTGAGTGAAGGGTTTTGTGTGTGATGCAGGCCAGCTTGTAAATACATCTCCCTTCCATGGGAAGCCAGTTGAGGGAGTTGAGGGTTGGTGTGATGTGTTTGAATTTGTTTACACCATTTATGAGTAAGGCTGCCATGTTAAGGACTGACCTTAGTGGGGCTTGGTAAGCTTTCGGTGTCCCTGTTAGGATGGCGTTCCCATAGTCCAGTTTAGAGAGGAGTAGGGAGTGTACTATTGTCTTGAGATCATCCTGGGGAATGAAAGGTTTCAATTTCTTGAGGTGTTTTAGTGAGTAAAGCGCACCTTTTGCAGTTTTTTGATGTGGGCCTCCATTGATAGTTCTTGTCCAGGGTAATGCCTAGTGACTTAACTG